>NC_088683.1:172208914-172511944 GCF_028017835.1 Emys orbicularis
CACATCCACCATTCCAACTGCACCACTGCTGAAACTGAAATAACATCAGTTCAAAGCATTTTGATCCAAGTTCAAAGAACAAGTCATCTGTTTTGTTTGCAGCTGCCCTTGACTCAGTGATAGCTCAGTGGTTTGAGCACTGGCCTGCTAAATCCAGGGTTGTGAGCTCAACCTTTGAGGGGGCCACTTAGGGATATGGGGCAAAAATTGGTTGGATGATTTAATTGGGGATTGGTCCTGCTTTTAGCAGGGGGTTGGACTAGATGATCTCCTGAGGTCCCTTCCAACCCTGATATTCTATGAAATTAAGTAATATTTTTCTAATAGAAAACGGAGACTAGCATCCTGTCTGATCATAGTCATGTGCAGAATTATATTTAAATTACTTCATTTCAAATGAATACATGAAATAAATCTCAAAAATATTATGTTCTAAAATGTGAGGACATGTCAGAAGTGGCAGGATAGGGAAAGGAACAGACACCAGGATTTGGAGGATATAAAAAGAGCAACACTTACATGCAGGTAAAAACTCAGAGAAACTGAGAACTCAAGAACTCCCAAGTTGCAATAAAAAATTCAACAATAGTGAGTTACTCTAAAAAATTACTTTGAGAACTGCAGAACTATATTTTGAATGATTTATTCTTCCCTTAACGGATGTATATAACACTCAAAAATATATAAATAATCCATGTTGTGCATATGCTTGGAAAGGAAATAACCTCTTTCAGGTGGGATCATGGATTTTAGACTCCTGCTGGTATTCATAATACCTACATTTTAAAACAAAGTTTTAAACCCTAAATAAATAAATAAATAAATAATAAAGAAAGCTTACCGAGACCCCTGTTTAAGATGTGGTCCCACTTTCTCATACATTCTGACCAAGCGACTGTTGTTATAGATGAACATTCCATCTTGACTTCTGTTTTCTATGTTTATTCCAAATATTAAATAGAGCTTCTTTGGCCTCCTCAATTCTCTAAGCAATGTAGAATCAATAAGAAGTTTTCTTTTACAAATTTCCTTTTAAAGTTTTATAATTTAATTTAATTTTACTTACTGTTACCAGTTTAATAGCCACTGTTAATCTGGTTTAGGAGATACAGAGATTGGACAGTTCACTTTAGCCAGAAATATAAATGATAAAAAAGTAGTATCGACCACAAAAACATCCAAACTTTTAAAGGCTAACATGATTCATGGGTTTTCAAACTGATGGGACAGACTTCTATATACTGGAAATGGATCAGAGGCAGATCACATTCATCCATTTTTGAAAACAGAAAATTCCTGTTTAAAATCAAACACAAGCCAAGTAGCACGTTGGCAGCTTGACATTAACAAAGACAGCATTGGCTGTTAACCTGCAAATTAAGACTGAAAGCCATTGCTATGAAGATTTTCATGTTTATCAATATGAGAACAGCTAAAGACATTCTTTCGTTGCATTTGTAGAGGAAAAATGCCTTACCAAATTGGCACTTGTTTTCGTATCATAAAGTTTCTGGCTGATAGATTTTTTTTTTAAATTAGGCATACTGTAACCATCATCCATTAGTAAGCAACACAAAAATTAGCCAGTTTTGTTCTCAGAGTTGACTTGTATCATTCCATACACTTCATGTTTCCTCCCATTCAACTAGTGGAGAATGGAGGGTTAAAGTGCCCTTTGGCTTTGTAGGACTTTCTGCAAGGAGCTACCAGAGTCAAAGAAACTAATCATGAACAAGGAGCTTCAACTAACATGAACCACATTTTGGGGGGTAGGCCTGAGGAATGGAAAGTATTAAAATTGGTATGAGAACTCCTAGGTAAGCACCATCATGTAATCACTACTTGTATGCTGCATCTGCCAGTAACATTAGAAAATGTAGCATTATCCAGTTAAAGGACTACACGAAGCCCATGTACTACAGGTGACCTTCAGATTCCAGGAAGTGAGGATTTTACTTTCGGTAAATGATAGTAGTGGCCTTCCTTGAAGTGAGGCATCACATAAGCAAGAATGTGTTCGCTATTACCTAAAGAGGCAGCTCTACACCCTACTCCTCAATAGCTAAAGATTGGATGTTTTTTCTGAAAGATATGCTTTAGTTCAAACAGAAATGATTTTGTGGAAGTTCTATGGTCTGTATTATAGAAGAGGTCAGACTGGATGATCACAATGGTCCCTTGTGGCCTTGGAACCTACGAACCTATAAACTTTTTTTTTCCAGAGTTGCTATCCATTCCAAAATTCTTGGGTCATTCCCAGGAAGTCTTAAATTACTCTGGGCATCACATCATTATGATGCAGTGTTCAGAGGAGGTATTACCAAACAGATTTAAAGTCATGAAGCAAAGAGGCAAATGTGATAGAATTACTTGTCCTGCAGGATAAAAGCAAAATAACCAAAGACATTTTCTGCTGCACTGACTGAAGTAGTGTGTTCTTTGCAATAGCTGCTCTCTCCTCATACTCCCTTAAAAGTTTCTGTTGACAGAGTGCACGGAGGGAAACTGTCTAGCTATACTGTGAAGGGTTTTGTGGGGAGCAAAGGAATGATAGCCCAATGAAATAGGAATCTACCCACTGTTAGTTTATCATCCCTACACACCAGACAATCCACCTGCAAGAGATTACTCTTCTGAGCAAGGTTTGAACCCAATTTCACCACTTTATAGATTATATATGGACATATCCATGGGTCATTAGATGGTTGGTATGGATTGCCAAACCCAAGATGATTTTACAATCTCCATGTTAATTAGTCTCAGCCCACAAGTTGCTCTTGCAAAGTCTGGGCATCTGATTAGCACTCCATTTGTACTGCCATGCTAGGCAATCAGCACAGAGTCTAATAAGAAAAAAACAGAAGACAGGAGTAAAAAGGGGAAGACCTGCATCCTTGATAGTAGCTGGGTAAGAATAAAGAGGGCAAATAATTTCCCAACAGCCAGGCGGGCAGACAATGAAGAAGGAAAGCTTCCTATTTTCTAGAAGTCAGGGTATGGGGAAATGGGTGAGACATCCACCTCACCTAATATCAATCCATTGTGTTAAGTAGCATTATAATGAAGCAACATGCTTATGTAAGTGGCTCCAAAGCCAAACAAAACCCCAGTTAAGTGCAAGTATGTGTTTCTCAGATCCTGTAAACAGGGGAATGCCTTCAGTTGACTACTTGAATGTATTACCTTATGGATATCAGCCTGAAGATGGACATTACTTTATATCGATCAACCTTGGTAATACAGGCCTATAATCGTCAGCTTCTTTGGACACTGAAGTAAATCTCTGTTTCCTTCTGTTGTACTCCTTGTCTGCTAAATATGCCTGTATGTGGAGGAGGTGTCCTACATTCTGTTCAATTGTAATCTGTTTTGCAAGTCATAAAAATAGAGACAAGCAGCTACTGCATGCTCTAAAAGAAGATTCTATGCTGTAGCCTTGTTGAGGAGGAGACTGAAATGTCAACCTGTACGATACAGAATAATCATTTCCTCATGGAAAAATTTTGGGCACCCTTTGGACCCATGCTGAAGAGGATCTGGTAAACAAAATATAATCCAGCCTCTGGGTTTCCTGGCTGCCCAAAAGGACCCACACGGAGGGACTACAAATCTCACTTTTTCCCTGAAGAGAGGGTGTTTGATCTGAACTGCTGTTTGTGGATATTAACTAGAAAAAGAAGCAGTTGACTCTAATCTAGCCAACAGATGGGTGTTGTAGGCTCAAGCACACCTTAAAATACTGTCAGGGTGTGACAGAAGCAGACTCCTAAAAATACTTGTTTTTATGCAGGATCAATGGCCCTAGGTCTCTAGCACACTCCTATTCCTAACTGAATTGCCATGCTACAAGGTAGGGCTTTCAAAATGTCTTGTGTAACACTGCTTAGATTTGTCACAATGACCCTAGGGTTGATTTTTCACCAATGTCTCAACATCAGAGAGCCAGCATTTGAGCTTTTCAAATTTTTGTAGCCATATTATAAACAATTATAAACAATATTTGTTTCACCTGGTGTATGGGAGAAAACATAACCCAAGTGTCTAAATAGATAAAAATAATTTCATTCTAAAAGATTTTAACCAAAAAATTACAAGGATTAAATTTTTTTCCAGAAAAGGGTAAAGGATTGGAGCATCCAAAGTAATTGAAATGCACCTTGAAATGACAAACAGCTGCAATTTGAGAAAGCACTATTTAAATATCAGACTCTGGATCAAATCACTATTTACAACATACAGTACACAACCACTTTTTATGAAACACTGGTTAAATAGTCTCACATCTTGCCTTTGTTTCTCCTCCAGCTTCTCACACATTCTTTTTGCATTTTCTAGAGAATCCTGTAATACAAGCTGAGCAGACTTTTCCATTTAGGGGAAAGAGCAGTAAAACAAGTTATTTTAGCATCAATTAATACCCTACTTTTTTTTCCCAAGCTGCTTCCCATTCTGAGAAAGTGAATATTCTGGAGCCCACCCTACTTCCAAGCCTGTCACTAGTCTGCTACCAACCCAGATACTGCCAGACACAGTTAGTGTACTGGAGATTAAATCGAGATATATTAGAGTCAGTGTTAAATTTTCACTCTGCTGTTCAGAGCACAATACCCCAAGGAATGGAGCAGAAGGCAGTAGGTTTTAATTAACTCTATTCCTCCATTTATATACATCTAAGGCCACAGAATGAAACTTCAATGATTCTGGTCTGTTTCACTTTGCACCCAAATACCCGTGGCATGAAGTGTAAGTTAGAGCCGTCAATGATTTACAACGGCAGGGTAAGACACAGGAGAAAAACTATTGGTGGTTCTGACCAGTCAAAACAGAACCAACACTGATTTCAGTGACACACTATAAGAGAAAGAAACAATCATTACAATATTTTTGAATGGAGAGCAGAAGTTACGTTGTAGGTGATGGACCCTTAAAATAGATTTTGAGAATTAATCACCACACTTGCTTCTCCTTCCATCTCCCACAATTTCACGTTTTGCAAGTGACGTATGCCCTTCTACTAACAGCAAGCCTTGTCTTCAGCATTTCGCAGGCAAATCATGAAAAAATTCAAGTCTACATGCATGCATGGGGACAGAAGGTTGGCGGACCAATAGGGGGGGCATTATTATTACAGTTTTATGAATACAATATCTCCATACATAAGCACTATCATTATCACATTTAAAGGCAACCAAGAGGGGGCGGGAAGCTTCTTAAAATATTTTCTTGAAAATGTAATTGAATCCAAGATCAGTGCGACTAGGCACTTAATCTTTGTAAAAATCCTCAATAATAGTACACATGTAACTGATAGAAATGTAGTTCTGGTTGTCCTCCCTGGTGTTTAATATTACTGGTAGGCTAAATTTAAAAAACCTGCCATTACAACTGTTTCTAGACTATCTTTTAGAAAAATTACATTAAAAAGAAATTAGGTACCTTTCCAAAAAAGCTACCACTGTTCATTTCCCACACTGACACCTGTGGCCAGTAAACATGGGTTGCAGTGGAGCTATAACAAGCAATATTTCTGAATATGCTTAAGAAATACTATCATTGCTACAGTACCTCATTGACCTCATGCAGAAGAGATTCTTCTAAATGCTTTAATTGGCACTTAGCTTCTTTTACAGCTTGTTCAGCTAGAAAACATAAGCAAAGCAATTACTTAAAGTACAGCTTAGAGACATTATGAAATACTGGTGCTACAGAAAAAGAGAACATTTATTGGGTAAACACCATGATGACCTGGAACTGTTAAATGTTTTAAATCTCAGATTATGCATTTGTGAGGTGCTGAGCATCCTCTGTTTTATTGGAATCTGTGGGAATAAAGGGCACTTAGTGAATGACTGAGACTGCAGCACGTGAGCACCTCCTGAGGTACTAACATACTTAGTCACTAATTTAGATTTACAGAAGGGACCATTCTGATCATCAAGACTGACCTCCTGAAGAAAACAGACCAGAGAACCTCACCAAAATAATTTCTAAAGCATATCTTCTAGAAAAAACATCCAATCTTGATTTAAAAATTCTCAGCAATGGAGACTCCACCACGACCTTTGGAAAATTGTTCCAATGGTTAATAACACTCACTGATTAAAAGTTATGCCTTTTTTCCAATCTGAATTTGTCTAGTTTCAACTTCCAGCTGCCAGATTGTGTTATACCTTTCTCTGCTAGATCGAAGAGCCCATTATTAAATATTTGCTCCCCTTTTAGGTACTTATAGACTGTAATCCATTCACTTCTTAACCTTCTCTTTGTTAGCTAAAATAGATTGAGCTCCTTGAGTTTATCACTATAAAGCATATTATCTAGTCCTTTAATCATTCTCATGGCTCCACTCTGAACCCTCTCCAATTTATCAACATCCTTCTTGAATTGTGGGCATCAGAACTGGACACAGTGTTCCAAGAGCAGTGGCACCAGTGCCAAACACAGAGGTAAAACAACCTCTGTACTCCTCCTAATTAGTCCAAGGATTGCATTAACACTTCTGGCCATCGCGTCGCACTGGGAGCTCACGATCAGCTAATTATCCCCTCATGACTCCCAAAATCTTTTTCAGAGTCACTGCTTCCCATGATAGAGTCCCCACACCATGTCAGTATGACCTTGGATTTAGGAGGAGGATCGCTACTTTTCTTTAGATTCCTTGCTTTCTTGAATTAAAGCTCCCCATCCTACCTTGCAAGGCAATTTGTGACTATGCTTTTTTCTGTATTTTATATTTTAACCACAACAGAGCAGTTATGGGAGTTTAGCTAATATTTCTGAGCATATCAAAAATATGAAGTGCTACAAAAGTGTTATTGATTTCTATTCACAAAAGAGTTTTACTATTAGCATAATTAAGCCACAATTTTGAAATAAAAAGCAAAGTGATAGTTCAATAGAAATAGCCAATTCAGGATATTGCATACCAATCTTCACATCCACTTCTGCCTTCTTTATTTCTTTCATCGCAGTGCCTTTAAATGATGACGTGACGTATGGGTACATTCTGTTAAGACAGAATGGTAAAATCATTACAAACTGCATTTTCAACACACATCAGAGCAGTCACAGGAGCAAACAAATGTTATGCAGTACATGTTATAATGCACATTACCTTTGGATAATTTACCTTCTCAGAGGCCAATGCCAACAAGGTCTGCCACAAACCTGCCACTCTGTATATGCTAATAAGTGCTAAACAAGTTGTAGATAGACTACCTCCCAGAAGTAATTTAGAACCTCTAACTTCATCTCACCTTTGTAATATTATTTTCAAAACAAAGACTGACTGATGCACTTCTGAAATTCATGGCACTAAAGCAGGGGCAGGCAAACTTTTTGGCCTGAGGACCATATCCGGTTTCCAACATTGTATGGAGGGCCGGTTAGGGGAGGCTGTGCCTCCACAAACAGCCAGGAGTGGCCCAGCCCCTGCCCCCTATCCGACCCCTCCCCGCTTCTTGCCCCCTGATGCCCCCTCCCCCAGGACTCCTGCCCCATCCAACCCCCCCGTTCCCTGACAGCACCCTGCCGCCCCATCCAACCCCCCGCTCCGTCCTGATTGCCCCCCCCCCAAGAACCCTGCCCCATCCAATCCCTCCCCTCTGTCCTGACTGCCCCCCCGGATCCCTGCCCCATACAACCACCCCTTCTCCCTGTCCCCCGATCGCCCCTGGAACCCCTGCCCCTGACTGCCCCCCACCGCCCCATCCAACCCCCTCTCTCCTTCCTGATTGTCCCCCCGGGACCCCTGCCCCAATTCAACCCCCCTGTACCCCACCCTCTGACCGCCCCGACCCCTATCCACACCCCTGCCCCCTGACCACCACCCCGAACTCCTCTGTCCTCTATCCAACCCCCCTCCACCGCTCCCTGCCCCCTTACCGTGCTGCCTGGAGCACCGATGGTTGGCGACACTACAGCCACGCTGCCCAGAGCAGCAGGACAGACAGCCACGCCACTGCGCAGCACAGAGCATCGGGTCAGGCCCGGGCTCTGCAGCTGTGCTGCCCCAGGAGCTCGCAGCCCTGCCACCCAGAGCATTGCGCCAGTGGCGGGGCGAGCTGAGGCTGCGGGGGAGGGGAAACAGCGGGGAGGGGCCAGGGGCTAGCCTCCTGGGCCAGGAGCTCAGGGGCCGGGCAGGAAGCTCCCGCAGTTGGATGTGGCCCGCGAGCCGTAGTTTGCCCACATTTAGTGACTGAAGGAAAAATTTCACGTCTGCATCCAGAATATCTATGATGTCTTTATGTGACTGTAGGGGGTGTGTCTACACTGCAGTTAGACATCTGGGGCTGGCCTGTGCTAGCTGACTTGGGCTCGCAGGGCTGTTTAATTGCAGTATATATTTCTGGGCACAGGTTGGAGCCTGGGCTCTGAGATCCCGTGAGGTGGCAGTTTCCCAGAGATCAGGCTGCAGACTGAGCCTGGAAGTCTGCACTGCAACTAAACAGCCCTGCAGTCCGAGCTCCTTGAGCCTGAGTCAGCTGGCACGGGCCAGCCAAGGGTTTTTAATTGCAACATAGACATACCCTAAGAGCCCTTAAAGCACAGTGGCTTTGGATACATTATCTCTCATCAGACCCAGCTACCTCACTACATCCAACACTCTGTTGTCATGGTATTTATCCAAAAGGCATTGTGTAAGGTATCATATGAAAGCTAATAACACACTGGTTATTAATATCATTGTAAAATTCACGTGTGTTAACATTATATGTGACATTATGAATTGCCTCTGTATGATGTTACTAGAACATATTTAAGACCAGACAGCTAAGCCTAGGTAAAGGTGATAAACAGGCTTGTCCTAGACAAAGGAATGTGGGTTTACTTCAATTTACATATTAGCAGTAAACAAAGACATCAAGCTGCATCAGCCGAGGTTATCCTGATCCTGAACTCTGGACACAGAGAATTAACATGGCTCCTGCATCCCAGTGAAACACGAGATTGTGGATGAGAGAAATGATCTGGAACAGAGACTGTATCTTTCTAGATTGTTTAGTTTTTAGATTTGCTACCTTTATCCCTTTTACTGTGTATCACTTAATCCACGTTCTTTTGTTAATAAACTCATTTTGCTTTCATTAAAAACCACCAGAGCTGTGTAAAGTCAGTAAAGTGTGTGCTTCTAGAAAGCTGACAGGTTGGAGTGTTTCACTGTCTCTCAGAGGCAGCGAACTTAACACTTTCTCTGTGAGAGTCCAGGGAAAGGCACTGGTCCCAGCAGTAGGGTGATTTCCGGGCTGGACGGACACTCAGGTCAGTCTGCAATGAGTAACCAGGCAGGGCAAAGCCAGGGTGAGGCTTGTGGGCTGCTACCAGCCTGTTGGTGTCAGAGCTCTGGACCAACACTGCATAACCACCAGATACCCTGGGTTACAAAAAAAGACGGTGACCCAACCCCTTACTGGCCTGGGTGAATTCCAAAATGTCATAGTTTAATGCATACCAACACAATTATATCAAGCCATTGGAGCAACTGACTGCTCACCTTACTCATACACATAGCATCACTCAAGTTAACTGTAGTAACCAACCAGCAGGATTTGACCTTATCTGCTTATCATCATCCATAAAAGGAATTTGTACTTCAAGTGAAAAGTATTCCACATGCAATTGTATATATAAAGTATCAGATTTTAAAAAGTCAGGGGACAACTTTTATAACAGCATATTTAAAATCAATTACTTTTTACACAATGCCACCTATTTACATGCATGTTTTTTACTATCCTCAGTAAAATCACTTTAATTACTCTAATTTCAATTAAAGAATGGCCTATAACCAAAAGTGTACAAACAAGTTTGTAAATTGAATGTTCGTGATGCAGATTAATATTTTAGTGCCTTGCAGTCCTTTTGATTGCAGCCAAAGTGCTCAATGGAGGAAACTAAGATGAAAAGAAATGTCATTATGACAATGTTGCATATAAGAGATGGAACTAGAGTTGTTTTGTTTTTGTTTTTTTAAATGCAGCAATATTGTGATCTCAAGCATTAGTTTGAAATTAGGATAGACTACTAATTGCTAATACAGGAAGCATTTTTTTCCAGATAAAACTGAAATGGAAAAGGGTTCTTAAATATTAAAAATGATTTATCATGCTGGGATACACTCAAACAATGCTGCCAACATCTGAAAAGTGAATTAGTCTCATTACTAAGACCTGGTGTACACTTAAAATTTAGGTTGAATAGCTGGGGGGCTCAAGGTGTGACAATCCATGTTGTAGCTATGCATACCTACCCCGCTCCCTCAATGTAGACACAGCTAGGTCGATGGAAGAATGCTTCTGTCAACCTAACTATCGCTGTTCGGGGAGGGGGACCAGCTATAGCAGTGGAAAAATCCTTTGTGTTACTGTAGAAAGTGTCTACATTATGGCGCCACTGCACTATAGCCATGCCACTGCAGTGCCCATAGTGTAGACAAGCCCGAGGTTGTCTTTAACTAATGA
Source organism: Emys orbicularis (assembly GCF_028017835.1). NCBI lineage: Eukaryota > Metazoa > Chordata > Testudines > Emydidae > Emys > Emys orbicularis. The sequence goes on from NC_088683.1 coordinate 172,219,375, forward strand.
TTCTGTGAAAATAACCAGAAGAGTGTATTTATGTAACAGCACTTTCTAGTCTACACGGTCAATTTATGCTATTTAAACAACATGAAGCATAAGCTACCTATGAATATGGAAACCAGTAACTGTCACTGGATTTGTTATTATACTGAAGTACAAAAAACAATTGGAGGGTGGATTTCATGACTTCCTAATTACCTTGAAGAATCTGATCTAAACAATAAGCATTTAAATGAAAATCTAGCTACACAATGAAAATTAGTAAACTAAATGATGTTTCATTTGAACACTTCTTCCTAATACCAAGTTTGAAGTTAAGTATTCATGTGTTTTGGAACTGATCTGAGATCCGTGGATGAAAGTACTATTTAAGAATAATAATATAAAACAGTCTTGCAAAGATTTATCTTGTACTTAGTGTGATATCAGAGAGATGAACCAAGAGGGTAACTATTCTATTGTGTTCGGGAGAGAAATCATCCAAGAACGCGGCATCTAGGTTTTAAAAGTTAGAAACAGAAAGAAACCGATTGTTTTTTCCAATTAATAGACTGACCAAAGGACTTGAGATTTCTATGGAAATGCCTTGCAAAAACAATGAGAAATTTCCATACTGGAAAAAAACAATTATGTAAGTTACTTGGTACTAAATGTTGCACTGGTAAGTTTAACGTAATACTGTGTTCAATGTTTCTCTTATCATTTGTACATAACCTGTGGTGAGGCGTCCTCAAAATAATAGACGTAGCCCTTTTACTATTGTTTCAAGAGGTTCATGAACATTTGCCAGCCCAGCCAGAAAGTCTGTTGACTATCCTTTCACAGGTATGATAATGAGAAACCATAATGATATATTACATACTGAAGACATTTAAAACTAATAGAGGCAGAGTCAGCTTCCAGTATCTTGCAGTATAAATGTATGCGTTAACATTAATATTTACTTTAAGAAGTTAGTAAGCTAAAATATAGGATGGACCATAAGCCTCCAGTTCCAAGGGAGAAAATTATTAAGCATTGTGTTTAAGGAGCCAAGGTGGGTGAGGTAATATCTTTTATTGGCCCAACTTCTGTTGGTGAGAGAGAAACTTTTGAGCTACACAGAGCTCTTCTTTAGGGCATTGTGTTTGCTATACTTCTTCCTCTTAGCTCCTGTACAAGGGAAAATTAGAGTCAGATGTTATAGCTCCATCTACTGAAACAAGGAGGAAGAAAAAAATCACAAGGGACATAACTAGTCCCCATAACTTATTTCCTAGTGAAAAAAAATTAGTAGAAAATCTGAGTGGATTGAGGAAAGAGCAACAGAAAATATTGTTACATAATTGTTTTTGTCAGTTCTCACTCTCCTACACAGGAACATCCAGAACTACTATCAAATGTACCAACCAGTATTAATAGTGGTGGTGAACTTAGCATATTTAATATAGCAACCTGTAAGTGCCCATGTGGCAGAGTTATAAATTTATACAAATATGTTTCTGGCAGTATGGCCTCTAACAGAGACTGTCAGTTGCTCTGTAAGCCAAGTTTTGAATGCACAATGTTCAATTCAGCATGATATTTTAGCTGTTGTGATTTTGATGGAGCATTTTCAAAGGTCTTGATGCAAACTGACAATTTGCACCCCCTGAATGTCATCATCTGCGATTTCATGACAAAGACTGAAGAGGAAAGGTTAGTTAATATGAAGTTCACTGAAAACTGAAGGAATAATATCTGAGAGGTAAATGGAAACAATCTTGTACAGAAAAAATAAATGCGTAGCCAGGGGTATCAGCAAACAGAGAGGTTACATGGCTGGGGGTGTGAAGGGAATGTGGTTACTGACGTGGAAGTTTCCATAAGCTCATGGAAGTCAAGGAGACAAATATATGAGCCAACGATTAACTGTAAGAAGAGCCTGTGCCCTTGTCTGACCTGGCTTTCCTTCAAGAGTTCTGTGGATCAAGTGAAAGCAAGGGATCAGATGTGTAAACTGTTAACCCATGACATAAAAATGCATGTGTCCCACCAGCTACAGGATTCATTATTGTACTATAGAACACAGGCAATTCCATCCATAATAATGACTGGCAGGAAGCAGAAGTTACCAGGCAGAAATGCATGAGGGGAAAATGAACTATATAGGGTGTAGTCCCATACAAAGCACCCAATGGTGAGAAAATTACAGAAGCCACTTCTCACTGGCAGAGAACAAAAACCCTTATACAGAAAACACCAAGATGAAATGTGGCCACAGTTATTCCCCACACAAGTTTGTGAGGCCACAGAGCTGGCCTGATCAAAAGCCTGTCTTCCCAGATTGTTGGGTGATAGATGAAATGCCATAGAAAGAAATGAGTCGTCCTGGAGAGCACAAGAAGCTGTCAGAACATAGTTCTGAGCTAGAGTGGAGCAACAGCTCCTTCCAAGGAGCCTCATCAGAATGGAAAGTCAGACATTGGGTGTCCACATTTGGGGAAAGCCGATTGGCAATGAGGCAGCCTGAAAAGAAGTGATGTCTACCTCAGGAGAGGTGTGAGCCCAAGCTTCTGGATCACCTATATTCTGTTCTCTCCCACCAGAGCACTTCTGTAGCACTTTATTTTTGTTCTCTCTAAGTTGGGCACTAAGTATAAAGCAATAAGGAATTAGCAGCAGAGGACTGAGGCAAGGCCTCCGTTGCTTCCAGACTGGATTAAGGCTCCATTTGCACCACTCCAAGCTGGCCAATGTGATTGATATGCTTGCTCCCTCTCCATCTCCACTACTGAGAAAGGATATAGGACCAATATATGGACTACAGAGTCAGCATTTTCTGGAATTACCCAAGCAGCTTTCCTTGACTTCTACTTAAAGCCAGTCATAAACTGAGGAAGCAAAAATTATGTTGGGAAGGGAGAGGGGAAGGTGGTGGCAGAGACTAATTTTGCGGTTTTGGGGGGGGACTCCTTGTTGAAAGATGGATCTATAATAAGGAATCCTGAAGAACTCATTACATTCTAACATCAAGTTCTCAATTTGGCACAAATTGTTAAAATATGACAGTACAACGTAAGGGCTGAAAGGATTCTCATTTCGCTGGAAAAGTGAGCAAGAGCAGATACAATATGTTAAAGGAAACTGACACTTTGTACTCAATATAGAACAAAGTCTCAAAACAGTCCATTAAAAGTAACTGAGAACCAGGATAACAGGCTCAATATTCAACAGTGATCAGATAAAGAGGGCCACACAAATTGAGTGAGCAAAACACATAGGAGATTAAAATAGAACAGATATTGAAAGTGATTGAAAGAGTGAATATTTCACCTAGAGCACACACTTCTACAATTATTGGGATATTCACAGCAGTTATTTTCAGAAGGAACGATATTTTTGGTGCTGCAAAATTGATTTTAACACTTAGCTTGATATGAGGACTATTACGCTACTGCAAGAACACGAACATCGAAGTTATGCTAAGCTTCAGTAACAAAGTGGCATATATTGAGAGATGCCAGCAGGATTCTGACACGCAGTCTCTCCCCCTTGAGCACTGACTTGGCGGGGTGGGGGCAAGTTATAGAACAATAGTTTGCTTACCTACAATGGGGTATCTGCTGCTACAAGTTACATCCAGGCCCACAGATTAGTGACTTTACAATTCTATAATCACGTTTAACCCAGAGTATTTTCCAATTTAACTTGATAAACTACACAAAAGGATTATTTGACACGCCACTTAACAGGCAGCCACCTCACAGATGTAATGTGACAATTATGAAACACCACACAGCAACATTACACAACAGTTTAGGATAGAAATTGAATGATTCCGCTGGGTTACATGTCAGCTTGTTTCCTACTATTCCCCTTAATACTTTGGTCTACATTCATCCCAAGCCACTCATCTTCGCACCCCTTTGATATCCTTTTCTAACTTAGCAAATATTTTTACAAGATGCCCCTTGCACTCTGAATCTCCCCTTTCAATTGTGCCTCATTCAAATCCTTCCATTTGCTGCTTTTCCATGAAACTCTGTGATCCACCAACATATGCAGTATCTAACCCAGTTTAATTTTTGTACAAACACATTCGCAGCTATTTGGAGATGTAATTCATTTGATTGTATTGTGTGACTGAACTGTTTCTACCTTCGATTTGCGCTCTCTACAGTGCAGGCTCTGTCTCTCTTCTATTATTAATCTATTAAGCACAGAAGAAAGTTCACAATTAGAAGGAGCTGTACTCAGTATTTGGATAAGAGCTAGTGGCTTTGGAACCGAGAACTATTATTGTAAATCCAAGTCCCTTAACAAGGTTAAGAAAGGTCAGCTGCTCCAGGAAAGCCCTACAGCAGGCCCAACAGGGTGATAAAACAGAGATGGGTAAAGCTAGAGTGATCTTCGACTGAGGAAGAGCTAGGGCATTAAGGAATCTTTAAGCCAGCTATGGTCAGTGGAGAAAAGCCACGAGTTTATGATCTGTAGTGTGAGAAGTATAAATTGTAGAAGCTAGAGTCACTGATTTGACATTTTCCTTTTGATCAGTGGTCAGAACACTATTTAACTTATGCAGTAGATATGTGGTGCTCTCGAGTTTGGATTGCTATATGTAGTTACATGTATGTATTTACATAGCATGATATACAATATGTTCTAAAAATGATACTCAAGTTTGAAAACAGATGTAACTTTCATAAAATCCAGTTGTGTGATGCCAGATAGAATACATGATGACTCCCCCTGAAGTGATCAATTTATTAGTAAATAAACTGATTATCCTAGGGTGGTTGACAACAACATGTAGAGTGGGATTTTCAAAATTAGTCCATGTTGGCCAAACTCTGTTCTCTTTTAAGAAAATCTCATACTTCAATAGGAACAAATTTAGACCAACGCTTAGCACTTCTGTAAAAATTCAATTGGGCACCAAGTAATAACCTACATATTTTAGTTCTAAGTTCTAAAATATGCCTCTTATCTGTCTTTCTGGCCACAACATTTGCCTCAGTTTAAATTCGGTGAAACTATCGGACTGTGCTTTCAGCCATAAGTTTTTCTTGTCTCGGCCCACCATGGTAGTCACAGGATGAAGACTAAGGGCATCCGTAGGGTAATGCACTCTATGGGGCTGTGATTTCTAAAGCGCACTAACATTTTGCACATTAATTGGTCCATGTAGACCCTGCTGGTGCACACTAAAGGCTCCCTCATGAGTCTTTAATACAGTAATGTTTCAAAAAGTACTACTTTAAAGGTCACCAGCAGGGTCCCCATGGACCAATTAATTTTCAACACCTTAGTGCACTTTAGAAATCTCACCGTGCATCACTAGAAAACCCCAAGATTTGTGTATACTAATCTTTCTAGTGCTTGGAAACCCTACGCAGATTGGTCTGAAAAATCTCATGTTAGATATTAAAATACAAGCCTGTTTTAACAGGACTCCAGTGTCTAAGTCCCCAACTACACTGTTATGCTTCTGCTAGTTTTTTATATTAGCACCTCTGTTGCAGACTACACACAAGCTAACCAACCACACAGCTATACCCACAATGAAAGCCGTTTTTTCCTTCCATAAAGATGTTAAAAATTTTGCTACTAAGTAACTGATCACTTTGGTTTGTACACTTAGGCTAGGTCTACACTACAGCAGGGGGTTGACCTAAGATACGCAACTTCAGCTACGTGAATAGCGTAGCTGAAGTGGTGTATTTTAGGTCGACGTACCTGGCTGTGAGGACGGCGGCAAGTCGACCGCTGCCGCGCCGCCGTCGACTCCGCTACCGCCTCTTGCCGCGGTGGATTTCTGGAGTCGACGGCAGAGCCATCAGGGATCAATTTTATCGCGTCTTCACTAGACGCGATAAGTCGATCCCCGATAGACCGATTGCTACCCGCCGATCCGGCGGGTAGTGAAGACGTGCCCTTAGTAAGAGTCTCGCCACTGACTTCAAAAGAAGGAGTTGGGTCCCTAACTACAGTGGGAATATGATCAGTGCACTAACTGGGCTCAGTTAGATTTACTTTAGGAGCAACCCCATACAAACTATAAATTAACAAGATTAGGGGGTCATTACAAATAAACCACATAAGTGACCTATAATCTTATACTGCATCTTTCGTACAAGAACAGAAGCACCTTGATGCACCGAAGTGAAATCAAAAATCCCCCTTTAGTGGATTATCTTATGTAGCAAGTTCTTTGCCCTGGGTCGTGGTAACTGCCAAGCATTTGTCACAGATGATTACACTTTAGCAGACCTGCCTGCCAATGCGATTTGAACTTTGTTTAAATTATAAGTCACATTGCCATCAAAATCAATTTCCCACCATGACAAAAAGGCTATTTAGGCTTTCAAGTGCACTGGTTTGAAAATTAAAATATTTAAGAGTGTAACAGCAACGGAAGCTTACTCACCTGGGTCTGTAAAAGCAGTAGGGCAGGCGCTTAGTTTCTACTTTCTCAGCTTGAATGAATATCCTCATATACGGGTCAAAATACAATACAGCTGTATAGGCTCTGAGTGACCATCGTTCTGGAAGGCTGAAATATCCAGTAAGTAAGCAAGACCACAAAGCGTGAACTCTACTACATGGAGAAATTAGATGCATAATAACCTAAGACAACATGCCCACCCCCGGACTCATTAAACTAAAATGCGCTGGATCCCCGCAGTGCTCTCTGTAGGTATAAAAAGATTTTTGAAGGTTTTCTCCAGAGTAAGTTTGTCAGAACCTTGCAAATAAACTGCAATTTGTGCACTGGGTTTCAGCTGATGGCACTAAAAACTACGGTACAGTTCTTGATTTGGCTAGAAATTTGTTTTATAATGGGATGCTGTTGACATATAGTATGAAAATCTCACTAACAGTGGGATTTAATGGCACACAGCTTCAGGCTTAAGACATTACCATGCAAGAAGCTAACTTACTTAACCCTGGGAATCTAGTTTTCCCACTGTATTATGACACAAATATCTATGGTGCTTTGCAGACAAGGAAGAGATATGAAAGTGTGAGATTGGAGTTCAGTCTGATGAGCTGGGCTGGACAGCAGAGAGCCCTGCTGGGCAGCCCTGCTCTTCCAGCCATGTCTTGCCTCTTTAGCTCTAACTTCCTTTCCTGGTTTTCTGGCTGAAGATTCTGGAGGACTCTCACCCTAGTGGGCTCTCTAGGCCCCCAGCCTCCCTAAACTATAGAATGAACAAGAGACTTTCCAGCCAATATCTTTGGGCTCTATACCCAGGAATGCAGGCAGTGGGAGGAGGCCAGTCAGAAGACAAGCTCCCTGTCTTACCAAAGGGGAGGGGAAGTTGCAGAGTCTGCGTGGGTGCAGGGTGGGGAAGAAATCATTAGTGAAGCAACCCAGGGACTAGGGAAGGATGACTAGTTCTGGTGATTTCTCTAGTAGAGCAATACATATTATTTGTTTAAAATACTAATGTGATTGAGGCAATGCCATATTTCAGCCAAAAGAAGATGTTTAAGTTCATAAAGCATGCCCTGCACAGACCCAACAGCCTCCACCCCTCAATAGTGACAAGTACCGCTGATATTTGTAGTCATCTGTCCCCACTTACAGAAAGTTCCACTCCAGGCCAGAGAGCCTGCTGATTCATCAGCCCTGCACTTTGTGCTCTACTGCTTGCAACCAAGTTCTGTCTGCTTCCTTCACACAACATTAGGGATTGTCCCCATAGGGTGCTTGAGCAAACATGCTTAGGCAGCCATCACTTATCTATTATGTTACTGGTACAGAACTCAGGGTTATTCACAGGAGTATTATGAAAGTGCTCAGATAATGGTACCAACTCAAACATTTTCTTTGAGATTCTTTTTTCACAACCTCTGTTCCTAACCCCGTTAGTTTTCCACATATTTCCTTTCCCTCCAGATCCCCTTTCTCTCTTCCTCAGCCCATTATTTCTCCCTCTCTTATCTAATTTTTTTTGTTATTGTCCCTTCTCTTTACTGTCCCGTCTGAAAAATACATATTACATTAAATTGCTCATTTTAATTTAAATGTGCACTCACTTATTTTCAACATCATCTTTACTGCTACTTCTCCATCTATACAATACATAGGATGTCTCCCAAAACAATTTCCATTGTACTTGAGATGTAAGTACAGAAAAGGTCTAATTTCAATTGTGAATAACTATCTTATAGTCAAGATTTAGTTCTGTGAACTCTTTTCAGATCTCTAAATTAAAAAATAAACCTCAAGTCTTGGAATTATTGCATTAATAATTGTAAATTAATTTTAAATGTGCTGCAGTAATCAGCCTCAGAGAAGATGAAAATTGTGTCATAAGTAGACAGAATTTAACTAGCTGCATTTTAAGATCAAATATCTAAGTTACAGTTATCTGAATGATCAATTTTGTCTCCAGTGGATTAGAAATTATTACAGTGGTTTGCATAATCTTCGCTTTGAGATCTGTGGACAGCTGTTATTCAGAAACCCAAGTCTTTTAGCCTTGGATTTTCAAAGAAGCACGAGGGAATTAGGCACACAAGACCCAATGAAATTCAATGGGAGTTGGGCTTTTAACTTGCTTAGGCTTCTTTACAACAGAATCCCATTACTATGAAGTTTTTACCCTGGTATTTTCTAAGGGGTTGCCATAGGCCAGGTGCGAAGGGGAGGGGGGAAGGGGAGGAAGAGAGGAACCAGAAAGTTTTATCATCCCTTTCTTAAAATGACAATAGATGTGAGGAGTAGCGGAACCCTGTTGGGTTAGTGAGTCCCCTACAGAAATAAACTGTGGCCACCTACCTGAGGGCCCAATACCCAGGATGCTTTGAAAAGATGATGTACTAAATCAAGTGTCATCTAAATCCAATGGGTACATTGTACCTCTCATTTAAAGAACTGCACTCACTTTCTTACTTGCCCCTAATATTGGCTGGCAATTCCTCAACATTGATCACAATGGGACATCTGAGGTAGCAGAGCATACAATCCATTTGTTACAGACAGCACAGGGAGCAGTGAATGTTTATATGTCGTACAATTTCTCATCTGCATGGTTTACCCAGTTTTATTAGTGAATGAAAAAGGTCATTTGCACAACTGGGCAACCATACCATATTTGCCTTTTGATCCTATGTTACCCCGCCACCCCCCAGTCAAAGAAAGGCATTTCTGCATTTCTTTTCCTTGACATCCTGCTCTCATTTCTGAATGACAACATATCCATGCTGTTTTTCAGTTCCTAATCAATTGACAGTTCCCCAATCAAATACTTTTACTGGTGTATGTAACCATGTACTATTGATTACAGATATTCATCCAAACCTTTGCTCCAGTAATGTAATTATGCCACTCACTTATCAAGAAGACCAGCAATCTGAATATCCACACTGTCAGTTCTAATATCTAGCTCTGGCTCTCCACTGAGCATAAGCTTTAAGTTGTAAATAACAATGAAAGTGCCTGTGGAGAGAAAATATACATCTTTTAAAGGCAACTATTTGAATATTTTAAAAGATCCTTTTCAGGTGCTTCTGTACTTTTTAATCTTGTCAGTCTAGCCTGTCTAAATAATACACACAGTATCCAAATAAGAGCTGCAATTTTTGTGGCCTGTTTAAAACAAAAACCATGGAAATATGTATGTACAACTTATTGTATCGTGTCTGATACAAATTGAGTTTACGGACACTGAGGGCTTGTCCAGATACAGTTAGTGCACAGCAAGCTCGGATATAAAAGTTTCAAACAGCAGAAGGTCAAAGCACACTAGGGAATTTTAAGGCATACTAGCAGGCTCCGCATGGCCAGTTAGGGCACCATAGACTTATACCCCAGCTGCACACTAACTCTCCATCTAGACAAGGCCTAAGATTCATACAGCTAGAGTGATACAAGAGAGAGGGAGATTTCAGAGATAAGACTGAAGTAGAAAACAGACACTTTCTTAGGAACTATGAAAGGAGATGTATAGTGAGAGAGAAGCTCTTCCAGATGGAAGGTGATGCAGAGGACAAGGCTCTTGCATTAAGCATTACACTGTGTGAAAAGACAGAAGAGGCCAGTCGAATAAGAAGAACTAGTGGAGAGGAAATCTAAGTAGTCTGGACCAAAGTGCATGGAGAATTTCAGCATTCTTTCTAGATTTTTTCCCCCATATAAACATTTCAATTTTGACATTCAAGTAGAACAGACATTTTATTCTCTTTATAATAGCAACCAGGGTGTAAGGTAAATACCCCAATCCTTTTATTTTCTTCTTATTAAAAAGGTCTGACCAAATAAGAATTTCAGTAATTGACCTTCTCCATAAGAGTTAAAAGCACATTGCTTCTCTAATGATACATCGGTATGGCTATATTTTAAATAATTGTTTACATGAAAATTGCATTGTTTGGCAAAGCTTACCACTTCTCCCATAGATCGCGTCAAATTGCTGCAGCAATTCAGTTTCACTCTTAAAAGGGGAGTATTTAAAGATGATAGACATCTGTACAGTGAATTTCTCAAGATCACCTATGACAGGTTTTCTAGTACTTCTTGACCATGAGGTTATTGGGACTATCATCTGCAAAAAACATTATGAAAAAAATATTTCAGGGACAATTACATATTAAATATTCAAAGACCAAGGTGAAATTTTTGATTGTTGCTGTCCTTTTATTTTTAATTATTTTGTGGAGAAATTATAATCCTAACATTATTTTTAAGATAAACAGGTTTACACAGCTAGGATACAGAAAGCTACTAAAATCAATCTTTGCTACAAAAAACCAAAACCACAGAGGAAATCTGATAAAAATTAGGTTTGATTCTTTATTTCCCGACCTGGGATTTACAATCCCACAATGTATCACATGCCAACAATCTCTGCAGAGTAAACTCTCAGGCCCTGGCAATAGGGATTATTTTAGAGGCAAACATCAATGCCTAGCTATAGAAATCGGTCATGGAACCTAGAAGGGAAGGATAGTACAATTGTTAAAGTACTAACCTGGGATTCTGGAAAACTGGGTTCAATTCTCTTCTCTACCACAGACCTCATGTGTGACCTTGGGCAATAAACCAAGTCTCTGTGCATCAGATGCAGCCAATATAGTACCCTACCTCACAGAGTGTGGAATGGACAAGAACATTAATGACTGTGGAGTACTCAGACTCTACACATGGTCCCCATTACCAAATACCTAAAAAAGACAGATCTAGAACACATGTAACAATGAAGTTGCCTTACAAGGCGAAAAAGCGTGGACTAAACAAACAGTCGTTGGAAAATCAAATTATTTTCCTCTAGTCAAGAAGAGCCCATTTCTATTATGAGAAACTATACTGTACTTGAATACAAAGATTAGCATACACCACAATCTCAAACATTCACACATCTTTTACCTCATATTTTGTTTAGTGTTCATCACCTTAGCAGCTAGTTGCTATTACAAATACTAATAAGGCAAAATTACACATATAGAGAACCCTGTAACGGCTATCCACGGTCATATTTACAATAGCTCTTCATCTTCATATATAGTACAGAGTGTGTGTCAATATAGGGTGGGACTGTTGAGGGTTTACATGATAGATGTGCCAGACACACGGGGATATCAAAATGTCTCCTTTTGCAGATTTCTGAACTTCAAACATTTCCAATGGAATGTTTCATTTTAAACACAAAGGGAACTATTCTCAGCTAGCTAGGGACATAAAAATTCGCTGGGGTGCAAGAGAGCAGAGCTCTAAGAAAGTATAAACCTGTTTTTTCCTTTTCCTCTCCTCACAAAAAAATAAAAATAAAATAAAAAATAAAAAGAGAGTGGCCCATTTATTACTTCCCCATTCTCATAAGCTCCAGGGTTAAGCCCAACTTAAGGGTAAAAAGGGTAATTTGTCAGTCATGACCTACAGTCAAGAGAAGATGGGTTTCATATTTGAAACAGAGCAGAAACTATTAGGATGACTGCCTCGCCAATAAATTCTGTCATCTGTCTCTCACTTTTTTCTGGTGTCACAGCCATCTCTATTCAATTCTCAAACTGAGTGTTCAAGTGAAAGTGCCCAGCTCTGTATTTGGTCATTCAGATGATCTCTTGGGCCATGTCTACACTACACATCTCTGCCAGCATAACTGTGTTACTGAGGGTGCAAAGAGGTGTGATCCCCGACAGACATAACTGTGCCAACAGAAGCCCATAGTGTAGATGCAGTTATACTGGCAAAGCTGCGCTTTTACCAGCAAAGCCTGTTTCTCTCATGGGATGGTGGTGGTTTCACTGTACTGGTAGAAAACACAGCTTTGTCCACAGGAGTGTTCTTCGGTGACTTCTGTATTCTTGAACGGGTGGGAAAATAGCTTCAGTGTGAAGTTCTTCTGCCAACTTCTGTGCACTCTTCAGAATGTTTTGAAATCCCGCATCTGACCGGTAAGACCGTAGGTATGACTTTACTTTGTCCAGTTGTTCCATTGCTCCAGATATATCAAGGTCAACACCTTGGAGTCTCTTGCTTACAACATTTACGTCAGTATGTCATGCCACAACACTCGGGGTATGTCTACACTACGGGATTAATCCGAATTTACAGAATTCGAATTTTGGAAACAGATTGTATAAAGTCGAATGTATGCGGCCACACTAAGCACATTAATTCGGCGGTGTACGTCCATGTACCGGGACTAGCGTCTATTTCCAGAGCGTTGCACTGTGGGTAGCTATCCCATAGCTATCCCATAGTTCCCGCAGTCTCCCCCGCTCATTGGAATTCTGGATTGAGATCCCAGTGCCTGATGGGGCAAAAAACATTGTCACAGGTGGTTCTGGGTACAGCCTCACCCCTCCCTCCATGAAAGCAACGGCAGACAACCATTTCACGCCTTTTTTCCTGGGTGAACACTGCAGACGCCATACCACGGCAAGCATGGAGCCTGCTCAGCTCAAGACAGCAGTCATGAACATTGTAAACACCTCACGCATTCTCGTGCAGTTTATGCTGAACCAGGACCAGAAAAACGAGGCGAGGAGGCGGCGGCGACGGCAGCGCAGCGACAAGAGTGATGAGGACATGGACACAGAATTCTCTCAAACCGCGTGTCCCGGTGCTTTGGAGATCATGTTGTTAATGGGGCAGGTTCTATCCGTGGAACGCCGATTCTGGGCCCGGGAAACAAGCACAGACTGGTGGGACTGCATAGTGTTGCAGGTCTGGGATGATTCCCAGTGGCTGCGAAACTTTCGCATGCGTAAGGGCACTTTCATGGAACTTTGTGACTTGCTGTCCCCTGCCCTGAAGCGCCAGAATACCAAGATGAGAGCAGCCCTCACAGTTGAGAAGCGAGTGGCGATAGCCCTGTGGAAGCTTGCAACGCCAGACAGCTACCAGTCAGTCGGGATTTTTCCAGTCCTTTGTTCCTGTAGAACCCAATGTGGCTGGAACATTAGACTGGAAGAGTTTGCAACAAAAACAGTATGCAGCATTCTGGGTTTTTGAGTACATAAGCCATGGCCTCTCCACTTTGTCACCATTGGAGATTTCACACCAGTAATGTGTTGGATGGAAACTTCTATTTTAATTGTCTTTGGGGAACATGAAGTTTTTCACTTGCTGTGGCCCATCCAGTACAAGTCCCTCAGGCTACTGCTCAAGTGGGTCCACAGTCCTGGATCATCTAGACTTAAGGAACTAAACTCAGCAGCAGCTGTTCCTTGCGCCTCCACCACACTCTTCTCTGATCTACACTTTTCTTCAGGAATGTGCATGGTTATATCCATTTGAGATGGAGATATGGATGCTGCAGTAGCTGCCAGGTCACTTGCACTCTGACTAACTGGAAGATCAGGCATCTCCTCACCACTCACATTCTCACTGGGGCCAGAAGGCTCACCATGAACATTTGTGTCTATATATCGCAGGAGACCTCCTTCCTGCTTAGATAGAAAAGCTTCCTTTGCTTTCTTTCTTTTTCTGAATGCTGCCCCAGAGGGGCGTTTTCTTATTTCACTCATGACTGCTTTTCTGTGCCAGCTATAGTGGCTCTCAACACTCAATTGAAGGGGACAAATAAGCAGGCTGGTAGCAGGGCCTGAGTAAGGGAAGATATCAGCGTCTTAAGGGCCTAACTGGCTCCTACTACTTCAGTTGACTGCCTGTTCTCAAGTGGATTCAGGGAAGCAGCAGGAAACAGGAAGCTCCCTGAAAAGCTGGTGTTAATCAGTCCAGGCTCCTGGGGGTGCTAGAGAGGTACATAAGAGGCTCCTCCTCCTCTCTCTTCCTGCAGCTCCTGCTACTTTCTGTTATTTTATAGTTGTGATGAGTACACACTCACCCATTCGGGCAGGTTTGTACTCAGCAAGACTCAGCCATGCCTCTGCTGCTGCTACCTATGCTATTGTGGCTACACTGCCATTTATACTCGTGAAGCTAGCACACAGACGTGTAAGCGAACAGGGGAATCACACCCATAGCTTGTAGCGTAGCTGTAGCCTTTACGGTCTCCAGGTGCTGTTTTACAAGTAGATGTCCTATTCTGATACCACATAGATAGTTCTTGCTGCATTTTCCATTTCTCGTTCCTTTCTTTGACTGAGCCCTCCTTTTTCTTATTTTCATTTTCAGTCCTATCCCTTGCTCTTCATGTTCCTGAGCTTCACCTTGTTCCTTGCCCCACGAACCAGCCAACCAAGACTGAACCTTTGGGCTGTAACATCAAACCTCTTTCTTAGTCACCCTAATTAGTAGTTTTTCCTTTAAAGTTGCTTTGCTGTACAAGCAGTCGGTCAATCAAAGCTCCAGGAAGGAAGGCTACACATGACTCCTTCCAAATCCCATCTAGTCCATTTTGAGAGATAGATTCTCCGAGGCCCTACCAGGTCACCATCTGACATAAGATCTCACAGGAAGGGTCTAAAGAATATAGTTTGTTGACTGTAATTAAGGTGAAGCCAACAGATTGAAGTACAGTACCAGTGTTGATCTATGCTTATCCTTCAGATGTCAGCAGAGCATACTGCGTGATAACGCTCTGCTTCACCTTTTCTATAAAAAAAACCAAACAAAAACCCAAAACAAAGCAGACTTGGACAACTTTTTCCCTACATTAACAGTCATCTCTGTATTTCATAAACATATTTCTAATGAAAAATGAGAAGTTTCATTTATTTTTAATAAGCAATGCTTTACAGCACAATATATAACATGCACAGCAATTGCAGAAGATGCTTTAGAAAGTACCGCCCACTTTAGGAGGCTAAATTCCATTGAATTTCAATGAGACCTAAGCACTTCAAAGTCTTGCCTAGGGTCTATTTGAAACTATTTACAATCAAAGCAACAAAAAAAAAAAAGATACCTCATTAAGGCCTTCTGTCTCACAGAATGTTTGAGAGAAGAGAACACATGTCATTGTATCTTCTTTCTTCGTGAATAATATGAAGTCTTTCCCTATTCGCATAGATCCACTATAGTAAAGATACAGAAGATGTCAATTACTCTCAGATAGCTTGTTGTCAGGATGTTAATTTACTTTAAGTAACACAGACAGAACATATCATTAATTGGCTTGATGGCCCTGTTCTAGCATGTTCAAATTACATTTCTACTCCTGACAATGGGTGTTTGGAACAAGGAAAAAGCAGCTCTTGGGAAGAGGGAGCGCCTAAACCTTAAGGAACTCCTTTCCTCATCTAACCATCCTCAGCCAAAATGAGGTAACCACACATCATGTTGACAGAGTGCACAAAACTAACAGAAAGTTGTGGTTTTAGGCTACTGGTTGCAAAACACATACATAGAGTCACACAACTACTAAGAGCCATGGATCAGTGATCAACATATTTTAAAGGATGCACAGCGCTGCTTAATGTTGCATCAAAGCAGCTGTACAGAGAAATAAATACATACCAAAGTTTAAGCAATTCTAGATGTGGTGGCAGGTCTCCACCAGCTGCTCTCTGCTAAGGTCTTTCTGTCAGCCAGCTTCAATGCCAGAGTGGCAGGTGGAAGTGCTTATCCAGAATATCCCCCAAGTAATTTCTTTTGGTGGGGATCCTTCAGCAGCAAATACTGCTGCCTTTGCCCAGTGGAACCACTAAGAAGTGGCAGTCTATCATCTGTCCTCTGTCAGGAGACTGACTCTTCCCTAGGACACACAGGGCCAGGCTAGCACCAGGAAGTACCATTTTTGCCTCCTTGAAACTAGCAAGAATCAGGCCTAAAAATGGCTGGAATTCCCTCCCAAAACTCTCCCTCCCTTTACAGAAAAAGAGAAAGCAGAGGGAAATATGGTGAATATATTCACTTTTGAAATATACATTAGAAATAACTGGACAACTAGAACCATCAGGAGCTTCAGTATGCACTATTAGGAACAATACTGAGTTAAATATTGAGATTGTTAGATGACCAAATAGAGCACTGATTTTTCTAGGATTATATTCCATTATTCCATTTAGTTTTTGAGTTAAGGATCATACTTACAAAAAAATACTGAGGCAGAGACATTCAAGACACTAGGATTTAGAAAACACCCTTACGATTTAAGTCCATTGCCATAGCGTCCAATCATTCTCGAGAGAGATGTCCGCTTAGAAGACCTTCCAAAATAAATCAGATCAGTAGCTTCCTCTGCAATAGAATTTTATTGTTATTGTTAAAACATGCAAATAGGACACTCATTAGAAAACATCAGGACTTGAAAACTTTAAAAACCTGCATAGATTTTAAAATGAGTATTCACTTGGTTTGTGCTACAGCACAGGATTTGTTGAGATCTTATGATGTGTGTTATTAGCCGTGGAGCAAGATATAAATCAGACACAAGTTGTTTCCATGCTTGTCTGACTCAGTACAGAGGTAGCCAAACAAATGCTGTAATTGGATCTCACTGCTGACAAAAGTAGGATACCAGATTCAATGGACCAATGGTCTGATCAAGTATAGCAAATCTTAATACTCCTTCCCTTCTTAACTCAGGAATGACAGTAGGGTCTTGGAATTGTACACGCCACAATTAAATCATAACAAATATTAGATATTATTTTGTATTTATAGCTCGTTTCATTGGAAGAACTAAGCATTTTAAAAACCAAGAATGAGTTGATCCTCAGCACATGACGTAAGCACTGTGCTCGTTTTAATAAGGAAACTGAAGCACCAGAAGTTACGTGCCTTGCCCAAAATGATATAAGATCTCTGGCCAAGCTTGAAATAGAAGCTAGGTTGTGATCCACATTCCTGTGCCAAAAAATAGTACCTCCCCCTTTGCAGATGCTTTCTGCATAGTTTTTTTCCCCCCACATAAGAAGGAAATCCACCAGTTGATAGCTGCAGTAGGTACTGAGTAGCTCTCTCCATTTGCAGTGAAAGTTGGCATGCCAAATGCCATTCAAAGAATTAACTAGCAAGGATGACTTCCAAGAACATCTGACATAGTCATTCTGGGAACAGTTTATTTACAGCATGTATCAACCTAACCTGAAGATCAAGACTCTCCATTATCTACTTGGGAGCAGCATGAAACCGCCATAATATCAATGAACTAATATCGCTTGGTCAATAGAAGGCTGTTTGGATACTTAAAGGAAAATAAATTCACTCTTAAAAAAGAAGCAGGAGCAACACACTAGATGGCAAACTGGTACAATGTTATTTTATCTGAAAAGTCTTGAGCTGCTAGTAGCACAACGTTGCCTAGTACTATAGCATTATAATATCCCCATGACTTTTGCAAAAATATGATAGCAAAATATACAGAATTACACCCAGCACTCCTTAAACCAATGTAAGTCCCATCATAAAGATCCTTTGTTAGAGTTTTAGGGAAATTGTCTATTTGGGACCACACACAAAAAATCCATTGTATACGGAAGTGAACATCTACTGATCCTCTTCTTATAAGCAAAATGGCACCACTCAGATAAAGACTTATAATTAGGTAAAATAAATCAAGTACACATTCATCTCTGGTGCTTCCTGTATCATTTCTGTTCCTCCAACTGTGATATTCACACTTGACAACTGATTGCACCAAGGGAACAACGTCATGTACAAATTCAGAGCAACAAGTACTATTTTTATTTTGATTGCTGCCTATGATGTACACTGAAGTGTGCCTTAAGTTAGGGGTTCTCAACCTTTTCCTTTCTGAGACCAACATGCTAAAAAAACTCCAAGGACCAGCAAGGCTGTGCTCTGGGCTTCAGCCCAGCCAGAGTGGAGGAGGAACCGGGCCGGGGCTCGCAGACCCCCTGAAACTGGCTTCATTAAGTGACCATCCTAGGGAACAGGAAAGTACACTATTTATTGGCTGGAAATATGGTGATATGTGGAAATGATTCTGATGTTACATTTTTACTGTACCATTTATTCTGAACAATCCCAGAGTTTTTTTTTTATATACAAAACACAGTGTAGGAACTCCTGTAATAAGCAAGGAATGCATCATTGAACACTGAAATACAGCAGTTTGACAAAACATAGCAACACTTAACAGTTTAGGCACAGTGGGGAAAAATACCACGTCCAATGCAAGCTGAAGGGGAAGTTCAGGGAGGCAAAAAGTAATTATAGCAGGGTTTTAAATTTGTCTAGGACATCAGTGTTAAACTCCATACTTTTATGGGAGAGATCCTAAAAACAAATGAATGTTTCACGGTTTGGTTGTCTGTTTGAAATCAGTGAATTAACTGGTAATACTGTGCCTGGAACTCTGACCATTTTCTGATATGTGAGTTGGTGCTATGCTTTAAAAGCAGGGCAATTATATTTCTGTAATAATCCATATATTTTACATTTCATTTCTCCAAGAAAATTTACAGTCACTTTATGCACAGTTTAAAAAAACTTCAGGACTAATTTACTCTGCTAGCAAAAATACTAAAAACAGTAAGTAAACTTGTAAATTAAGTATATACACCTCTACCTCGATATAACGCTGTCCTCGGGAGCCAAAAAATCTTACCGTGTTATAGGTGAAACCGCGTTATATCGAACTTGCTTTGATCCACCGGAGTGAGCAGCCCCGCCCCGCCCCCCCAGAGCACTGCTTTACCATGTTATATCCGAATTCGTATTATATCGGGTCGCATTATATCGGGGTAGAGGTGTATATCATTTTAAATAATGTCTCTATATACTTGGTATTTTATTCCCTTGAACAACCAGTTAAGCATCTTTATAATTAACTTACTAGGGGTCATGCCGCATCCATCATCCAAAAAGCACAACATAAATCCCCCTTGCAGTTTGTCATTATCCACTGAAAAAAGAGAAAAACCTGTTTGTAATAAATGTAGAACCTAATTTGCCGGTTAGGGAGATTGTGATGTAACAACCCCTCTATTCACATCCTACACACAATTGTAATAATCTTTGTACAAAATATATCTTGTGAAGTATCATATGAAAACTAATAACTGACTGATCATTAATATTCTTGTGTGCTGTATGTACGCGGTGTGTATTAAGAGTTATGGATGTATGCTGGAATTATGGCATGTCAGGGGGCATTGGTAAACAGGTGTGCCCCAGACAAAGGAATATATATATGATTCTCTGACTAGCCTGATTGTCACGCAAAGACGATGAAGGTCCATTTTTATGTTTTAGGTAGACAAATTTATTAAGATAACAAGTGGGGGAAGAAAAAGCATGGCGCTTCCTTCGCCACCAGACTCCATGTTGCCTTCCTCACAACTTGAATAAACTTTACATTGAGATAACCCTCAGAAGAAATCATTTCAAATGTTTACTGGTATATAAAGCCATAGGGGTCTGAATCTCAAGTGATAAGTGATTGAATCAACTGACTGTATATAATATTACTGTATTATAAAAATGTATAGAGTGAGGTCTTTTCTGAAAGCTAATGACACACTAGTGAGTATTATCATGGTGAAATGTATTAACATTATATAGGGAAATATGGATACTTCATAAAATTATGCTTTAAAGTCTGTGGCCAAACAGGAAAGAAGGCAGCTGTTACCTGTATCCTATGTAAATTAAGTATGGTGGGATCAAACTAATAGCTCAGTGGTTTGAGCATTAGCCTGCTAAACCCAGGGTTGTGAGTTCAATCTTTGAGGGGGCCACCTAGGGATCTGGGGCAAAATTGGTACTTGGTCCTGCTAGTGAAGGCAGGGGGCTGGACTCAATGACCTTTCAAGGTCCCTTCCAGTTCTAGGAGATAGGATATCTCCATTAAATTATTTATTTATTTATTAATGGATGTCCCACTTCCATACAGGAAATGAAGGTCACAGGAAGGAAAAAACAGTGTGAGGTCCTCCTGCCTCTTGAAACAATAACTCAACTTAAGCAAGGACAGAAGCCATCTTTGGCATCCATCACTACACAGAGAAGGGAACAGAGTGCTTACAAGCTGAGAAAGATGGGTCCTTCCACTAAGTGGGGGAGGGGGGTAGAAGTCTCTGGAAACTGAATATAGGTGAGAAGCCATCTTGAACAAAGGTTGTACCTTGCTAGATTAAGATTTATGTTTAGATGCATGTTTTCACTTTTATTTGCTCTTAACCCTCTAACTTTATTCCTTTTACTTGGCATCACTTAACCCATGCCCTACTGTTAAGAAATTTGTTTTATTTTTTACTATAAACTAACTCAGTGCTGTGTTTAAAGGGAAGGGTGTATTTACCCCAGTTGTTTATAAACTGTGATGTGCTTGTGTCTCTTTAGAGGAACAAACAAACCTTATTTCTCTGAACTATCCAGAAAAGGTCTGGACATTATAGAGTACATGGTTTCAGGAAAACTCAGGACTGGGAGTATGCCGGGGTCATTGCTGGCTGTGACAAGACTGGTGGAAGCCAGAATGAGGTACTGCTGAGGTCAAAGCTGCTGAATCCGGGCTGTCTACCACACGGACACTCAGGGTGTGACCTGCACACTTGTAGGCTGGTTGTGAGCATCTCAGCTAGGAGCTATAGTAGCAAAGCATTGTAAGGCACAGGGCTGCAGGACAAGTGGTGACACAACCCCTCACTGGTCTGGATTGCCAGTTGATCCCAGTAACTGATACCAAAAGCTCACACAAGACATTTTTCAGCAAAGAAGAGAAACAATAAAACGACAAACTGCTGTTTTACTATACTTCTAATTTTCTGTAACCTAAACCCAGTGGTTTGTAAGTATTAATATATTTTATTTTTTGTGTTCTAAGTTCTGCAAAAAAGCAACTTGTCAGGACACCACTTTCCAACCTGACTTAGCTAAAGAAAGAGAGCTGTGCAAGTCTTGATGTCTGTTCAATATCTCAGCTGGAGGTCTCAGAGGCACGCGAAGTGAAAGATGCAACTTGAAAAACAGGTAGAAACAAGGGGTAGAAACCAGCATGAGACATCTCAGCATCCCATAAGGGAAGCTTTATGGTGGGAATCTGGCTAGTCTGAAGCTCAGTGGGGCAAAGGGATTAGGCCAGCTCTGCTCCAGCTTTCAGTAGGATTAGCTGGCCAAACAATACAAATGTCAGTGAGAGCTCAGCTTTGCAAAATAGATGTTTCACCAGAATAAAATTAGAAAAAAAGAGAGAAGAAACAGTGAATTTTTTTTTAGCTACTTATATATCTCCACTGAACAGCCCTGCTGAAAATACTAAAACCCGATTTTACAAGAAAGCTGAACTACTTCTGCATTCCTTTGTTCATTGATGCTGCCAATAATACTCTTAAGCATGCAGAAGCATTATACATTCTGTACCCCAGCCATTGAAAGAAATAGGTAAAGACAGTTAAACAAGCCTCCTGAAAGGCAACATCCATTTATTTGTGGGATGATTTCCCAAGGGAAATGGAAACCCCATCACCTGATATTTCCAAAGCCAAATTTTCAACTACCATGATAGCGTGCAGGCAGACACCTGCCACTGAGGAATCAGATGCAGACCAATGCCCTCTTGATATGCCTCTTGCTGACAACTGGCATCACCCCCTTTAACTATTTTTACGGCACTTACCAGTAAATATGTCAAGTCTGGTGGCTCCTGCATCTCTGAAAACAAAAAAGTACAAAATTACCTTCCTCTGCCCACAGAGAAAAAAAAAATAAAAAAGAGAATACATGTGACTAACAAAGCTGTACCAATTCTTCACCAGGCTCATATGCTTGTACGTTTCCTCATCTTTAGATTGTAAGCCCTTACATGAAAGATGGTCTCTTTTCTATCTGTGCATAGCACCCTTTGGTTATACCAACACCACACAACGAGTCATTTGGACAACAATAACAAGCCCTCTACTAACAGTTGCTGCTGAAGTATCTGAGACATTACAGTAATCCATTACACTTAAAGAAATATTTATCTCATACTACAGTGTGGTAACTTAGTAGAGGAGATCATGTTACTGGCACTCAGTGTGTGTAGACTTAAAATTATTAATTTGCAGTCAAGAAAATTATATCCATTTGAAACTGTAAATAAAAGTTAGATTCAAAGTGGAGAAAAGTCACTTTCTCCTTTAGAGCCCAATCCTGCATTCTTTGCCTACCCAAATCTTTTGCCTCCAATGAGAGCTGAAGTAATATAAGGAATCCAGAATTATGCTCTTACTTGCCTGAAAAGTTCCAGGAGCAGGTTGTTGGATTTCCCCTATAACAGTGGATGGCACCACTAACACCTAAAGCAGAGGAGATAGCTGTGTTCCCCCTAGGTTACCACGTGAGACTGCAATGCTACTGACTGTTCCAAAGGAAACAAAGATCCCCGAACTCAAGCCTTAGCAAAAAGTTTTGGATTTCACCTTTAATAAGTCATCAACAGGACTGGGACAGAATCATTCCACAAAGAGATGTAATTTTAACTTCAAAGCCATTTGTAGCAAGCTACCGGGATGCTGAAGGGCCCACAGCAGATGAAAATGGCCCAGAGCAACGATTCTCACGTGTCCTTCTCAAGCTTTATAGAATTCAGCTGTCTTTCAAAGTAAAAATGCCTAAAGCAAGGCCTTAATGCAATATTTGTTTACTACAACCCTCCAGGAGACAAGATGTTCCTTGGCCTTTATCCAAGCCATTTAGTTCACATACATATTGGAGAAAGCTGTCATATCAGCAGCTATGGTTGATACCAAAAGAGACAATAAAAGGATTAAGAATTAGCAAGTTTTAGAATGGAAGCTCTTTCAGAAGAAATGAAGTCAAGAGTGCTAGTGAGGCATGGGGAAGGTCAGGAAGCTTAAACAAGTCAGGGACAGTGAAGAAAAAAACAATTAAATGTTCCTGATGCTTATATGCAACAATCATGATTCTCATATTACTATCTGTGATTTGTTTCAAACCCAAACACTCCAATTAAGGTAGGTCAGAGACTCAGAGCACCAGCTAATGGGAATCTTGGTGACAAGGTCTAGCACAGAAAAGAAGGCATGATTCGAAGATCATCGAGTGCCTTAAATGTTGAAGAAGTGAGGTTTTTACCCACGAAAGCTTATGCCCAAATAAATCTGTTAGTCTTTAAGGTGCCACCAGACTCCTTGTTGTTTTTGTAGATACAGACTAACACGGCTACCCCCCTGATACTTAAATGTTGATAGTTTGTCAGTTACTCACCTATTTCTATTAACACCTCAGAGCTACTGATCTGGAAGAAATTCCACATTTCAGACCAAAATGGTTAATAATGGATTTTAGAGAGTTAGTTTGGCATCAAACACCCATTTCCTGTCAAAGTTACCTCCTCTTATCTGATCCTTTAATGAAGTGATATAGCTGAATCTGTCACAAATCTTTCCACAGCATCTCACTGATGGCAGAGATAAGATTCAGATTTCACTACTGGGTCATGTAGGAGAATTATGCCAGTAATTTTACAGGGATCAGAAGTCTGCAGTAGCAAAGGGAAGAGACAAATCTTGGCCCAATAACTTTTCTGTACTTGTCCCACATAGAATCTTCAAGAGACTAGATGCAATGCAAAATATCCATGGAAAATTAGTTTTTCCACAAGTACAGGAGAACTTGGTTAAGCCTTTAACTCACATGCAAAATAAAATGGTCACCTCTCTCTATTTACTAGGAAGTATTTAATAGAGAGTTCCTAAGGCTTCATATTACTAAAAATACTAGAAACATTTATTAAAATGCTATGGAGAATCATAAAGAACTAAAACTTACCTACACTAGTCATGTCAATCAACGAAGCACATTTTGTGATGAGTCATTGCTTGCTCATCATGTACCTTTACCTAATGACTAGCTGGCAAAATTCATTAATCAGAAATATATCTCCCAAACTTTCATTTTAATTAGCAAAATTCTATTGCACTGGTTGAAAGGACATGTCAAGATTTTTCTGCCAGCCAAGATTTTTCTTGGTACTTGAAGAGTTATTCTTACTGGATTTAGCTTAATGAGTCTAACCAAGCAGCTATCTTTTCTATTTTAAAAATGCTTCATAACAGAAACAGGGTCTGACATTCTAGTTCTTGCCACCTGAACAATGGAGAATAATTTAAAGGGTTGAAATGACCCTTCCCATACAACCGCTATTTTCCAACTTGAAGATAACAGGAAAACTGTGCATTGAAAACTGGTAGTAGTTAAACTGGTAGCACACTGAAGACCTAGCATTATCCTGGGAGCTATTTTATTTTTAGCTACAATCAAAGTTACTAAGTTAAAGGAAAGTTTAAAAATTCAGTTTCTCCATGTTTGAACATTTTGGCACAAACTACAAAAACCAGCTTTGCATTATGAAATACTTTTCCAGTTAGTGAGTCACGCACAGCGTGACTAATCATTTTGCATACTTGAAAGAATTAGACCTATTTAAAACAACTAAACTCTTAAAATGAAACTGTATGTGTGCACAATAAAAATGTTTTAGTCAGTTGATACTTTGGGGTCCCTGCAGCTAGCAAAACTACAGCCAATCACAAGTATCTCCTCAGAGTGTGTTGGACAGCCATTTCCAAGACCTGAGTCCAGTCAACATTAACTAGCAGATGTGCCCTAGGGGCTAGGGCATATTGGAAACTCTCTATATTATGGGAAGGGAGAGCATAAAGAAGGGTAAAGAAAAAGGGGAAGAGGTACAAAGAAAGCAGATGAATGGGTACAGCATAAAGGGGGCTCCTCATGCGTCAATTTACTATTAACCACACTGGGCTTGTCTACACTTGAAATGCTGCAGCTGTGCCGCTGTCGCGCTTCAGTGTAGATACTCACTGCAGTGATGGGAGGGGTTTTCCCATTGGTCTACTTAATCCACCTCCCCAAGGGGTTGTAGCTAGTTCAACAGGAGAATTCTTCCATCAAGCCTAGCACAGTCTACACTAGGGGTTAAACCGGTTAACTACATCACTCAGGGCGTGGGTTTTTCACACCCCTGAGCAGTACAGCTGTCAATTTAACTTTTGAGTAAAGGCCTGACCTCAGCATATGTAACACCACCCCAGCATTAACCCACTTGAGAGAACACGTATGCAGTGAGGCCTACACAACAGGCCTGCAGCCAAATCCTCCTTAACACACCTAAGTCTGAACTTACTTGTTTTTGTCACCTTATATGTAGTCTTTGCACCCAAGCCTTCAAACACTGAGCATAGCGTTTGCTACTGTGATCAGTAATTATACATTTAGTTTGCAGAATCAGACCTTTTATGATTACATTCAATCATTAAAGTTACCATGATTTGCTAGTGAGACACACTGTAGGCCTAATATTTGAGGGACCAGCCCTACGAAATGCTCAGTGACCTCAAATTCCAGTGAGGGCACCCGGCCTCTCAGAATCAGTGCTTTAAAATGCTTCATAACTTCAATTAATGAAGAACAATTAAAGCTGAAGTAGGACAAGTACTGTTTCACTCAGGAGCGGCGCCAGGGTTTTTGCCGCCCTAGGCAGCAGCGCTCCTCCTCTGAGCATTCGGCGGCGGGGGTCCTTCCGCTCCACGTCTTCGGGGCACTTCGGCAGCGGGTCCCGGAGCAAGTGAAGGACCCGCCGCCGAATTTCCGCCGAAGACCCGGAGCGGAAGGACCCTCCGTCGCCACATTTCCGCCAAGGACGGCAAAATGCCGCCCACCAAATCCTGCCACCCTAGGCGAACGCCTAGGGTCACCTAGTGGAAGTGTCGGCCCTGGTTTCACTGAGATAATGTTCCATGGTACACTTGTATGTAATTTAGGCCATGTCTATGTTACAGCATTGACACTAGGAGGCTATGCTGAGATAGACAAACTAGCAAAATAGTTGTAGTATAGACAAGGTGTCAGGCAACCCTGAAAATTACTTTATCACTTCCACTCGTGGAAACATTTCCCCACCTCTCACTGGCAGAGTCAGCCTTGCTAAACATTTAAACCCATAAATAACAGAACTTGGGTTCTACAAGTATAATATTTACCGGGCGTTGTCAATCAGTTCAGCAATCGCTCCAAAGAGAAAGTTGTGAGTGGTGCTAAAATAAAGGTAAAAGTTGGTTAAAACCTACAAGCAATTGGTAATACCAAATCAAGCATCTGTGTATTATGGAATCTACATAAGTGATATGTTCAGTTCCTGACACTGAAACACATGAAATTCTATGAAAGCAGCTTTTAACTTAAGATTCAAATACACACATACTATTGTGAAGGTTAGTGGTAAAGATTTCTAAAAACTGAATATGCTGGTCACTCTGCACTTTAACCTGTTATGTATATTGCATTCTCTAATTATGCGTGTTACACATCAGAACATTTTTACTACCCTAGTGGTGAAGCAGTTAAAAGGGCTTGTTTTCTGTTACGATATAAGCCAAAAAAAAATTGTACCCTATGGATTTTTTTTTAAGTTGGTAGAAAAAGCTAATTTCATTTTGTGGCGCTGGCAAGTAGCAACACAAGCTCCCTGTGATGCTATGACCTATTAAGAACGATATAGACATCAATATTCTTGAGCCTAGTTCTGGTCTCACAACAGTGTAACTCCATTCCCAGTGCGTTTACTCTCTATTTACTATTCTGATGAGATTTAAAATCAGGCTGTATCTCCCCAAGGACTGAGGATTCAATTTCATATTTTCAGATAGTTCAAGGTCAGAACAGATCACTAGATCATCGAGACCAGTGAATTTCAACCTGTGGTCTGCAGACCCCTGGGGGGCACAGACTATGTCTAAGATTTCCAAAGGAGTCCGCACCGCCATTCAAAAAATTTTAGGGGCCCACCAATGAAAAAAGGGTGAAAATACTGAACTAGGCTTACTTCCTGTATATCACAGGCCATTAAATTACACCAGATACCCCACACTGAGCCCAATAACTTTAGTTAAACTAAGCACTTTCGTCCTCAGGCATCTAAACTGTTGTGTGCCACTGGCAGAGAACAAGAAAGACTGAGGTGCTACTAATGCCAAAGACCCCTGCAATAGCAAGGAACTGATTTGGTGAGTTATGTCTAGATGATCCCAACAGCAATCTATTCCCCTTGCTGCAGAGGAAGGTCCTCCAAGGTCCTTACCAATATGACCCGGGAGAAATCCCTTCCTTAGCCCATATATAGCAATCAGTCAGACCCTGATCATGTGATCAAGATCCACCAGCCAGACATCTAATTCAGAGGATTCCTTGTCCAACTCAGGAGCACAAGACCCATTCATGGTCCTACCTCCAGCTGTGGTCAATCTGTGGTGCTTCTGCCACCCCTACTGCCCCAACAATGCATCTGGGCAATTGTGCATCCGGGGATAAAAACTTGCACATAAGGATCAATTCATCCTGCATTCAGCAACAGCAGGTGATTTAAGGTACAGGAGCAGGAGGATGGGAGACAGATTAACAGACTGACTCAAAGGCAGGTGGCATTCTCCACAGAATTAGGGATTTAGCTCAACTGTGTTAAATACAACTGTGCTGTAAATCACACCAACAGCTGATAATGCCCACTGCTACCTGCAAGAATACTAATGGTGCTCTAGTTACAGAACTTGTGAGACTTTTAATTTTAACACTGTATTTTCAAGTTTTATTATTGGGATTTATAAAGAGACACATTATAGACTAAAGCTTGTCCTCAAAATCCTATACTCTCAATGAAGAATTTTTGGCAGAGCATTATTCTAACATTAAAAGAGCATCTGAAATTCAAGTACACCTCTACCCCGATATAACGCGACCCTATATAACACGAATTCGAATATAACACGGTAAAGCAGTGCTCCGGTGGGGCGGGGCTGCGCACTCCAGCGGATCAAAGCAAGTTTGATATAACGCAGTTTCACCTATAACGCGGTAAGATTTTTTGGCTCCCAAGGACAGCGTTATATCGGGGTAGAGGTGTATTGTTTATTTGTACATCTCAAACTTTTGAGCTACAAAAATGGAACATGACAGCAACACAAGACTCTTGAGAAAGGGTTTAAACTCTGCTCTTTTATGTAAGGAACAATATCCTTCAATTCCCACCCAAAAGGTTATTTAAGTGGTAATAAAAATCATTACTTCTTGTCCTAACTAAACTACTTTTACTTTGCACACATGTTCCAGCAACTGTGCAGCCACACCAGTGCAAGCAGTAACGTAAGTGCTAGACTAGGCAGAGCCCAAGCCCTTTCTGAAAGAGAGTTTTTTAAGCCACCCAAGCACTATGTACAACAACAGTGCTTACGTCATTGTTGGCACAAAGGCGGGAAAAATGTGTGTAGCATTTTCTAGTGCAGATGCAACCTGGGACTCCAATAACCTTAGCATTTTTTGCCACAGGCCACTGTCACCTAACCCATTCAAGGGAGCACTAGTATAGACTAGCTGCCAGCGTGTAAAACTGTTGGCTATGTCTTAGCAAGATTAGAAGACAATAGTTAAGACAGCAGCAGCCAGTGTACATTAGTTCGTGACCTGTGCTGATTCAGTCTCCTGCAGGCAGCAGCGATGGCTGCTACTGCCACTAGAGCTGCAGTGGTGGTGCAAGCGTGGGAGACAAAATAAACAGGAAAAGAAAGCACCTCAGATAGGAACACATCAGAGGCTTCTTAACATTTTCCAGATTTCTTCAGCTTTTCGCACAGAAAGACCAGCTAACTTTTCCTCCCCACAACCAACTTTTATTGAACTCAGGAAGCTACAGTCAAATGGACTGAGCATAGAGGTGGGAGTCAGAGGGGTATAGTTCTGTTACTAATTTAGCTATCAAATTGATGTATGTCCCTTGGACAAGTCACTCAATCCAAATGACCTTAAATGCTTGATATTTTGGGGTGCTTAGATGCTGGCAATTCCCCTTGCCTTCAGTTGCTGATGCTCAATGCTTCAGGAAAAGTACAAAGCCGAACTCTGGGGCAGAAAATTAAGTACCCAGAAGTAGCAAATGTTTTTGAAAATATACGCTTTAACCCCCATGCCTCGGTTTCCCTACCTGAGAAATGACATACCTACCTTTTTAAAGCTCTTTGAGAGCTACAGTTGCAAGCAGTTGTTACAGACTTGGTGGAGACAACAGAGGTTTATTTTAAAAGACATTCCCTATGTTGTTGAAAGGGAATTGCCAGCACTTGGGTAGGAACTGCTTTTACAACAACAACAACAGATGGAAAGTTTCCCTTGCAAAGCGAGCTGGAGAGTGTAAGGGGCTTGGGCCCGAGGGGGAGTGGGGTGGGTTTAGTATTATCCTTCTAAAGAGAATAGACCCGTTTATTTAGGGAAACCTGAGTGTATGACTCAGCAGCCCAAGCACACACCCAGATGGCACAGCCCTTTACCGCTGCTTGAGCCTGTAAGCACAGGGCATGCACCCACCACGCTACCCAGGTGCTCATGCCTTCTGCCACTGCTGCTGCCCCCAACACACCAGCGCCGCGGTCTTCCCACCCGCAGTGCCCCATGCTGCTGTGACCAGCGGGGGGCCCCGGCGTGCACCAGGCACAGCGGGAGCCGGACACTCTCTGCGCCCGCCTGGAAGAGCCACTCACGAGTTGGCGTGGAGATAGTCCAGCCTCAGCTCTGCCCTGCGCAGAGCCCCGTACCGCTCGGCCGAGGCCATCGCCGCCGCCTGAGCCAGCCCGGGTGGGACAAGCCGCGCCCCCTAGTGGCCGCACGGGGCTGGGACCAGGCGCTCGGGGCGGGGCCATGGTGCGCGGGAGGCGGCCCCTGGCGGCGGCAGCGCGCAACGCAACCGCAGCGCCTGAGCGGGGGCGAAGGGAGCTGAATGTTCTGCTCCAAGTGACCCCTCCCCTGGGGCAGGACCCCGGGCAGAGCCGCGTTTTGCAAGCCAGAGACTGGCCAAGTGCAACAGGAAAGGGGAAATCCCCTACTAAAGAGAGAGGGCAGAGCTGAACTCCACTCACACGCTTAGGGACAGTGGGGGAGCTAATAAGGGGCAGGGGATGACCCAGCCCCCCCATGGGCACCTACAGAACCCCCACAGCACCCACTGCCTCAGCCCTTTGCATCCCCCTAGCCACCCAGAACCACCCAGCACCCTGCATGTCCCACCTCTCTCAGGCACCCACCAGCCTGCCTCCTGCAGCCCCAAACATCCTTCTCCCCTTAATCCCTTGCATCTTCCCAGAACCCACCAGCTCTCCTGGGGCATTGATCACCCCCAGCCC
This sequence comes from Emys orbicularis, assembly GCF_028017835.1. NCBI lineage: Eukaryota > Metazoa > Chordata > Testudines > Emydidae > Emys > Emys orbicularis. Next base: position 172,249,843 of record NC_088683.1, read on the forward strand.
TTTTTACAGAGCCCCTGGCACCACGCATAACAGTCTCCTGCTACACAAAGCCTCTTGCCCATCCCTCAGTCATGCAACACTCATAATGCTTTCACAGAGCCCCCTTTTCAGTCCCACTCGCAGTTAATCTAGAATGCTTAAGCCTTAAATCCTATCACAGTATATTTAAAAGGGGGAATTGTTTGCAGTAGAACAGTCAGAATTGCCCTTTTGAATAAAAGGACCTATCTTTTCATCCATGCAGAAGGATCCTGCATTCATTTTATTTAACATTCGGTTTTAATTTTTTTAAAATGCCAATGAACTGCTTCAGTAGCTTTCCTAAAGTTTATCACGTCTGTCAAAGTAATTTTTCTTTTTAGCTTTTATATTTTTGGATTTTTATTTCAAATGGCATGTTATAACAACATTCAAAAGTATGGCATTTAAAACAGACTCCACTAAAATTTGACTAAAACCAATATTGCAGTGTGACCCGGAATGCTTATGTAGTTCATACGTTAACCATGTGTTCCAAAAAATAAGAAAAAGAAACAAGGAGAGAGGAAGTCTTTCATTAAAACGTGTTCTTGCCAACAATTCTGTGAAGCTTTACTAAATATTCTGTGAAGCTTTACCAAATATCAAAACATTGCAATCCAATGCATTTAAGTTTGTTGTCAATTATACTTCTGCTGTTTACGCAAATATGAAGGGATTGCTCCTGTTGAAGTCAGTGACTTCAATAGCAGTGGAGTCAGGCATAAAACCTAGAAAGTAGCATGGAGGTGGGGTGTCTTTGTACCAAGTGATGATGGCAACCAACAGAAAACAAATCACCAAGTTGACCAAACTCTGATAATACAGACTATGGAGCTGCTAAGCAATTTTTTTTTTTTTTTTTTGCACCATGGGGACTTATCATGGCAATTGGCAATGCTGTTCAAGTATATTATGTTATTGACAAAAGGAGACATATTACACAAATTTTCACATCAGGCTGGAGAGCGAGCCTGCCCTGCAATTACTCCACAGTGGAAGCTCCTGTCCCGCGAAGCTGGGCCCAGCTCCCCGCTCTGCACATTGTGACATGGCACATGGGGTCATGTGGCACTGTGACGCCATATGCCATGTTGCAATGCCACTCAGATGAAAATTGCTACTATAATACGTATACAACCCCAAGGATTACTAATGCACTTAATGTCAAGAACCTGTCTCACTTGAAATTCTATTTCTAGTCCAGCTTGGAGCAAGTCTAATTGACAAGATTCAAAACAAATTCTGCCAGCACCCAACAACACATCCAGTGCTAAGGCTCTCAAAGTTAACACCATTTCAGTCAATCCATTGTTAGTAATGTTGGGAATTTTTGTTCACAGGTTTCCCTGGTGTAGATGAGGGATTTGAAGTGGAATTCGAAGATTCCAAGTGGAATCTACAGGTATCTCCAAGTTCAGGGCAGGATTCTGCAAAGTCCTGGGTGCTCTATTGGCACCGAATCCCCAACTGGTGTCAACATGCCCCTTTTAAGTCAGTGTCAAAGCAGCACCCAACTTCAGTTGTGCAGGAGGGCACACAACACATCACAAGATCAAGCTCTCAAAACTAATTTTAAAAAAGAGTGGATAACTCTAACGTTGCTGTAGTATGCCGTGAGCCCCACAATGCGGATTTGTATTTTATTCTCTTATTGTACAATTTGATATTGGATCCTATTTATTTGAATGCTTAAACAGTGATTGGAAATGTGGGTTTGTTGAAAAAAGGGAAAATAAATTAAACAGATCATAAGTGTGGGGCATTTATTGGGATTGCATATGCCTGGCTGTTTACAGTACAAACTGGACAGCCTGACTGGGCCAAATGGCTATTGATTTTCCCGTTAATGAGGCGCTCCAACTCTTCAATTCACAGCAGCAGAATCTGAACATGAAAACAAAAGTTAAAGTCCATTTTCATTTGGAAGATGGATTAGAATCAAACATTCATTTTCATAGTTATGGGTCATGTTTTCCAAACATGCTCAGTGACTTGGGGTGTTTCAAATTTTGAGTGCCCAAATGGGGACATCTTAAAAGTGCCAAAATTTAGGGGGTGGAGTGCCCACCCCAAGCAGACCCTATAAAGATTCAAGCTTTAACAACCCTTCCAATACACTAACATAAAATAGTTATTTGATTTATTCCTCTTATGCACCATCCATATGTTGCTTATTTTCTTGATGGTAGGCTCCAATGGGTAGGGAGTGACTTCTTTGTATTTGCAAAGTATCTGGCACAGTGCTCCCCCCACATCCAGACTGGGGCCTCTGGTCACTACTCTAACAAATCAACACAACATTACATGGTGCATTTTTACCCCCACTATTCTCTTGGTATTTCCTGGTTGCACAAATGAGTGAGTAGTGCCCTTTAATTGGTAGTTCATCCTCCTGAGCACTGCTTGTACTTTTTTACATGTTAGTTTAATTTATAATTATTATAGTCGGGTTTAAATGCCAATAAGAACTGAACTTGATGTGCCTCTCTGGTTTCCACACTGCAGCATTCTCTGTGGTGCATCCCCTCATTTCAACAGTGAACGCAGGCTGCTGTAGTGTAGAAGATGTACAGAGTTTAAAATTAAGCTGATCTTAAAAGAACAGCTGTCTCCTCAGCACATGCCTCTGGCGCCCTTTACTGCCGAAGGAAGACTAAGCTCCTCAGTTATGAACATTGGGTGCCCATACGCCCATCTCTTCCCCAACACAGAGGGCTGCACTCGTGGATCCTGGCCAGAGAGACTTAGAACATGGTGGGAGAAGTGAAGATCTGCCTATGCCACATGTTTCCCTTTCCTGCGTGGCAGAAAACCTGCTACAGGGACATTATATCCAAGTTGAAAGGACATAGGGCGGGTCACATTTTGGTAGCTGTCCCTCACCCACCCACAGGCACATAGAGTATACTCAAGCATTGAAAGCGGGAGCTGGGCTATCTAGCAAGCCCTATGAGGGCAGAAGAGCTGAGTTGTAATTTCAGAGAGCCAAAGGTTTAGAGGAGGAACGAAACAGTTTATTTTGATATTGTTTTAAATGTTAGAGTTGGGTTAAACATGCAAATGACTTAAAAACAGCCAGACTCAACCAATCCTCTTCTCCTTCCTCAGCTGAAAGCTGGGAAAGTTATGGCTCCAGTGGCAGCCTATAAAGTATGTCTTTGCTTCAGTCTTCCAGCAAAAGGTAATGAATCTAAGACGTGAGTGGTCTGATTCTCCATTGTAAGCCACCTTGTGCCATTATGTACACCAGAGAAAAATGAGGGCAGAGTGACTATAAAAAGCTACCAAACCAGCAAGCAGTGTTTATATTCACTTGGCATTGGTGAAAGTGACTGCAGAAACAGGTCTGATATTTCCAGTGGGAAAAAAACAAGCAGATTTGTTTTTGAAGAGATCAACAATTTTGAGCCACAGTTATATATCATAAGAATTCAATACAGGGCAACAATAGTTTCTTTTGCAGGTCACCTTTAAGACTGCCCTTTCTCCTAGGAAGATAGCAGAAAGAGGATGAGACAACTCTACAGTTAGTGTTGTTTATAGAACCTTAGCAACACAATTTACTTAATTTGGGTTCCACTCTCTACCCACCTCTGGTTATAATTATGAGTGGTTTTTACTTATGATGCAGTACATATATTCTAATCTCAATTCTTTAAGTTTTCCATTCAGGCCCAGAAGTTGGGGTGAAAATGCTGTCCTGGCTGGGCAAATCAAAAACTATGACTACTCAAAGTAAGCAGGCTAACCTAAAATGTGACACTATTCTCAGTGCTAGAAGCTATAAAATTCACATAAATGGCTCAACCTCCTCATGATAAACACTTAATGGTATAACAATAACTTTTCTGTGAAGAATTTTAAAAGTGTCATGCTTTTCAAGCAGGAGCGAATGCTAGTCCTGTTAGCTATTATTCACAATAAACGATCACCATAGCTCTTAATTTGATCCTATGCACAGCACACATGCTCATCCATTTATACTGTCGCCTGAGAAAAATAGGTAATAATGAGCTCCCATGTTACGTGCTATAGGAGATCTTTGAAAGCAGACAAGCCATCAGTATGCATTTAAACATTCTAGACACACTGAGGGTTGCTTTTAAGGGTTTGTCTTCATTGCAGTGTTAGATCAGGATAGAACTTGAGTATTGGCCCCAGCCTGACTCCTGCCCACACATAAGAATCTCTAGCTTGAGTTAAGTGGTGCTTTAAGCTCATACTAGATGGCCCATCAGAGGGCTGTTGAAGCTCAAGTGCTGCTGAGTTAGTAAGCTACAGTCAACTTGAGTTCTGGGAGACCACCAACACTTTCCCCAAATTCCCAACCCGGGGGTATTTGTTGTATTTTCCCCCTGCCTTATAACTGGAAGGTCTCCACACTGTATCAATACCTCACTTCGATGGTTGAAACCCGTCTTGCACATGGTTCTCTGCCCCATAGCATTTGTTCTAGCTCTACTATTGCATTTGTTCAGTAAGATGTCAACTTAAGAGGGGGGACACTTCTAACCAATGTGTGCTAGCATGGGTCAGGCTGACACTCAGCTGCTTGTTCTGTTTTGCCATGGTGGTTATGGTTAGGGGTGGGGGATATGATAAAAGAAGCTTGTCATTCCTTGTGTTGAACCAATCTGTACAAGGAGATGTGTGGGGGAGGGTGGGCAAACTAAGACTCTGATAGGCTTCGTATTTGTGAATCACAGATGGAAATCAAGTAGGTTGTCATGCAGATCATTTGCAGCTGATATTGGATTGGGTCATAAATTACTGCTGGTGTCAATGAGGATGAAGCTGAGAACAACCGAAAAACGTGCCAGGAACTAAGATTTATTACGAGGACAAATTGAAAGAGCCAGGTAGTAGGAAAGAATAGAAAGAAGCCACAAAGAAAACATCACTCTTTGATGAAAGAAGAAATGGACATAGAAGAGATATGAAAATGGGATTATGTGAGTGGCTGAATAAGCAATGGAATGAATGTTTTGAAGAGCTGTACAACATGCAGAACACAAGTAGATGAAAAGGACCTGGAGAAGTTTTCCAGTACGAACAAGGGAGAGCCAGAATTCTTAGAAGTAGTAAGGATCTCTATAGACAGTTTGAAAAAGAAAAAGGCGCTGGGAAGTGAGAACATAACCACAAAGCTGCTGCAAGCAAGTGAGGAACACATGATAAAGGTGATGCACGAGCTATTCAACAACATTTACAAACAAGAGCAAGGGCTGAGCAAATGAGGGAAAGCAATAGCAGCACCGATCTTAGGGGGGGAAATGGGAGACAAGAGCAAATGTAAGAACTACACTGGAGTCTACTTACGGAGTGTGCTGCGAAAAGCATTCACCAAGACATTGCAGAGAAGAAGGAAGAAGGATGGGGAAGCAGTGGCTGCAGCGGAATAGGCCAGATTTAGACTAGGATGAAGTACAATAGATCAGCTATTTGTGATAAGACCGATCTTGAAGAAGTACACAGACTACAATCGAGCTTGCTAAAACAACTTTATAGACATCAAACAGCTTTTTGGTCGCATCGAGCAGAAAGGTTGTGGCAACTTTTGAGATTATATGGCATCTTCAAGAAACTGATTAAACTAATAGAAAACATATACAGCATGCCAATGAGTGTGGTTAGAGTATACAAGAAGTTGACAAAAAGATGATGACTGTAGGAGTGAGACAAGGATGCACGCTAGCACCAGATTTGCTCAACTTTGTACTGGAAGCAGTAATGGCTAAAGCACTGAGAGATGAAATGGAAGGAGTCATGCTATGTGGGAGGACAGTGATTAACCATAGTTTCACAGATGATATTGACCTCTTAGCACTGACCAAGGAGGCTCTACAGAGAGTAACTAACAAGAAAACTGGGAATGCAGAAAATTAGGACTGAAGACGAGCATGGAGAAGAATCAGAAGAAAAGAGGAAAAGGTAAAATCAGAGACAAAGAACTAGAACAAGTGGAAAAAATGTGTATACCTTGACTAGTATAGAAGAAAGGAAATTGTGAAGAAGACATAAAAAGAAGAATCAGACTAGTTACTGTGGCATTCAGAAAACTTGGCAAGACTGAAAGGATAAGGACATTTCAATAATGAAAGTCATCATATATGAGGCAACTGTAATGCTGTAATGCATGGGTCGGAATGTTGGAATATGAGGAAACCTGATGAATGAAAAATACTGACTGCAGTAATGACCTGGCTGTGGGGAACACAGAGTTTCAAGACTGCAGAAAATAGTGATAAGAAAATGGTTAGGTGTCATGGAGTGCTCTCACTACTAGGGTGTCTCATCCTGGCTGGTCTGGGGATTAGCTCTGCCAGTCTGACACCTCTTCCTGCAGCTCATTCACATGCCCTGCCATGCCTCTTTCTCTCTCTACAATTCACGGTGCGCTCTCTTCGTGGCTTGGGCCTCTGGCCAGGTTACTGTAGTTTTCCTCTTCTGGGGGTGTATGTACCAAAGTCTCTCTGTACCGACTGTCCCAGGCAGTCTTCCAATTCACTGTCCCACAATGGTGCCACTTCCCCTGTGTCTGGTAAGGGAACCAAAGCCTGTTTACTTCTTTGGGCTCCAGCCCATGGACCCTAAAACCAGCGGCTAAGGTTTGCACTGTCCCACACCTTGCTGCTCTTTCGCTGGGCTGCTTCCTACATTGCCTCTGTCAGGCTCCTTCGCCACACTCCTCTGGGCATGCCCTTCCTTCTGGGCCAAGCTCCCTTCGCTTTCCCTAGCTTGAGAGAGAGGGACAGCAGACTGCCTCACTGCAGCCCTCTCTGCCCTCAGCTACCTGGTTTTATACAAGCCCCACCTGTTCCTATTCAGGTGAGCCAATGCTAATGAACATTTTTATCAATGACCTAGAAAAGAAAAAATACTCACTGTTAAAGTTTGCAGATGACACAAAATCTGGGGGAGTGGTAAGTAATGAAGAGGACAGCTCACTGACCCCTATATAGATCTGGACTGCTTGCTAAGTTGGGTGTAAGCAAACAATATGCATTTTAATATGGGAAAATGTAACTGTTTACGTCTAGGAACAAAGAATGGAGACTATACTTACAGGATGGGGGACTGTATCCTGGACTGCAGTGACTCTGAAGAAGATTTGGGGTTGTGGTGGATAATCAGCTGAACATGAGCTCCCAGTGCGACACTGTGGCTAAAAGGGTTAATGCGATCCTTGGACTCATAAAGAGGGGAATCTCAAGGCGGAGTGCAGAGTTATTTCACCTGTTTTTGGCACTGGTGCAGCTACTGCTGGAATACCGTGTCCAGTTCCGGTGTCCACAATTCATAAAGGATGTTGATAAATGGGAAGAGAGTTCAGAGAAGAGCCATGAGAGTGATTAAAGGATTAGAAAACCTGCCTTGTGATGGACTCAAGGAACTCAATCTGCTTAGCTTAACAAAGAGTTTAACAGTCTGTAAACTACATTGTGACCAAATATTTAATCATGGGCTCTTCAATCCAGCAGAGAAGGGTATAACACCATCCAATGGCTGGAAGCTGAAGCTAGACAAATTCAGACTGGAAATAAGGTGTACATTTTAAACTACTATGGTAATTAATTAAGTTTGGATGTTTTTCTAAAAGATCTGTTCTAGGAATTATTTGGGGGAAGTTCTATGGTCTCTGTTATACAGGAAGTCAGGCAGGATGATCACAATGGTCCCTTCTGGCCTTGAAATCTATGAAAAATATTAAACTGAAGAGCAGACCCTTGCCATGTGCTACATTTACAGAATGAGCTTGATGTGCTATTTCATGTTACCAAATTACATTTATGTATACATGTAAAAAATAACTGTTGGGGCATATTAGAAGCCCAGCTCACAAAGTCCAAAGGGTACGAAGAGATGCACGTAAGACAAATCTGAACAAAGCACTGTACCCTGCCCTCTGTCTGCACCGACTGCTTACACGTAGCTGGTGAATGATTTATAAACCTAAAGATAGCAAAGTACAAAACTGCATGAATATCCATAGTTAATCAAGAAGAATGTTTTCCAGACTACACTTGATGTCTCTTAAAATGGTTCAAGTTGCTGTGTCAGTTCTGCTGCTTACAGGTAAGCACTTGGTACTGTTATTCTGTCATTGTCTTATTTCATATGAAGGAGTTAGACAGGAGATGTGGTACTGCAGGCATAGCAGTACTAAAGCAGAGGTGTTCTAAAAGACTGAAGGGTACAGCAGAAAGAGCATGGGCTGGTGGCTTGAGCACAAGACTAGGTAACAGGAACTCTGAGTCAAAATCCTGACCGTGCTCCTTGTCTATGGCTTTAGGCTAATCATTTAGCCTCTCTCCTCTTTCCCATCTTTAAAACAGGGATAATACTGCTTACGTAGCTGGAAGAGGTTTTCTGACGATGAATGGGTGGTTTGTGAAATGCTAAATGCTTATTATTTTTAAAAATAATTCTGTAAACTTTATTCTTACCTTACCTGATTGCTAGTTATTGAGAAAACAAATAGCTCATATGCATGCATGGTCCAAATTGACATAAGACGCTCATGATTTTTCAAACAATTTAGGGCACCTAATTTTCAGAGGGCAGATACTCACCACTTTCTGAATGTTAGACCCTTGAAAGGTATCTGAAATTGGGCACCCAAAGTTGCTAATCATTTTTGAAAATGTCTGAAGTTGAACTGTAGTTGCAGTGAAATGTCACTTGGCTAAGAGAATGCACTTTTCAGCTAAACCCAGACTAGTACCGTAAGTATCGTACATGCTTTAAGACTGGTGTGTTCTACAGTCGGTAACCAGATATAACAGTAGAGATTTATGCTAATCCCTTACATAAAGAGGTGTTCCCCTGCATGTGAATGTATTAACTGCCAAACCAAGTATTTTTGAAAGTGTTGATCCAGGAACCCCATGCAACTGACTGTATCTAATGACAATAAAGAAACTGTGCCATTGTGACTTGTCCCAACTTAACCAAAACATAACACTTAGGAAACATCAACTAATTAATCATCTCATGACTCATGAACTAAATAATCTTACACAGATTGGGAAAACAGAAGCAGACGTGACATTTCCCCAAGGTCACACAGGAATCTGTGTCAGAGCTGAGATTAGAACTCAGATGTTCCTGGATTCCAGACCTGGGCTGAGACCAATTTTTCTTCTTGAAAGGCCTAGAGAGACACGCCTAACATCTGACAGAGGGGGAGCAATAATTTAAAACAAGTTTTGTGGTGAAGGGGAAACCTGTTACAGAGTGAGACTATTTATTAACTCCTCCCACTGCTGTTTTGGCCAAGCCCCTTGTCCCTCCTACAAAGCCCCTTGGATGCATGGACTTACGGAAGCAGTGCTCCATAGGGAGGGGAACAGGAGGAATATCCTGTATGTCTCCCATCCCTAGTGGATATGTTGGCAATGTTGCGACTCTCTCTGCATGTATGGTGTGGGGAGGGGCACCTAGAGTCCTTGCTTTCCAAGATTTGATAGGACCTCACCCATTCACTTCTCTGGTCTGCTCTGCACTTAGTCCTCCTCTTAATCAAACTTTACAACAGGTGTTGGTTGAGTAGAGGGACTTAGACCTTTCATGGGTGCTATTCCCTCTACCTGCATTACACTTACCCTTATTAAAGCCCACCACAAAACCTACTTTCAGTTTAGCTCAAGATTATTGAACAATAAAGTATCGTGATACTAATTTTTGAGAAATGCTGTTTCTCCCTTTCTCATTTTCCTTTCCATCTTTCACAACCCCCTTACTTGTGCTCTTTTCAGGCTTTCCTTACAACTAATATTAATGGGCTCTTACAGCCTCTTTTGATCATTGGTTATGTGCAGTTCAGCCATTCATTAGCTACGAAGGGTCTTTCAGTAAAAATCAGGGCAGTGGGGATTAAAACATGACCCACAGGATCTGCGGGTTAGAACCTTACACTTCACCATCCTTCCAAATGACTTCCAGCAGCACCAGTCTCCCTCCCCCTCCCTCTGGGAAGTGTGTTATATAGTGATTGAAGCCTTGGTCTAGTCTTGGTTCTACCACAGAGTTATTGTGTGACCTGATGCTGGAAAAATCAAGAATAGGACAAAAGTAAATGAGGCTGTCATAGTTAGAACTATAAAGACAAACAAGTAGGGCCAAATATTTGAAATTTGAGAACCTTTACCCAGGTTTAGTTACTTAACAAGAAATAGCCAGTATTTCGGAGCTGCTGAGTATCCACAGCTCCAAGTGAATTATTTGGTTATTTAGATTCTTCAATATTGATATAAGTGCCTACATCCAAATACAAATATTTTGGCCTCGGTTTATATTTTATGAGGCTTATATTTCAAATGTTTACAAGTTACCAATTTTACAATAAGTCAGATCAAAACTTAGTTTTATATCTTTTGACTTGATCAATGATCTCAAATCACAACTTATGACATAGGGTGCATAACATGCAACTCAAAGGCAGTCTGTGGAATCCTAAAATGCATCCCATAGCAACCCTCTTCCTGTACCTGAAAAGGGTCATGTCCAATCAGCAAGTTTTGATCTCCGTGAAGTTTCACGTGATCGCTCATAGTTAATGTAGCTGAGCTAAACTCTTACGAAAGCAGCAATTTCTATATTTCTCCAAAGGGCTCAGTATATTGCTCCCAGCCTTCAGAAACTCTCAGAGGAATTGACAATGACTACAGATAAGAATCAAATCCAGATTTCTCTTGACTCTGCAGAGCATTATCAAACCCCATCTCATGTTTGTCATGAATGTGTCTAGCACAAGATTAGGACAACTGAAACAGATTTCAAATCACAATGGGTTTGAAGCTGCAAAATTCTGGTCCACGTTCTTGAATCTTCAGTACATTTGTGTGTGTGGGGGGGGGGGGGAGGGGGCAATATTTGAAGCTGAGATTCTGATATGGTTTTGGCTCATTTCTAACTTTAGGGAATAACCCTAAGCAGCAGCATTCAGTTTACCTTTTCAAAGTACTCAACACGTCAGCATCAGCAACGTTAACAGGACCAAAGGGTCAGAGGTTGAGAGTTCAGCTGTTGTAATCCAGGCAGTGCTAGCTTGAATATCTGATATCACAGACAAGTCTGCTTTTTAAATCTGACATTCTGACCAGGCACATTCAAAGCTGATGGTTAAAAGAAATATTACGCAAAAAGAGAAGGATTGGCTCCATAGCAAGTGCAGACTTTACAAATTTTAAAGTTCTACTGCTGCACATAACTACTTATGGGTTTTGAAATAATGGCAGACATGCAAAAACAAGGGGAAAAATCAGAAAGTAAGGGAAGAAAAAGTAGCTTTATTTGCTAATGTGCATGGAAACCAATTACTGAAACATTGCTACCCACTGACACATTGCTTTAAAGATTAAAACGTATGGGGTAAATATCAATGGTCAAAATAAATCCTAGACTTCAGTGGAGTTGCACAAGGGATAGATATAGTCCCAGTTGTCAAAGCTTGCCAATTAGTAGTGAAATACTAGTGCTGACTTAAGATCTGGGAGCTGCATCCTATATAGTCAAGATTTTCAAGAGTGGGTAAAGTTTGGATCCCAGGTCCATAATTAGACCTGGATATAGACGGCGATTTGCCCGTGAGTGTTAAGCACACAGCAGCTCCGATTGCTCAGCACTTCAGAAAGATCACACCTCTATATAGGTGTGTAACAAGGCTCAGGAGTTGAGCTTTAAGCACCTATTCTTAAGTCTTTCCTTTTATTACTATAGTTGTACTGGGATCCTTGTAGCCTGGAGTTCCGCCAGGTGAACAAAAGGAACTCTCCTTTGTGCACTCCTGGGATTTGTGCTCAACTGGCAATCATTATCTGAAATCTATCCTTGTGCAGCAGATTTAAAGTCCCACTCAGGACTTGTGTTAAGGGTTTAAACACAAGTTAAACTAAGAGCTACACTCAAGTTACTTTTACTCTCTTTGCATATTTGACCTGCCTCAGTTCATTCCATCCTAGTATTTAAATCCAATTCATTTTCCTTTCCACAGCCAAGTTTTGACCTTCCAGGCTGGATTGAGTACACATTCACTAATTGAACAGAGATGACAAGAGTCAATCAGATTCTCTTGTGACAGACTGTACTCTTATGGTCACCACTTTTACAAAGCTATGATAAATTTTGTACCAAGTATGCCTTGTGAGGTATCATTTGAAAACTCATCATTCACTGATCAGTATTGTCCTGGTAAAATATGTGTGGCAACATTATACGTAACCTTGATGATGTTACTAAGGCATATTCCAAATCTGGGGAAGCAGCCCAAACCAATTCCTCAGAGACAAAAGGAAAAGTGATGCCTCAGCCAGGTGTCAACAGAATCAAATGGACTATCACCTAGGTAAATGGCCATTATTTGGCAGGAAGAATGGTATGAACCAGACATTTACATCTTGGCAAGGGAACAGCTGGGGGTTCCTGTGTGAACAGATTGGCTACTCCGAACCCCAGCTGGAGATGATTCTCAAAGCAGAGGAAAAGAAATAAAAATGAGGAACAGAGGACACAAATAATCTCTTTCCCCTCATCTCCACGTATGGCATCAACAACATTTGAAAGACAAAAGGAGCATCACTGAACTGGGGGAGGGGTCCTGGCTGAAAGATTCAGCCAGACTGCTGTAAATATGTGGTGAAAGAAACCTTGTAGCTTTAAATTCACTTAGCTTGTTAAGTTAGGTATTAGTTTGTGTTCTACCTTTTATTTCTTTGTAATCAATTCTGATTTTTATGGCTCATTACTTGTAATCACTTAAAATCCATTTTTCTATTGTTAGATAAACTTGGTTTATCTAAACCTGTGTGTGTTTGGATTGTAGTGTTTGGGAACCTCCTCTTGAGATAACAGGATTTGTGCATATCATTTTCTGTTAATGAAATGATGGACTTTCTATGAGCTTGTGTTGTCCAGAAGGAAAGAGCTGTACAAGGACGTATATTTTTGGGGACAAGTGTGAGACTGGGAATTTGTGGGTATCACTTTGCAATACAATTCAGGAGTGGCTGGCTAGAAGCACTCATGTAACTCAGCTGGGAGTAATTTCCATGCTAGAGGCTGTGTGTGACAAAGGCCAAGAGTGGCAGCTCTCACAGCGAAGCAGTGTAAAAGACACCCCAGGTTGGAGAATTGAGGGGACACAGCTCTTCAGCAGTCCAGATTGTACCCTGGGGAATGTCACATTTCTTCACGGTCAAATTTAATCTTGTGCCAGCTTTCACTAATCCACAATGAGATGCTCTGAAGACACTGGGACAATAGTGATAACTATTGTTTATATCTCCAGAGAAGACCAAACTCTCTGCCTCAGACAGTGATTATAAAAACTAAGCCACCAAGCATGACTTGATGACTTTAATAAGATTCATTTTAGGTGTGGGAATATTTAGTGAAGTCTTCCAAAAACATGAGTGATATATGCAGGGAATCAAACATTCAACCTGGTAAAAGCTGCTGTAATCCTCACAGCAGCTCACTCCTCAAAGATGTTCCTTTTATCTTCCCCTTCTGGCCATGACTCTATATTATTCTTACATAATATTTTCATCCTGAGGGAAAAAAGAAACAGTAACAGAGTAAAAACTTACATATCTAACATTGTTTGACCTTCTTACTACTGACTTATCTTTGTTTCACTGGAACTTTCAATATTCGGTGTCCCTAAGGATACTATTATGCACTGTGAGCAATTTCATTGACTCCTATCCATCACACTTGCTCCGGCTAACTATGTCCAGTCTCACAGCTGGATGCTCCAACATTCTGCTCTTCTAATTTTGGGGCAAGTATGCTGCTAGATTTGGAATTGCATACAGCAGAAAGTTCTTAGGTAAGACTTGCATCTATAAAATACTTATTTGAAGATTATAAATTCTTTTACAAACATTAATCAAGCTGTTCAACAAGAAGAGAGGAATTACACCCATTTTACAGAAGCACAAATTGAGGCATAGGTTAGGGAACATGTCTTAAGATCATACAGGACATTAGGAGGCAGAATGGGTATGGAAACCAGATCTTCTGACTCCCAATTCTGTGTCTGAACCACAAGACCATCTTTTCTCTTTGTTTTAACAGCATTGTGTGCAGTTGCCTGTTTACAAACAGTCAAAAAGTTCCTTTTGTGTATGTAATTTCTCTTGTGTATGTAAAATACCCCACTCATTCTTGCACAGGTTAATTCTGCATGAGAAAATGAGAATACATTTCTCATGGAATGGCATTTTCCATTGGCTATTGGTGCAGTCTAGGAAGAATATGTATCCATTAAAATTTAAGCTAATACCTTTAAAACATAGAACTTGCCACCAATGGAGCCAAGATAAAACCTCACTGCCCCACAAAGTAGATATTATATGCTCATTTTTTGAAGAGAAAAATTACAGCTACTCTGTTTATGCTTTTTATTGTAACTCACCAAGAAGTCACAAGTCCAAAGTACTCTTCGGCAACAAAACTTAAGCAACATCAGTGATCCCAACTAACTACATTTTTTCAATGAAAAAGGTTAAGTCTTATGATAGCAATGCACATTATGGTGTTTATTTTTTACCAAAGTTCAAGTATCTCACCACAGAATAGTAATGACGTTTGCAAAATATGTTCAATATTAAAAAAAATAAAAATAAAAATATATGCCTAGATAGAAGCTCATATAAGTTGACTAAGAAATATTACATTCTTGGTAAAAGAGGCTTGTTTGAATCTCTTGAACTCTGGAACAGCCATGTGTTACTTGCATGCACAGAGGCAGAAAATATTTCTCTGTGGAATTTTTCTTGCTTTCAGAAACCCAGGAATAATTAGCTATTTCGTAGTCACCTAAGAAACAGCATTTTATGCTTAAAACTGAGACAATTTGCCATGGAATATGCATTAGTTCATCTGCATAGTTGGTTCAATTGAAGAGTAGTTTTATTTGAAGATGACTGAATTTCTGCTTCCTGTTTCTAATCATGTTAACCTACAGTTTGAGCAAGCAAAGTATAAGAAGCATATCAAACGTTGGCTAGAAGACCTGTTAGGACATCTAGTCCATCTTTCTGGCAAAGCAAAATTGTTTGCTCTAGCATTACTACTATTTTACATTTATATTCCAACATCTGAAGATCAGAGCCAGATGGGGCCCCATTTTGCTAGCCTCTGTATGAACAATGACATTTTCTCTTCAATTTTCCAGTCTAGTTTTCAAGCGCTTTTTGGCTCTGAAAAGCAGCAGAATTGTAAATATAAGCAGCCGTTTTACTCCACAAATCTGTTCCCTGTACATGGTCTTGCTAGTGACAAATGAAGATTTTTATTCCAGTTAGCCCAGCAGAACTGACACTGCTGGGTTAACTTGGAGGGAGTGAGCTGGATTCTATCCATTATTGTGCATAATCAACATAAGGGTTTACTAAGTTCAAATCAGTTTCCCTGTACAAATTCAGTAGAAGCCATGGAGTTGGATATGGGTCAGTGATTCCATAGTTTGGCCTGCAGAACTCCTATTACTGGATGCAATGTGTACAGAACTCTGCTTGAATCTATAGTCTTGTGTACACACAGAAGTTGCACCAGTTTAATATAAAGTGTTATTTTAAACCAATTTAGCTAAAATGGGGGCAATCCTGTGTATGGACACACTTATTTCAGTTTGAGTGACTTTTTTATTTCAGTTTTTAAACCAAGAGTGTCCACACAAGTTTGTACCAGTTTAACTACACTGGTTTAAAATAACACTTTAAATTAAACTGCAACTTTTTTGTATACACAAGCCATAAGATCTGAAGTTAAGGTTGCAGAGGGAAAGGGAAAACCTTTTACTATACTAAGGGTATGTCTACTCTACAGCAGCACAGCTATAACACTGCAGCTGTACCACTCTAGTGTAGACGCGTCCCACATCAATGGAAAGAGTTTTTCCATCTATGTAGTTAATACATCTCTTCAATAGGTGGGAGCTAGTTCAATGGAAGAATTCTTTCATGGACCTAGCTGCATCTACAGTGGGGGTTAGTGTCAGAAACTGATGGGGATGGTCAGAGCCATGGCAGTTGGGCCTATGGTTGGAACCAGGGTTTAGAGCCGGAATCAGGAGTCCAGAGTGGGGCTGGAACAAGACCCGAGTAAGAGCAAGGCTGGAGCAGGTTAAGGCATGTGGAGTCTGTTACCACGATCAGGCAGGGGAGAGTTCGAAGCCTTGAAGTGACATTGAGCAGACTGAGCTGCTCTTTCTCCTGCGAGGCTTATATACCTGCCCTGAGATTCACTAGATCAGCACCTGACTTGTGGATTGGTCAGAGCCTACCACAAGCATGACTCATCAACACATGGGGTTTAATCGGTTCTAGTTCACAGATGACTCCATCACCTTACAGTTAGGATGACCTAACTCCGTTTCACACGGTACAAAATTTTTCACAGCCCTGAGCAATAGCTAGGTTGAGCTAATTTTTAGATGTAGACCAGACCTAAGGTGGAAATAATGAGACAAATAGAGAACCCCTCTTGTTGAGAGGAATTCTCATTTCACAGAGAAGATGACCTGCATCAGGGAGGGACTGAAAAGTCTCCCCAGAACAAGCTGAGAGCAAGACCAGAAACACAACACCTCTCCATCTATGAACTAGGCACATTCACCAAGTAGCTTCCATGGAACCACTGATGGAGATCAGGGCCACCCCCTGTGACAGACCCCTGCCCATCCTGGATAGTAAGAGTAGAGAACACATGTATTTGCTATAGTACTAATAACTAGAGTAATAAGAGAAAGGGTAGTAGAAGACATGAAAAGGCAGAAGAGGGAAGGAAGGAGGGGCATGGAGGGAGAAGAAGAGTGTTTTGTATTGTCTGGTCTTACAACTTGGACATGTTGTGACATTGGGTAATTCTATTGGCTAGCCTGTGACATGTGTGGTATTTGGAAACAAACAAGCTTTAAATCATTTCTGTTTTTGTACTTTTCATTGTCTATTTTTTAATGAAAATCAATACAAAAATCACTCACACACCAAAAAGAAAAGAAAAGGGATAGTAAAGTCTAGATTACTTTTTGCTAGCTATGTTTTATGTTTTGTATTTCTCTCAGAATTGATAATGATCAGTTTAAGCAATTCCCCTTTCTGACTCTCCCTGGTGGACTGTTTATGTTACACACACAATAAAGTGGAATGATTAATTTTTAAATAACTTCTCCCATTTGGATTTAAATGAAAACTTGCAGAAACCCTTCCACAGGAAGTAGGTTTGTAAAATCTTGCTTTTACAAAAACCTAAACTTGTGGTCTAATTTGGATTCAAATATTCCTTTTGAACGAGCTCTAATACATTGGTTTAGGGTTAACATTGTTCTGTGAAGGAATGACTCATGATTACAAATTTATGTGAAGTGTAAGTTCTAAAATAACACACAAACATTATGACATTGCACCACTTCCATTTCAGGTGTATTGGGAGCACCGTTTGTGTCTGAAGAAGAAGCAAATGAGTTTATACGACTTAAAAGACAAACACCATATTCTCAGAATTATTGGGATCCAAGCAACAGCCAGAATGCATGGGGTTACTCTCTGGCTGAACAGGTATTTTTCTGATAACTTCACACAGTGTAAGAGATTGGAAATATCTATGTTGCCTTCTGATTGCCTGTTTGCAGATATGGTACTGGCTTTTAAAGGGACACCAAAATTCCATTATTGCTGAACTCATTCCTGGAAAAGTACTAGCATGAATAGTTCATGGTTACATTCTCTTATACTATAGTCAATAGCTTCCTTATTCATGCCTCTAAGAAGTGTAAAGTTGTTAGATGATGATCAGGCCAGTATTATCTGGCACATTTGCTCTTGCAATAAAGGGTTTGTAAAGTGAAACTCCCCACCATCACCATCTCACTATAGACTAATCTTGTTCTGGTAAACTGTGCTGGATTCATAGCCTTGGAAACAGATGGCTTCTAGCCACAGCTATGGCACAGGCAATGCTACTGCAAGTTTACATTCATCATCCACACCTTCCTTTCGGTCTGGCTTCCAATCTCTGTTGACAATTTTCCTGTACTCCATCACCCAGCCTTGCAATGCAGGTGATCTTCAAATTCTCTTTCCTTCTGCTCCGGGAGCCAAGCTGTTATCAAATCTCATCAGCTCTGAACCAACATCTCTAAAATCTATGACTTTCCTCTCCATCCTGACTTCTAGGTGATCCCCAGGCCTTACTCATCTCATGCCTCGAGTACTGACCGCAATCTCCCCTTTTCCGCCTCTCCCAGGGGACTGTATATATGGGGGCCCTACAGGGGACTCTTATTTATGGTAGGGTGGAGGCAAAACTCAATTTAGTACGAAACTCAGAAGTTCGCTTCAGGTTTGCATGTGATTTATTGTGTGTGAATTTGAAACAGCAAGCTATGCTACAGTTGTATAATCAGATCCATAGCTGGTTGCACAGCTTTCCCGTGGGCTGATTTTGCAGGCACCTTTTAATGCATGATTGAAAATGTTCAGAATTAGGATCTATCTGAGTCCTCCTATATAATTATCTGAGCAACTTATGCCATGCTACAAAAGCTATTTGAACATGACTCTCATATCAGGTTAGGTACGGCTCTACCAAAAGACCTGTAGTCTATTGAGGTTGTATCAAATCCCGTAACACCAGCCATTTTGTTCTACTTCAGGTTAGTGAATTATGGACGGCTTTGAGAACCAAAACACAATACTACATGGACTTGGGATCTTTTGCCTTTGATCCTGCCACTGCGCGGTGAGTTTTGTCTGAAGACAGTACTTACCTTAACAAAAGGGTGTGTATAAATAATTGATGGAGGAGATAATAGCACTCACAAAAGGATCCTAATGGCATAATATTATACTGTGCTGAGTTTCCCCATGTCTTAATTGCAAGAGATGTGATTAGAAAATAACTCTTTTTTGAAAATTGGAGTGAAAGAGGCTTTACTAATTTTACTGGTTGTTTGAGTTTAAATATGATGAGTCAATGCTGCTGGGTGGTTATCATGATATTGTTAGTCTAATAGAGTTTTAAAATGCATACAGCTTTTTGTATGGGCTTTGTTTACATTTTGAGAAATAAAATAAACAAAGTACTCAGAAGTGACCTTTGACTTTGGATCTGACACACACCATTCAGATAATGCTGATAGAAAGCAGCCCATTGTAGAAAATGAAAGGAAGGAAGAAGGAACAGTTTTTTCCTGCATAAATTTCAGTAGTGCAATTGTATTCAGTGTAGAATAAAAACATGATTGATCGAAATGGAGAAAAAGATAGACATGGAAGTATTTACAGATTGGTAATTACATGCAATAAGTCCAGTGTCTCAAATTGTCATATGAAAATTTTGAGGAGAATGTTAAGCTGAACACTTCAAATTTTTAGTGATTACAGTAAATGTAAGGAACAGTCTCTAAATAACAATGATGTTTGACATGTATAGTACCACAAGAATAATAAATGCTTTACTTGTACAGATTGCTTTTCAAGGGTAGATGTCACAGCCCTTTACAAAGGAGGTAGTTTTAATCCCATTTAGGAAAGTGGAGGCACTGAGAAGTGAAGCGATTTGCTCAAGGTCACTGACACAGGAAGGAATATAATCTCTGTCTCCAATTTAGTCATGTGGCCTATCTTCTAGACTTTTTATATAAAAGATGACATGGGCAGATGTGTTATAGTGGTGGGAAAGAAAAAATGGAGGGTGGGTGGGAATTCTATTGCTCTATTTCCAGTTCTGCCACTATTTTGATGTATCTTCACATGTGTTTGTAACATGCTTAGCATAACTGGACCCCAAGCACTGAATAGGGACAAGTGCTATAAGAAACAAAACACTTTAATTTTTAATAAAAGCTTAAACCCTCCAATATCAGGGCTCAAATCATTAGGAAGAAATCTACTCTGTGGGCAGGCTAGTCATAACTAAAGCTGGCTGAAAAATGGAAATTCCTTCCTTTTCTGCATTTATTTATTTATTTTGGAACAAATTGGAACAAAAAGTCCAAAAACATTTCACAAGAAGGGATTTCCAGAAAGTTCTGTTTAGGGAGAAACAAAACAGAATTTTTGAAGCTTTCCAGCTGCCTTGCAGAAAGGTTCTTGTCAATTTCACTTCCTTCTTGCAGGCAGAAAGCAAAATTGACCAGAGTCTTCCACAGGGACAAGTGGGGCAGAGTCATTCTAATTTTCCTGATTGGGAAGAAAGAAAAATCGGTTTCCCCTGGAAAACTGAATGTGTGAGAAGGGCCTTTTCTGTTGGAAAATCATTCAGATGGAAAGTTCCTGACTAGCTCTAATCATAAGTAGGGTCCTACCAAATTCAGGGTCCATTTTGGTCAATTTCACTGTCACAGGATTTTAAAATTCATAAATGTAATGATTTCAGCTACTTAAATTTGAAATGTCAGAGTGTTATAATTGTAGGGGTCCTGACCCAAAAAGGATTGGGGAGGGGGTCACAACATTATTGTAGGGGGGGTTGCGGTACTACTACCCTTACTTCTGCGGTGCTGCTGGCGGTGCTGCCTTCAGAGCTGGGCAGCTGGAGAACGGTGACTCCTGACTGGGAGCCGAACTCTGAAGGCAGAGCTGTCACCAGCAGCAGTGCAGAAGAAAGGATGGCATGGTATGGTCATGCTGCCCTTAGGGTATGTCTTCACTACCCGCTGGATCGGTGGGCAGCGATTGATCCAGCGGGAATCGATTTATCGTGTCTAGTCTAGACGTGATAAATCGACCCTCAAGCGCTCTCCTGTCGCCTCCTGTATCCAGCTCGGCGAGAGGCACAGGCAGAGTTGACGGGGCAGCGGCAGCAGTTGACTCACCGCAGTGAAGACACCACAGTAAATTGATCTAAGTACATCGACTTCAGCTACGTTATTCACATAGCTGAAGTTGCATAACTTAGATTGATCCCCCCCCGCCCCCCCCAGTGTAGACCAGGGCTTAGTCCTGAGCTGGTGCCTGCAGAGCTGGGCCCTCAGTCAGCAGCCACCATTCTCCGGCCACCCAGAAATAAGGGTGGCATGGTATGCCCCCCTTACTTCTATGCTGCTGCTGGCGGGGCTCTGCCTTCAGAGCTGGGAGCTCAGCAAACAGACACCACTCTCTGGCCATCCAGCTCTGAAGGCAGTGCAGAAGTAAGGGTAGCAATAACATGACCCCCTTAAAATAACCTTGACACTCCCCTGCAACTCCCTATTGGGTCAAGACCCCCAATTTGAGAAACGCTGGTCTTCCCTGTGAAATCTGTACGGTATAGAGTAAAAGCACACAAAAGACCAGATTTCATGGGGGGAGACCAGATTTCAGGGTCCGTGACGAGTTTTGCATGGTCATGAATTTGGTAGGACCCTAGTCATAATTGTCTACTACTTGCATGTGCCTTTGAAGCTTATGATACCGGCTGATGTTCAACAAGATACAGGACTAGTACGCCACATGAGTCCAGTGGTATGGCAATTCCTATGAACCTTAAAAGACATACTCTATACAAACAGACAAATACATTGATGGGTCTATGTTATTTGCAGGCTGAACCTATATTTTAGATTGTAAACTCTTTTAAGCATGTCCTCACTGAACTCTTTCTAATGACTTCAATGGATGTTAGTTTTAAATTGTGATCTCTGTAGGGCAGGAATTTAAGTTCATCTCTGTTTAAGTGCCCAGTACACTGCAAATGCTACACAAATTAACCTCTGATGCTTTTAGGTATGCACATGAGAGAACAGATATTGAAATTGTGAAACTCAAGAATATCAATGTGTTACCCAAAGTTCCATATTAAATAAAAGACAGCTTTGAATTAATTCAGCAGCGCCTTCCTAATATGACTTATTTCTTCTTTTTTAGGGACCACATTAGGTCTTACATGGATATGTTACAGCAATCTGGGGCTCACCTTCAGCAGCAGATAAGAAAACACAACTAAATCTAAGAAGTTTCATGTATCTGCCAATGTACTGTATGGGGGGATCTTTATCCAGGAGTTACACTTTTAGCTATTTGCCACGACCACATTTACTTTGTCCTGTACCTTATTAAGACATCTAAAGCTGGAACACACACAGTAGCCCCACAAAGTCAATAGTTGGTATTCATCAAGTAAAAAATGTAATGTTAAATCATGCTAAATTGAACAAAAATGGTGAAGATGACACAGCACCCATAGTGTTTTTTAGTAGGACAGGTTAAAAAATTATTGTTTTTTTCTTTTCTTTTTTGACTAAATGGATTCCCCCTCTTCCCACTCCCACAAAATAGTCCATTTAAATAAATGTTGCAGTTCTGGCAAGTGAAAACTGGATGTTTTTCACTTCTTTAACTAAAGACTTTGGCATTTTTAGTTACTGAAAACTGAAATTTTGGGGTTCAATTTTTTTTGCTAAACCCAAATTTCAAAAGAAATTTTTAAAAAGAAACACTCTCTCCCTCCTCCTTTCAGTGGGGGTGTGTGTATGAGGGTAGTGAAAATCATGTCAGCTCTAGTTTTCACTGTAGGAAGCAAGAACTTTTAATATTGTGACCAATACATTAGGTGATTTAGAATACTGTTTCCACTTCACTACCTCCAAAACTTTGCTTTCAGCATTGAAAGTGTTGGTCTTGAGCTCTAACGTCCAAAATGGTTGAAGTCCTGATGACCTGAGCAAGCTGCTCTCTCCTTACAGCACATCAATTGTCATCAGTGAAGACACTTATTGGAAGCACCCTGTTTAACATGGACTAGTGACAAGGCATTTTCCATCACAGGTCTCAAATTCTCTCTTCATTCGATCATTCAAAAATACTTGACTATCAGGACACGTATTGTCTCAGGCTTTTTGGCTGCAGGCCTCTCTAAGAATAGCATAGGTGAAGGAGGGTGGTTTTATTGTGATACTTTAGTTTTCCTCCTTGGATTAATAAAGTAGATATGTATTGGGGATTTTCCTATAGGTACAAGTACCCAGAGCTACTGTGAAGTGATTGCAAACTCTAAAGAAAACATTAAATCTTTTGAAGCTGAAAGACTGTTTTAACATTTCTGCATTTCCTATTGCATTACTGTCTGAGTCATTTTTTTTTAATGTAAAACTAATTATAAACTGCTTCTGTTTTCCCACTGGAAGATCTTGATCTTCTCAGTTGGACATATTTTATTAGACTGGAACTGAAAACACACATCTGATTCTTTTATCACTTACAATACCATGACTTAATTCATACTATTAATCATCAGTACAACATTTCATCCATTCTAATGAAAAGGCCAAGAAATAAACACCAGTAGAGAAAAACCAAAGAACAATTACATTCATTAGTCTCTCATAGGTGATCTAGTTATTGTATGCTTTCTCTCCTGCCTTCTCCTCTTGGCCACTGATCTAGGCAGTAGCCCCCAGAACTGTTGACTTGATGGGCCAGTAGAGGTAACTATTTCGGCCCACTACCATCCATTCTTTCTTCAGTAACAAAGGTAGGCATTAAAACAACAACTGAAGTTCTTTAGTTCCTAACAAATGGCAGGAGTCTCAGGGTAAGCACAGTCTTTGCATTTAAGGCTAGGATAGTCACCTAGGGTTGGTAGGTGTTATATGGCCACAACTATGAGAATATGTTGGGGGGGGGGGGAAGTCTCTCCCAAGCCACACTAAGGCAGACATGCATAAATTCAATTTCAACACAAATGGAATTGATAGCTGAACTTGACTTTTTGCTTCTACATGGTCATGAACTACATACAGCAGGCTTCATTTTCATGCATTTATTTTACATATACCATTCAGTGTCCCTATCTTGATCCAAAATGTCTGTGACAAGATACTCATTTAAAGAATATATCTCATGCTATTAACCACAATGACAGTGACAGCAAGAGTGAACTATATTTAAAGCAATTTAATAGTGGCTGGTTAAATATACCAGTCGGGGTATTGCCAGAACCACTCCAATTAGAGACAAAAATAAGTTTAGCAATTACATCACAAATTGGAAGTGTCTAGGCTGGCAGCTCAAATAAAAAGATGTAATTATCTACATTTGAAATATGTTCATCCATCATGGAGAGAAACTGGCATTCTTCATGTACAATTAGAATCTTGAAAACAAATTACAGTAATTACTTCCCTCAGATTATGGAAGACATCTCTATTTCAACAACATACAGTGAAATAGAGAGTAGCTTACATAGGGAGATCTATCATGAAGAACTAGCTGGTGCAAAAGGGGTTGTGGTGTGGTGATGCAATAGGTGTCACTCTTCCCTTTGGGTCAAGGCTAAATGTGTACCACCATGGTGTTAGAAGGGCCCTGTGCTGCTAGATGAGCCATTTTTCAGATAATAGCAAAAATATTTACTTAACTTGAACTTTCGCTCTCAATGTATTTCCTTCACAGATCCACACAGAGATTAGGTTTTATGTCAAGCAATTAGCTGTAGAAGGAGTCTGAATGTGCTCCTTATTTCAGCATTCCAGAACCAAGGACATACCTGATTCCTTCCCTAATATGAATTACAAGAAACCCATCCTGGAGACATACTTCCTATTCAGCCACTTACTTCTGGCTCGCAGACAGGATTTCATTGATGATCTCAGTCCAGTTGCCAGTAGTCCCGACTCTGGCAGTCTCAGCAAAGGTCGAATGAGCATGTGAGCTTCCCTCTTAACCCATACATCTGATCTCTCCAAATCATGACTGGCCAGGGTGGCCAGACAGCAAGTGTGAAAAATCAGGACAGGGGTGGGGGGTAATAGGAGCCTATATAAGAAAAAGACCCCAAAATCGTGACTGTCCCTATAAAATCAGGATATCTGTTCACCCTATGACTGGCTTTGTGGACAGCCAATTAGTGGGATCTAGCATAAGGAAGGCTACAATTGTGCTTGCTATTGCTGTCAATATTACAGTACCAACTAACGCCCGATCTGTTGCAATGCCTTGTACAGTGTAAGAGTCACACAGCTTATAATATAATTTATAAACATGTGTGTGACACATAAACGATCTGAGAGAACAGGATGAGATTGAACAGTGATAGGAAAAAGGAGATTGTGCACATTGGTAGTCTATTAGCTGGTTTCTATTGGTAACCATTGCCATGTAAATTAATGAAATTGCCACTTGCTGTTCTAGAACAAAAATGTATAATAAATTAGTCCCATCTCTACAATTTAGAAATTGAGTGGATTATGATTTGAATGAGCCTTCCATAGAAATATGCTTGGATCATAGTTGAGGCATGCATTGTATTTCAGGCATGAACTGTGCCACTTTTAAATACTAATGCCATTAATGTCTTTGATCTGGTCTTTACAGTGTGTTACATTTCCTAGTTAGTCTAGCCCAGAAGGGAGTTGACTTAAAGAGCCACTGAGTATATGTGCCTGAATACTACTACTGTGTTTTGTCATGGATGTTATCTGACCCGCTTTTTGCTTTGCTGCACATCAGAAGGCAGATAACTGCATAATACTAAAGAACCTTTTGTTTTGTTTTTAAATAGGACCACCAATAAACATCTGGTTTTCTTTCACAAACATTTAATGCAGTGGAACTGACACACAAAAGGAAATTTTACCCTTACATTTTATTTTGCACAATGTTCTGAAATGTTACAGTTTTGCTACATTGATAATGCTTTAAACAGAGGAATACCTGTCAAGAGTGTAAAAAGGGGAAAAAAGGACTTGCAGTTTGGGGGAGTGTAGTGGTGGAGTATGATGTTGGGACTAAGATTATATTGCTTGGTTACTAGAATGAGGAAATATACATAAGGTTGACATGGATTTTGAAACATGCAGAGGCCAGGGTCTCTGTGTAGTGTTCTGGCTCCCTCAGGCCTATGAGCCCACCAGCTGCAAGTCCTGCAGTATCAGTACTTTATTGGCTTAAAGAGCTGGTTCCACCATTCCCTAGAATTGGACACCCTGGCTGCAGCAGGCCAAACCATGCACAGGCTTGCTTATGTCTAAATACAGAAAGCCTTGCAGTGCCAGAGTAGCACTGACATGAATTAATCATCTTGCTAGTGTATGACAGCACTACAAGTCATTATGTGTCCAATGAATATAATGGATTCTGCATGTTACTGTCACATTATCTTGTGACAGTGTTGCTATTAGCTTGTGTCAGCACAACTATTTATATAAAGAAGTCCTTGAAGGCAGCTATTGTATGTATGCTTTGATCTGTTTCCATTTCCTTCCATAAGTACATCACACAACAAGCCAGCCTCCTGGAGAGAGGGTCCCTCAGTGATTGCTAGACTATAGGTTTTATAGTCTTCCGGATCAACCTAATCCAGTAATTAATATATTCCAGAAATTCCTTAATGATGACTGGATTGGCTGTTAACAGAACTGAGATTTCTGCAGTAAAAACACAATGTCCCAAGGAAAGTATTTAGAAAATATTGTTACAATTCAGTTGTTACAATTTCTTCCTATGTATAAATACAGCAGCTACCATGATGGGGCCCCAATTTCAATTGGGGCCTCTACAGGCTAGTATAATAAAAATAATTAACAACAACTAGTTACATAGGAGACCATGGAAACCACTGCAGGCGAAGACTACATTCCTGCACCAAAATGGTATACTTAGATTATTATAACTCATCTAGAGGTTGAGTAGGCTTGCCATTGCTTTCCAGACAGAATAATCTGATAGCGCACCTGCCACATCAGATGACAAAAGCTGGAACGACTGAGTGCCAAGTATAACAGAAAAAGTTATTTATGACTTACATGCTTTTCAGTCTTAGCTTCTATGACAGGTTCACATTTACACACCTGCTTGCTGCCATATGCTTTGGTGTTCACTTCAATGAGAACTGATCTGTATTAATTATCAAGACACAATAAAACAAAACAAAAAAATCATACTGTGCAATGGTAAGATAGAGATATTAAAATGTAAGCCATTCAGTGCAGAGACCGCCTTCCTATGTTTGTAGAATATCTGGCACATCTGGGATGGCACTGCAATAAACACTACCAATAACCAGCACCACTCAAGAAAAGTGTCAGGGAATTCTCAAGGTTAAGATTTTCCCCCCACTGTATTAACTTGCCCCATTGCATATCCTATATATTATAGGGCACATATTAGAGACGAGCTAAAACAAGAACCTTTTCCCCCCCATTCTTCGACAACCCAAACATTTGTGGTTTGGGTAAAATGGAAACCAGATACAAGTCAATCCCATTTTTGATTTTGGAAAACCAATGTCCTATGTGGCTTGCAAAGCAAAAATCCAGCCTCCATGACTGATCTTTATTATGCTATGTAGTTCATTAATGACATTGATTAATGTCAATATTTAGCTACAAAAATAGGAATAGAAAATACTACACATGGAAAAAATGACCAAGTTATGATGTCAAGAAAAGTCTGTTCAACAATGGTTGCTTTTTGACTAATTTATTTCTCAGCCTCACTAGTGCATGGATATTAGGTTTTTGCATATAATTTCCCTCTTCTTATTATACTTTAATAGAATGTATGAGCTTGGCCTGTGGTACTTACATACACACCAGCTTTCTAGGCCAAAGCAAAGCTCGGAGTTTGCGTTAAGTCCAGCCAGGCTGCAGTCTTGCACAGCTGTACTCCTCCAAAGCAGGGCTGTTATCACGCTCCCTTCACACAACAGTATAAAGCTCTCATACACAGAACACTGTTTTCCAGTAAATTGGTTTGGATAGTAATGCTGTAAAGGTCTGCCTTTCTTCTGTCTGTTGTGATAGCATTAATCTATGCTCTTTGACTCAAGGCTTGTAATGGGAAAGCTGAGCAATTTAATCACACAGCAGTGCGCTTACCTATTACACTAGTAATGATAACAGAGTGAGTCAGTGTGCTGTGTACCATAAGTAGGATTAATGGAAGGAGATAACCCAGCTCTCTCTTCAGCAGATCAGGGAAGACTATGATTTATCACAGAAGGGCTTGGGACTCCCTTGGAATTATCCATGAGACCAAAGCCTTTAAAAAAATTGTTGACTTCCTGGATGATGCAAGTGCATGAAAATGGAAGACGTTGACCTTATGCTGGGTGGTAGCAGTTGAGGCCTTGCAGGTTGACTTAATGTTGGAGGAGAAGTTAGTGACTTGGAATCTGCATATTTTATTTACATATATACACCAGTCCTGAAACGGAGGTAGTCACAAACATCATGCAGGCTGTGATGTAATGGGATATGACTATCAAATTGTGTTGTGTGTTTTGTACCTGTGTTGAAATATTGGCACAGGGGCTGCACTAGTTTGGACTTGCCCAGTGGCAGCCTATTATAGTGCATTCCAAACAGCTGCCCTGCCTGGGATAGATATCTGACACCTCACTGAAGTCATCAAGACTGCAATCTGGGGCCATCAACTTTCAATGACTCATCTGCTGGCCTTTGTACTTGTAATAATGGTCTCTCTACACAGCGGCCTGCAAGGGCAGATAGCAAGCATGACTGGTGGGTCTGGAACATCTCAGTTTGAGCACATGGCACAGAGATTGAGTCCCTATTTAAGAGTAGAGTTCTGTTCTGTGCAGGGGGCTGACCATCACCATGCACAAGAAGGATATGCAGTAGAGGGGGGCAGGAGGAACTCTCCCCGCCTGAAATGCTGATGAACCACAAACTCACAAGAAGGGGTGAGCTCAGACTAGGGGAGAGTGCCTCTCTAGTCTGTTATTTTTTGAAGATGTGCAACTCTCCAGCGTTTAAAAAATAAAGTCAATACAGTTAAGAAATTCCACTGCTAAATCTGCGTACTTAGCTTTCCTGATACATCATCCTTGAAGAGGTTACACAAGTAACTGCACAGTGTCCACAATCTAGGTGGAACTCTGAGGAAATGTATGTAAGGGATGATGGGGCTCAGGAGGTCTGAGGCATTGGTCTTACAGGCTAGGACAGTTGGAGAGAAGCATTTCAGACAAATGGCCTATGCCCAGGAGTCTAGCCCAGAGTTCGATACAGTGACAAAGTTCTGTCCAGACTCAGTTGGCTTGGAAGCATATAGGACCCAGTGATTGGGTCTACTTGCAATTTACTAGTGTTCATACTGGGTCAGTTTGTAACATAGCAACCCCTTTTTTGAAGATGTCAAGTAACTTTAATGCCTGGTTCCCAGGGAGCAACTCCACTTCAAGAATCAATTCTCATTAGACAGATTAAGGCAGAGAGCCTGATTATTTGCCACACATCCCTCAAAGAACTGCATCAGAAAAAACTACCACCATAGCATTTCTTCTAGGTGTAAAAACTTTCTAACACACTAAGAAAAAGAACTTGTAAATCTTGTAAAACTATGTAAAACTGAATCATCTGGTGACTCCCTGCCATAAGAAATGTTTTTAAAAAGACAAGTAATTTTTAATACATTAATTTTCAAAAGTTCAGTTTGAGTTTGGAGTGAAGGTTTGGATTAGTTCTAATTTTATTAGAACTAGTTTACCCATCTCTATTTTCCACGTCAAATATGACTGAGGTTCAGTACAAACAGCACAAAGGGAGCTGAACTGTAATTACTGAAGACTTTCCCACTGCTCTAGAAATACAATTTGAATTCTGCCCTTTTCAGCAGACTATTGCTTCCCTGTGATTGATGATGGGAACATACGCAGCAGCTACTTCAGTTTGCCAAAACTGGAGGGGGGTGGGGTGGGGGGGAGTCTGACATCAATACCCTAGTCAGACTAATCAGCCTGGCAGTTTTTAAAACTGTTACGTTAACCGCCCCCACACAAAAAAAACCACTGCCTCCAGCAGCTGCAATAAAAACTAGATTCTTCTTTGAATAGTGTCTCTGTGGATGCTCCATGTGAGGATGTGTGCGCACCTGTGCACTCTTGACCAGAGATTTTTGTTAGCCATGTTCGCGGGTCTGTGCCTGCACCATAGACACCCCCGTACTCTAGATTCTGGATTATATATATATATATATACACACACACACACACACACACTCTATATAGGAAGGGACAGACCCACTGCCATTCCAGTTTCTTCTCACAGATCCTGTGGCTTGAAACACAGCACACACAGTGTGAGAGAGCACACACTATGTCCATTTAGCTAGCCACATGGCTTGCTACCCCGCTTGCTCATTTTCCCCTTTATTTTATAGTATTTTCCTTTAATTTTATTTGTCCTGTTATTTAGCACAGTTTGTGGTTGGGAGTGGGGTGCTTACCACTTCCCTTCCTTATTTTTTTTTCTGATCTGAGCCTTGATTTTATTTTTTGGGGGCCTCAATCCATGGCCTCAAGTTTGGGTTGTGTCCAAGACCCCTGGCTTCAAACCCTGCCAGATATGCCATAAGTCTTTTCCTCACAGTGAAAGATTCAAGCTGACTCCACTGACTTGAGGAGTCTCGCATCCCCTCTAAATATAAGGTCTGCTCAGGTTTCAAGAGCAGATCTAAGAATTTGAGGGAAGACAGGCTAACGCTCCTATTAATGGAATGCTCTCTGAGACCAATGGGGTCCGAGTCATCCCCTTGAACATCAAATCTGTCAACTACCTCTGCTCTGGCAGTAAGCAAAGACCCTGGGGACCCTGCGGCACCACCCAAACCCTCTAAGAAGAAAAGACCCCATAGTACAGAATGGGATAAGAAAATGGTAATGTGACCCTCTTGGGCTGGGTCTCAGGAGACCTCATGTCCTGTTACAGGTACCATTGGGGCACTCATCCCCTCTGGTACCGATACTAAGGCACCAGCAGAGAAGCTGCAGACCAAGAAGCTGCAGACCCAGGGTGTCACTGACATTGGCTCTGAGCTTAGTGCCTTCGAAGCATGGGGACTCCAACATCAAGACAAAATCATCATCCTGCACTGTTTGTTCTTCGATACTGTCTCCATTACCACCTGACACACGTACTCCTGAGGAGCCCCATCTGGAGTCCCTGGTACAATCCAGGCTCCTGTTCCACAAGGACCTTTGCATTCTGGAAGAGCCTGAATCACCACTAGTGATTCCCCATTGGTACTGACTCATTTTCATAATTTGCTTAACCTCTGTCCCTATCATCTTTGATGATGACTCGTCCTCTGGTACAGACATGGTCCCCACGCAGACTCTTTGAGGGTATCAAGAGAGATTTCAAGATGGTATTGACTCGGCATTTCCCAGTACCTCCTCACAGCCAACCAGCTATCAAACCTCAGTACTGATACAAATTCAGGTCCTCTCTGGGATCCAGTTCCTACTTGATCTCTGGTACTACCACTTTCCACCCTTCTGATGGACATGGGGGATGACAACTCATATGACTGAGGTGTCCATCCACCTTCCTGCCTCTCTCCCTTGATATTCAACATGAGGAGCAAACTTCCAGTAGATGATGTATACAGAGACCATGGCGAGGACAACTTTGGGGCCCTCCTACTTTCTCTTATGCTCCACCTCCGTGGGCATACCTCCATGGGTCCCCTATGGCAACTGGTGGTACAGGGTCCCATCTATTAAGAGGGCACATCAGCTGAAGAACCAGTACCATTGAGCCTTGAACCTCAGGCACATTGCATGGAGGAGTAGAAACCAGATGAGGAGAAACACCCCCTTTCCACAAGTCCTCCTTCTTTACCAGATGAGGCTGTCATGCCTCCTCCACCATCTTACCCCAATGATTTCAACACCTTTCAAGACCTGACAAAATGTGTAGTGGACAATTTACAAATTCCGTTAGAGGAGATACAGGAACCCCAGTATTCCTTGTTGGATATCCTCCATACATCTTCCCAGGGCAAGGTCCCTCTGCCTATTAATGATGCCTCTTGGTCCCAGCACACACAGTGTGGCAAACTCCAGCTCCCATCCCACCTATGTGCAAATGGGCTGACAAGAAATATTCCACCCAGCGGCTCAGAGTATTTTTTTCTCTCACCCTTCATCCAACTCTTTGGTGGTTGAGGCCACTAACAAAAGAAACAAACATTGGTTCTGTTCAACACTATCAGGGAAAGAGCTAAAGAGACTGGACTTTTGGGTTGCAAGACTCCTCTGAATCTTTGCAATCCAGAGTAGCTAATTATCAAGTCCTGATGATGAAGTAGAATTTTACAAACTATTCTAAGTTCTCAGCCTGAACACCTGCCTCAGGCTCAGAGAGAACAATTTCAGACACTCATTTTTCAGAAGTCCAAACAGTTGCCAAGGCATCTCTCCGGGTCTTGCTTGATGCCACTGACACAGCTACATTTCCATGGCTACAACAGTAGTCATGCACCAAGCTTTCTTGCTGCAGTCTTCCAGCCTTCCCCAAGGAACTTCCTTTTCAGGGGCAGAGGTCCGCCCCTCTCATGTGCTGGAGTGCTGGGGCATCTAGAGCACAGGCACGGACCCACAGACACTGCTGACAAAAATCTGTGGTCAGGAGTGCACAGATGTGCACACAGCCTCACATGGCGCAACCTAGGGATACACATCTCAAAGAACTCCAGTTACCGTACAAGGTAAGTAAACCTCTCCTTCTCTGTTGTTTCCACCACCTCCCTTTCCTGCTGTTGGCAAGTGGATTCTATCTATGGAGTGGAACGAGCTTGTGAGTTAAATATCCCTTCTGGAAACATTTTAATTTGAAAGCTAAATTTTATTTCCTTATTTCATGTGCTGAGCTGAGTACAGTCTAAAGTGAGGTAAATGAGAGGGGTGATATAGAAATGGGATACAGAGTCTTTCACATCATCAAGGCCACATTCTTCAAATCCAGTTTGATAATGACTCCAGATTATAACCATCTGCTTAGTGACCCCTTACATGACATAAATTTGTGTTAACCATCAAGTTTCTAAGGGGACAGATGTTTACAACACAGAAGTCATCCTACAATTGACACCCTTTTTGCAATCTCAGGCCTAGTCCATACAGCTGTGATGCTGAAGGGTGTGAAAAATCCACGCTTTCGAGTGCTGTAGCTACGCTGACCTAACTTCTGGTGTAGATGTGACTAGGACGACAGAAGAATGCTTCTGTCCACCTAGCTACTGTTGCTCAGGGAGGTGGTGTTCCTACAGTGGTGTTCTTCCATTGTGGTAGGCTCATCTACAGTACAGGGTTACGCCATCATAGGCTATGGTGCTGTAACTTTGCTCTTATTAGTTCTGTTCTGTGGGCACCATCTCAGCAGAAGAGGTGAAGGACTGACTGTTCCGTGGATAAATATGAGATCATGGATATCAGTTCAGAACCATGAAGCAGCATGTGCCCCATTTTCATGGGACAATGAAGAATATGTTTGATATATATATATATTTGTTGTTGACTTGCATAATGATAGAAAGACCTGCTCCATGTGGGACTATTCTACTACTGCACGTCCCCAAAATGTGTAAGTCTCTGTGTGTATTATAGATGTGTATATCTATGTAGAGAAAGAGAGATGCAATTGATTACAATTTGCTGAAGGGGGCTCAACTTTGAAAAGTTTGAGGGGAAACATGGATTGTTCTTAACATTTGAAAACTAACTGCTAGTAGGTTAAGCTCATTATCGAGAGCAAAACACAAAAAGTGGGGAAGGTCTGCAAGGTAAAGAACACCCACTTTAGTTACTCTTCCCAAAACCACCAACTATTCATAGAATCATAGAATATCAGGGTTGGAAGAGACCTCAGGAGGTCATATAGTCCACCCCCCTGCTCAAAGCAGGACCAACACCAACTAAATCATTCCAGCCAGGGATGTACATCATGGCAAAGCAACATTTAGTGATACTAACATGTGCAACTTCCATTTGATGCCTCATTTCTCTCTCGACTGCAGTTTCCTTTATTGATCTGCACACAGTTTCTGCACCCCAGACTAACATAAAACCTGTGAGGAGCAGCATGAGACCACTACAGAAAAGACATTCTAAAACAAATATCAAGTCATTTATCCTATTATTCTCGAGAAGTGGGAAATTATCTTAACTACTATTGTTCTGCTAATTATTCCACTAGGATTAGCAGACAATAGCTATTAATTGGCTTTTTTGTTGTTGCACAAATCCCATTTTCCAGTGTTTTACTGTTTGATGCATTACTCTTAGCTTCTTCTCACTCAGATACAACTCTTTCCCCTTCTCCAGCCCAATAAAAGCAAATCTCACAAGTGCCAGTAAAAAAAGGACAATCTATTCAATCCTTAAAATATTCAATCCATTCTCTCTCCCCTTTTTACCTTCCCAATCAGATCCAAGATTCATAATCTTAGAACCCAACAGAACATTAAATAAGTATAAACAAGAGATCAAATGAAGAATCTTTCATCTTCCTATCAGAGCTCAAAAGACCCTCCATTCCCCCCCCAACACACACTTATAACCCCTTAATCTTGCAAGCTTGATGCCCCACACAGCAGTTAAATTTCTCCCGTGAAGACACAGGTAGACATCCTTGTCAATGATTCTTTATTTTACCTATAGAAGTTACTCTTACATAATTTAAGACACTCTCTGTCTGGTCCTCATAACACTCTTGTCATCTTTTGCTATGAGCATAAAAATTAAACCCACCCACTTCCATCAACTTGCACAGCCCTTTCACCTTCATGTTGTGTAGTTCATTTTCTGTACCTACTCTTTTCCCTACATTAGTCTAATACGGCTGTAGTCAGACACTGAACAAAACAATGGGGAATATGATTTAAGGAACTATCCTGCTTTGGGAATGGACTAGATCTGAACTACCTCTTTTCCATCTCTAATTTCTAATGTTATGAAAGTTATAATGCAAACATCTGACAGTCCTGAATTGAATAAATTCAAGATAATTCAAGGCCAAGAAGTTGTTTGCAGCCATTATTGATATTTAAAATTTTCTGGAACAGTTCTGAAAATACTTCATTACAGGGAAGCTGGAATAAACTTTAGCCACCGCTTCTTGTGATGCTGCTACCGATCATTGAATTTCACAATGTTTAATTGTGTGTGTTCTGATGCAAGAGATATAACTGCAGAACCTATAAATACCTATAAAATAATGTTGCCAGGTTACACATTTTAGAAAATCACTCTAATCTACAATATTAATGTCCTCTTGTCTTAAAGTCACTTTGGTTCCTCCTACTCTCTACCTGTGGCACATAATACAGTAGTCTAGTCTATAATATTTTGGTCTAATTTCAGTTGTTGGGTTCAGTGTGTGGGTGCTGGACAGTGTTAGTGGCCTGTTTGTGGAGGACAGACTAGATGATCTGATGGCCCCTTCTGGCCTTGAACTCTATGATTCATTCTCAGAAATCTAGACATTTTATGTAAGTTACTTTAATGCTATAAACACCCCCAGTGTCATTAGAATGCTGTCTTGCTAAATCTAATCCAAAAGCTAGTGCTGCAGTATTACAGCTTTGGGTAGAGCAAAAACTACAGTTAAAGTTGCATGATATGTAGAATAAGAACTGCTTTCTTTTTTCTAAAATCTTATTAAAGTTAATAATATTCCATTAAATAATGGAGTTCTTCAATAATCACTAATTTAAAACACATGGTTGTGTTTTATACCATACCTTTGTGGTACAAAAAATATTCACATACAACTTAACTGAAAGTACAGTTCTGGATGGCAATATGGCCATATTTGTGGCTTGTAAAGAGAAACAAGATTGTATTATTTTTTGAACAATCTAATTTTCTAATTACCAAGCACTGCATAATATGTTGTTATTGATCTAATCTGGAAATGATCTGAGATTTTTTCCATTGTGCCCCACATTGCAAAGGAAAAGGACTTGATTCAATTTTGTCATATATTTAGGTTTTGACATGGAAGCCAAACAGAGTAGCCCTATCAGGGGTTCATGCTGGATCTTCTGCACTGTAAAAGCTAGACTTTTTCAAATTAAAATTATTAAGCTCTTAATAAGGATGGAATATTCTATATCAGTCAGAAATTATGTGACATTATTAATGGAAATGTTTTGCCAAGATAATGGCCAGTGCTGCTTATCTGCCATAGCAATTAAAAAGCACTAATAAAATAATATCGAGATAAATTAGTATTTAACATTATTGAGTTCATCATGAAAAAAAAACTAATTTTTACAGCATTAACTGCAACTTGTTAGGGAAGTCATTTTTGAAAGCTAATGCCATGATAAATTTTAATAGCATAGGTAGTGCACACTTCAACCTCACATTAATTATACATTTAAGACTCCATGGAAAATACCCCCAAACAGGGTAAATACAAGATGCATAAAATGTAACCTGAGCCAAATTAAAATGGTGCCAATTTCATCAACAGCATTTGTGTTTGATATAGTTATTCTTGTCCAGCATCTGTACATATTTAATTACTGTCACGCTTCCTTACCTCTTCTACTTCCCTAGAGAGGTCCATGAATCTAGCTAATCTTCTTGCAGGATTTACTGGCTCTGCTGAATACTAAATACAGATCTAACTGATGTTCCCCCCACAATCTTAATTAGTGGTGGCAGGGGGCTCTGTATTTCTCAAGCCATAGAGTCTTAAGTGAAGAGATCTGTGAAGCTTGAAAGCTTATCTCTTCCACCAACAGAAGTTAGTCCAATCAGAGATATTACCTCACTGAAGAAATAAGCATGCAGTTTTCTCCCTCCATACAGGCTGTTACCTCTCCTTTTGCTTTCAGAGTGATCATCTCACTGCTTTGGAATTAGCATATAATCTTACTCTTTCCAAATTAGTTTATGCATGGAGCTTTCCATAAGCAAATATGAAGACATTTTGCTGCTAACAGAAGAAAGTTTTTATAGAAGGACTTCTTCGCCTACTGATGATCTGACTACTGGAATGGCTGTAGCTCTAATTTCGCCTACCTGGCTCACAGTTGCAGGGAGAAGAATGGTGTATTAGGATCCCAAAGGGGAGGGTAAATAAGGGACCTACAATCTCAATGCCATAAAGAATAAGAAGCTGGTATTCAAGAAGACAGAGCTTTCATTCATCCTCTTCTTAGGTAGGAAAGCTATGATTGGAAACGCCTTACATTTTCATCTAGAAAAATTATAGGAAACGTGAAAGGTGTCAGAAAACACAGAACTAGAATAGGAGATAACCTATGATAACACTTTATCCAAGAGTCCACTGTTGAAATGGGAATAGCTGAGTTCCCCTAAGAATGCTTGCAAAGTATGTTACTTACAGAAGTGTCACAATTAGAGTTGATCAAATAGTGGATTTTTCAGTTCATGATCCAAACAGAAACTTTCAGAAAAAAAAAAAATCTGGATGGATTTGAACTGAAACAAAAAACAAAAATTTATTTAGAATCAGCCAAAATGTTTTCGGTTGACTCACAATGATTAAATTTTTTTTTTAAGTTTTTCGATTTGTTTTGAGTTGATCAAAACATTGTGGTTGATTCTGAACAATTGTTTTTTCATGCTTTCAAGTCAGTTTGGTTGTTTTCTGGTGTTTTTCACTTTTTTTTTTTTTAGTTTTAAAAATGGGCCAAATTTGAAAACAAAATGCCACTTCAGATTTTTTTGAGTTCTTTTTAACCCAAACTATTTGTCAAATTTGACCCTTATTTGGAAGTAGTTTCACAGCCTCCCCAAAATGCATTTTTTGTCAACATTTCTATTTGCCAAAAAATGTTCAGTTGTAGTCATAATTAGAGCTGGTTGGAACATTTTCAGCTAAATGAAATTTTGTCAAAATATATGTTCCACTGAAGTGTTTGGAATGGTCACCCTATGGTCAGCTCTAGTTACAATGTGTGCCATAAGCACACAGGCTACTTCCATGCTGCACACCTCTTGCAGCGGCATATACTGTATGTATTCTTACACTCTGCAGTGAAAAGCAGGCTGTGTCCATACTGCAGTGGGTAACTGTGTGTCAGTGAAAGGCTCTGGCAGGGGTGAGGCAGAGGGGAAAGGCTTAGCAGTGGGGAGCTGCCAGAGTCTTTCCCCACTGCCTCCTCCCTGCTCCCGGAGCCTTGCCCTGTCAAAGGGAGCTGCTGAAGCCTTTCCTTGTCCCAGGGAAAGGCTCCTGCATCAGGCCAGCAATGGGGAGCTGCCAGAGCTTTTCCCTGCTGCAAGAAAAGATGCCTGTAATAGGGAGCAGCTGGAGTCTTGGGCTCCCTGTTTTGCAGGAGTTTTCCCCTGCAATGGGGAAAAGCTCCAGCAGCTCCCTATGGTGAGGAAAAGCTCAGGCAGAGGGACACTATGCTGCTAAAAACAGCAGTATAGACAGGGAGGCACTGCTTGGGTAAGTAGAGAGCCATGTGACTATAGACATGGATACATACTCACAGGCTTCAGGAGTGGCTTTACTCTAGGCTATGTCTACACTACAAAATTAGGTCGGATTTATAGAAGCCGGTTTTATAGAAACCGGTTGTATGCAGCCGATTGTGTGTCTCCCCACATAAAATACTCTAAGTGCATGAAGTCGGCGGACCGCGTCCACAGTACCGAGGCTAGCGTCAACTTCCGGCGCATTGCACTATGGGTACCTATCCCACAGTTCCCGCAGTCTCCGGCAGTCTCCGGCGCCCATTGGAATTATGGGTTGAGATCGCAATGCCCGAATGATGCAAAACAGTGCCGCGGGGGGTTCTGGGTACATTGCGTCAGGCCCCTCCCCCGCCGTCACAGCAACGGCAGACAATAGATTCGCGCCTTTTTACCTGGGTTACCTGTGCAGACAACATACCACGCCAAGCATGGAGCCCGCTCAGCTCAGCTCACCGTCACCATATGTCTTCCGGGTGCCGGCAAACGTGGGACTGCATTGCTAATCAGCAGCAGCAGCTTACTGCCTTTTGGCGGTAGACGGTGCAGCATGAGTGGTAGCCTTCATCGGCGATCGGGATGCTGGTAGCTGTGGGGCTGGCAGCCGTAGGGCTGCATTGCACCAGCCCCTTGCCTTTTGGCAGTAGATGGTTTATTACGACTGGTAATCGTCCTCGTCGGACAATCATGGATATCAGTCATAGTATATTATTTTCTGCCAAGTATTGTCTGCTGAGCACCCAGAAGAGGCCGAGGGCGATCTGGGTGCTCAGCAGATCTGCAAGAAGAGCTTTCCTCAGGTCTGAAATCAAGTAAATTTACAGGTTGCCTGAAATGCTCATAGATTATTGTAGGCTGAGCGCCTTTACCGATCCTTCTGGCTACTGTACAGCAGATATTACTTGTGGGGCTACATTGCTACACAGCAGCAACCCCTTGCCTTTAACCGTCCTCGTTGGACAATGATGGCTACCAGTCGTAGTATACTATTTTCTGCCAAGTATTGTCTGCTAAGCACCCAGAAAAGGCCGAGGGCGATCTGGGTGCTGGCAGAGATGTGGCTGGCACACGTAGGGTTACATTGCTACACAGCAGCAACCCCTTGCCTTTTGGCAATAAATAGTATATTATGATTGGTATCCATCATCGTCATACTGGTACGCGCCCAGTATTTGCTGCCAAGCACCCAGAAAATGCCGAGGGCTATCAGTCATGCTGCACTGTCGTCTTAAGATGTAAAAAATAGATTTGTTCTGTATTCATTTCCTTCCCCACTCCCTCCGTCAAATCAACGGCCCGCTAAACCCAGGCTTAGGAGTTCAATCTCGGGGGGGGGGCATTCTGTGTGACAGTTGTTTGTATTTCTCCCTGATGCACAGCCACCTTTCTTGATTTTAATTCCCTGTACCTGTACGCCATGTCGTCACTCGCCCCTCCCTCCTTCCCTCCCTCCCTTCTTCCCCTGGTCTTTAGATACTAGTTTCGCGCCTTTTTTCAGACCAGACGCCATAGCTATCACTGGGATCATGGATCCCGCTCAGATCACCGCGGCAATTATGAGCACTATGAACACCACGTGCATTGTCCTGGAGTATATGCAGAGCCTGGACATGCCAAAGCAAAACCAGGACCAGCTGAGGAGGAGGCGATTGCAGCGCGGCGACGATAGTGATGAGGAAATTGACATGGACCTGTCACAAGGCACAGGCCCCAGCAATGTGGAAATCATGGTGTTACTGGGGCAGGTTCATGCCGTGGAACGCCGATTCTGGGCCCGGGAAACAAGCACAGACTGGTGGGACCGCATCGTGTTGCAGGTCTGGGACGATGCCCAGTGGCTGCGAAACTTTCGCATGCGTAAGGGCACTTTCATGGAACTTTGTGACTTGCTTTCCCCTGCCCTGAAGCGCCAGAATACCAGGATGAGAGCAGCCCTCACAGTTGAGAAGCGAGTGGCGATAGCCCTGTGGAAGCTTGCAACGCCAGACAGCTACCGGTCAGTCGGGAATCATTTTGGAGTGGGCAAATCTACTGTGGGGGCTGCTGTGATCCAAGTTGCCAGGGCAATGAGAGACCTGGTGATATCAAGGGTAGTGACTCTGGGAAACGTGCAGGACATAGTGGATGGCTTTGCTGCAATGGGATTCCCAAACTGTGGTGGGGCGATAGACGGAACCCATATCCCTATCTTGGCACCGGCGCACCAAGCCACCGAGTACATAAACCGCAAGGGGTACTTTTCAATGCTGCTGCAAGCCCTGGTGGATCACAAGGGACGTTTCACCGACATCAACGTGGGCTGGCCGGGAAGGGTACATGATGCTCGCGTCTTCAGGCACTCTGTTCTGTTTCGAAAGCTGGAGGAAGGGACTTTCTTCCCAGACCAGAAAATAACCATTGGGGATGTTGAAATGCCTATCGTTATCCTTGGGGACCCAGCCTACCCCTTAATGCCATGGCTCATGAAGCCGTACACAGGCAGCCTGGACAGGAGTCAGGACCTGTTCAACTACAGGCTGAGCAAGTGCCGAATGGTGGTGGAATGTGCATTTGGGCGTTTAAAAGCGCGCTGGCGCAGCTTACTGACTCGCTCAGACCTTAGCGAAAAGAATATCCCCATTGTTATTGCTGCTTGCTGTGCGCTCCACAATATCTGTGAGAGTAA
The DNA here is from genome assembly GCF_028017835.1 of Emys orbicularis. NCBI lineage: Eukaryota > Metazoa > Chordata > Testudines > Emydidae > Emys > Emys orbicularis. Next base: position 172,290,716 of record NC_088683.1, read on the forward strand.
GGGGGAGACATTTATGGCAGGGTGGGAGGTAGAGGCAAATCGCCTGGCCGCTGATTACGCGCAGCCAGACACCAGGTCGGTTAGAGCAGCACAGCAGGGCGCGGTGCGCATCAGAGAGGCTTTGAAAACTAGTTTTGTGACTGGCCAGGCTACGGTGTGAAACTTCTGTTTGTTTCTCCTTGATGAAATCGCCACCCCCCCCCACCCACCCGGTTAACTCTACTACCCTGTAAACCAAGCACCCCACCCTCCCCTACCCTCCCCTCTTCAAGCACCACTTGCAGAGGCAATAAAGTCATTGTTACTTCACATTCATGCATTCTTTATTAATTCAGCACACAACTAGGGGGATAATTGCAAAGGTAGCCCGGGATGGGTGGGGGAGGAGGGAAGGAAAAGGACACACTGCACTTTAAAACTTTAAAACTTTAAAACTTATTGCACTGGAAATCATCTAGGCTGGAGTGATTGGGTGGCTGGAGGCCCCCCCACCGTGTTCTTGGGCGTCTGGGTGAGGAGGCAATGGGACTTGGGGAGGAGGGCTGTTGGTTACAGAGGGGCTGTAGCGGCGGTCTCTGCTCCTGCTGCCTTTCCTGCAGCTCAACCATACGCAGGAGCATATCACTTTGATGCTCCAGCAGCCGGAGCATCGACTCTTGCTTTCTGAGTACAAGTTGACGCCACTTCTCCTCTTCAGCCCGCGTTTCAGCACGCAACTTCTCCTCTTCAGCCCGCAATTCAGCACGCCACCTCTCCTCTCGCTCATATTGGGCTTTTTTAAAATCAGTCATTGACTGCCTCCACGCATTCTGCTGTGCTCTGTCAGCGTGGGAGGCAGTCTGTAGTTCAGTGAACATTTCGTCACGCGTCCTTCGCTTCCGTTTTCGAATATTCACTAGCCTCTGTGAAGGTGAAACATTTGCAGCTGGTGGAGGAGAAGGGAGAGTTGTTTAAAAAAGATACATTTTAGAGAACAATGGGTACAGCCTTTCACGTTAGATTTTGCTGTTCACATCACACAGCACATGTGCTTTCGTTACAAGGTCGCATTTTTCCTTTTATATTGAGGGCCTGCCAGTTTTGTGTGAGAGATCACTCACGCAGTGCCAGGCCACAGATTTCAGCTTGCAGGCAGCCATGGTAAGACACAGTCTTTTGGCTTTTTTAACCTTGTTAACAAGTGGAGATGGTTTAAAACAGTACTGCTCTCATTAACCATACCAAGCACCCGTTGGGTTGGCCATTTAAAAAGGGGTTTGCAATGTAAAAGGAGGGGCAGCGGTTTCAGGTTTAACATGCAGCACAAACCCAACTAACTCCCCTCCCCCACACACCCAATTCTCTGGGATGGTCACTTCACCCCTCCCCCCCCCACCGCGTGGTTAACAGCGGGGAATATTTCTGTTCAGCAGAGCAGGAAGGGGCACCTCTGAATGTCCCCTTAATAAAATCGCCCCATTTCAACCAGGTGACCGTGAATGATATCACTCTCCTGAGGATAACAAAGAGCGATAAGGAATGGATGTTGTCTGCATGCCAGCAAACACCGGGACCATACGCTGCCATGCTTTGTTATGCAATGATTCCAGACTACGTGCTACTGGCCTGGCGTGGTAAAGTGTCCTACCATGGCGGACGGGATAAGGCAGCCCTCCCCAGAAACCTTTTGCAAAGGCTTTGGGAGTACATGAAGGAGAGCTTTCTGGAGATGTCCCTGGAGGATTTCCGCTCCATCCCCATACACGTTAACAGACTTTTCCAGTAGCTGTACTGGCCGCGATTGCCAGGGCAAATTAATCATTAATCATTAAACACGCTTGCTTTTAAACCATGTGTAATATTTACAAAGGTACACTCACCAGAGGTCCCCTGTGTGCCCACAGGGTCTTGGGTGAGTTCGGGGGTTACTGGTTCCAGGTCCAGGGTGATAAACATATCCTGGCTGTTGGGGAAACCGGTTTCTCCGCTTCCTTGCTGCTGTGAGCTATCTATGTTCTCTCCATCCTCATCTTCCTCGTCCGCCGAACCCGCTTCCCTGTGTCTTTCTCCAGTGAGGGACTCATAGCACACGGTTGGGGTAGTGGTGGCTGCACCCCCTAGAATGGCATGCAGCTCCGCGTAGAAGCGGCATGTTTGCGGCTCAGCCCCGGACTTTCCGTTTGCTTCTCTGGATTTGTGGTAGGCTTGCCTTAGCTCCTTAATTTTCACGCGGCACTGCTGTGCATCCCTGTTATGGCCTCTGTCCTTCATGGCCTTGGAGACCTTTTCTATTATTTTGCCATTTCTTTTACTGCTTCGGAGTTCGGCCAGCACTGATTCATCTCCCCAGATGGCGATCAGATCCCGTACCTCCCGTTCGGTCCAGGCTGGAGCTCTTTTGCGATCCTGGGACTGGGACCGGGACTGGGACTCCATCACGGTTACCTGTGCTGATGAGCTCTGCATGGTCACCTGTGCTCTCCATGCTGGGCAAACAGGAAATGAAATTCAAACCTTCGCGGGGCTTTTCCTGTCTACCTGGCCAGTGCATCTGAGTTGAGAGTGCTGTCCAGAGCGGTCACAATGAAGCACTGTGGGATAGCTCCCGGAGGCCAATAACGTCGAATTCCGTCCACACTAACCCAATTCCGACCCCCTAAGGCCGATTTTATCGCTAATCCCCTCGTCGGAGGTGGTGTAAAGAAACCGGTTTAAAGGGCCCTTTAAGTCGAAAGAAAGGGCTTCGTCGTGTAAACGTGTCCAGGCTTAATTCGGTTTAACGCGGCTAAAGTCGACCTAACCTCGTAGTGTAGAGTCTGTTAAGTAGTGCCTCACCATCTACACTGCTGTTCAGACCTGTGCTAGGGGTAGGTGTAGAGTATGTACTCTACACGCCACTGAACGGATCTTCAATGTAGAGAGTTCAGCTTTTAATTTTTTTGTGCTTTTTTTTAAGCTACTATCTAGCTCTCTATTTCTACTGCACTAACAGCTCTGGTATCAAAGTGCCAGGAGACTGAAACCACTACATGATCATAAAAATGAACTTTTGAAGTTAAAATACTGTTGTGCCAAAATTGAAGCCATTGTTAGCCCAGATCTCCATTTCCAGAAATACACAGTATTTCCATTAGCAATTGTTTGGATGATCTCTTGCATAATAAAATCAAAGTCCCTAGCAACTCATTGTCATACCACAAACAGGATTAAGATTTCAGATCCGAACACTTGCAGCAACGAAATTCTTTCAGGCAGCGAGATTACTAACTCATACCATTTATAATGGCAACTTGTGACGTTTCCACCTGTTTTATAGGACACAGAGCCCATGAGGTCATCTCATAAAGCAACACTTTATTTTTTATTTGCTACCAGTTACAAGCAAATTCATACTAGTGACCTAAAAGGCTCCATATTCAATTATCAGTCTCCTGAATCACCTAATTTAAGAGAATTTACAACATACATAAAATTCACCTAAAAACCTGAGTTCAGCAAAGAGTGGCTGATACATTTTCATTGTTATTACTCCATAGTTAATTTTTCACTGCTGCATATGTGGTAGGCAAGTCAGATGCACAAGCGCACCATAAGATGAATGAATGAGGCTAAATCACCACTAGAACACCCTCAAAATATTTACTGCCTCTTGGAGCACATCTCTGCAAAACTGACTTACGGTACTTTACTCAAAGTTCCTTATGTTCCTTTCCTCAGCTCCATGAAATCTCTTTGCTATTCTTCCCAAAAGCAATCAAGCATTACCTACACATATACACACAGTCTGCATCTAAAGAAACTGGGGTCTTTGCATGTGTTCATGCTTCAAACCAGCCTCTCTCTTTTTGTGTGTTTACATTGGGGTTGTATTTCACATGCTAACTGTGGTATTCTGCCATAGCCCAACATCAGAGGACTAATCACATTAGGTACAATACTTACTATTGACTCCCTTCTGTCATTATTCCATTGAACAATAGCTCATAGAGCCACTAAGACTTCCATCAAATGCTGAGCAGAATTTTAGCCTCAGTTCTCATGTGTCAAAACATGTTTTTGATAAATAAGTAATAGCAGTAACAGAACTAATATGATATTGAATATGGAGAAGCTGGCAATGCTCTTTGATAGGATCAAATCCAGCTATATTTAAATGTTGCAGCCTTCATAAGCTTTAATTTCAAATTGTGTCATAACACGGGAGCAATTTTTATTTTCCTAACTCAGTAAGATCATTAACCATTCTGGGAGGCTGTGCATACACAAATCCCTGTGCTCCGTCTTGAAAACCAGGGGTGGATAACGAGCAGTTTGAAGTATGTACACTAGATACTCCATTGCTACCCTGCTCACAGTATTGCTGTACTCTGCAGGTAATCAAGGCATCCTATACAGTGCAAACACTGACAGAACAGGGGCTGCTTTATGGCTAACTTTGGTGCTCAGATTTAAGTGTGGGACATCCACTGAAGCTGTGCATGTTCTTTCAGTTTAGTTCAGTAGATTGCCCAACTCAGATTGTAAATCCATAGGTGCAGGAATTGTCTTGTACTATGTGTTTGTACAGTGTTGAGCACAATGGAGTCCAAATCCCAACTGGGGCCTCTGGGCCTGAATACAATAATGTTAAGTAGTGTGCTGTAAGAACTGATGTCTCACTCACTCAGAAACACAAACAAACACCCCCCCCACACACACACACAACTACCCAAGATCCGATAAGGAATATTATATCTCCAGAAAATCTATTTTTTTCTTCTTTTTTGGATACTCCATATCTTCATAAGAACATAACATAAGAACAATAGAATGGCCATACTGGGTCAAGACCAATGGTCCATCTAACCCACTATCCTGTCTTCGGACAGTGGCCAATGCCAGGTGCCCCAGAGGGAATGAACAGAACAGGTAATCATCAAGTGATCTATGTCCTGTCACCCATTCTTGGCCTTTACATCTTTCATTCCCCTACTTGATGATAATTCCACTTCCTCAAATTAGCATTAATGCCTGTGCCCAAAAGTCAGCTAAGCTGTTATTTAAAGGCTCAAGATTTTCCTCCAGAACTAGCTAGGCATTTAAGTCACCAGATAAGAAACATTTCTTGATTTAATAAACTCTAGTGAACACGGATTCCACTAGTGGCGTCACTTTTAGCCCTTCTCAGTAAGAGGAAGGGGTAGTTTAATGGGAAGAGGATTGTGGTAGTAAATTAAAGGGAGAAAAATTATAGAGATAAGGAGAGGAGAAGAATCATTGGGAACACCTCTTGGAAAAATTAGTTCCAAACAAAAGATGCTTTCTAGAGACTAATGAATTTGTTGTATATGCTCATAATTGTTTCCATTCACATGGAACAGGTCCAGCTGCTTTCAGCATCCACAAATGAGAAGCAGAAGGAAGTAGGAATGAAAACAACAGTATTTTGTTATGTCCAACAGTTACAAATACTGGATAGCACATAAATTATGTTAAGCACAATTAAACACAGCATTAACAGCAATAGTTTGTAATGCAATAAAACAAGACAGTTGTGATGAATGAGAAAGGGCCTGAAATGCATCGTATTGACAAACTAAAGCGATACATTGCCAAATTACATGTTTATAGAAACATGAACCAGAGGTCAAATAACTTGTTTCCTGCTAGCAGTGCATATGTTCATTTAAAGCTTAAACTCTTTCTCCCACAATTGGGTGTCATGACCATTTCAGCTCCAGTGGAAGGAGAATGGAAGGAGCACTAGTGTAGTCAGGACTCACATGGCCACTGGCTTTATTTTGTTTATTAATTACTTAATTAAACCATCATGTTGTTTAGAAGACCTGCTCTGAGCAAGGGAGATGAGATGGTGCCAAAAAAGCAAATCTAATCGACTCTAGGACTCATGACTGGAGTTTCACCAGTAATAGGGTAACTGAAGGGAACAGCCCCCAAAAGTTAAGTTCACTCTAAAATGTCTTCACTACATTTATAAGACTTGGGTGCTTGTTCTCATTTTCGGAGGATTCTGGTCTGCTGCTGCACCAATTCTGTAGCCTCACTCGAAGTCTTGAGAAACCCCACTTAGCAATTTCCTTCAGCCCAAACAAACTGTTCTCACACACTTTTATTTCATTTGGTGCTTTCTTTCAATAATTATTTTCCATAAAACACAGGTTAAAATAACATACTGCTGCCTTTCACCTACTTTGGACAATATAATTTTTCAACCGAGGTTAGGGTTCATCACACTGGAAGATGTTGTAGAAAATGGTTGTTTCCCGGATGCTACCGTTCTACATGAGAAACTGATGGAACCACCACAGGGATGTGGAAAGGGCATAGCAGCTCATCCTGGTTCACTCTGAGTGATTCTGGGAACTAAAACTGCACCCCGCATAAACTTTGGGGATCATCCTGATTTTACCAAAGCAATTCCCATATTCTGCATGGAAGCAATTTCAGTCTGGAAAAACAATGACACAGTGAGTTGTGATGACGTTTTAACATACCATCACAACGTGTTAAAACAACGTAATCATATTGTATCATGATGTTATGCTTGTTCTTTTTGCGAGATTACAACACGTTGCTATTTCATGAGAGAAACTGACAGTATCTTTCAGGACAAACCCTTCAACATGGGAACATGAGAGGCAACCCATGCTTAGGGAGCAGGATGTAGGGTCTAAGGGTATGTGTACACTACCGTTAGACACCTAGGGCTGGCCTGTGCCAGCTGACTAGGGCTCGCGGAGCTCAGGCTGCAGGGATATTTAACTGTAGTGTAGACTTCTGGGCTCAGGCTCAGGCTGGAGTCCAGGGTCTAGGACCCAGTGAGGTGGAGGGTCCCAGGGCTCAGATTGCAGCCCAAGCCTGGAAGTCCACACCACAATTAAACAGCCCTGCAGCGAGTCCTGCCAGCCCAAGTCAACTGGCATGGGGCAGCTGCAGGTTTTTAATTGCATTGTAGACATACCCTAAGTGATTAGAAGAAACAGTACAGTATCTCAGACTGGCTGTAATTATTCATCTTAGTGGAAAGTTATGTATGTGCATGAATCTGTTAATGATTGCTCCTATGAATGCTTCTTAGGAGGAGGCCTTCTACTTCCATTATTGCATTAGGCCTCCACTATGCCGGAAACATCATCTTGACAAATAGAGGAACTACCCAGGCTTTCTTTGCAGTACTGTTTCATACCCCATCAGCTAAAATACTAATTGTCATATTAGTGGCCCATAACAACCTGCCTCCTAACTCCCCAAAAATGTACCTTTGCTACAAACTGCCATTTTCTATTGACCTTGGAAGCAAGTTTAGAATTTGGTTTCCAGCTCCTGATGCAGAGGGTCCATTTGAATAAGCCTTTACAATAAGTAGTTCATGGTTAGGAAACAGTTTGATATTTTCATGAGGAGCTATAGTTTTGATCCTAGTGGAATAAGAAGTATCACAATTACTTCATTAAAAATGCAGTTTGGGGGCATGCCCCTAGCTTCACTGCAGAATTCTAGTTTATTTTAAACTAGTCGGTATTTATTCTGTCTCTTCCCATCTTCTCTCCTAAAAATAACCCAGAGTAGCTGAGGACAGAGACTAAGGGTATGTCTACACCCAGCCACTAGTTCGGCGGCTGGGAATCGAAGTTCTGGGTTCGACTTATCGCGTCTTGTCTGGACGCGATAAGTCGAACCAGGAAGTGATCGCCGTCGACTGCGGTACTCCAGCTAGACGAGAGGAGTACCGCGGCGTCGACGGGGGAACCGCGGCGTCGACGGGGGAGCCTGCCTGCCGCGTGTGGACCGAGGTAAGTTCGAACTAAGGTACTTCGAACTTCAGCTACGTTATTCACGTAGCTGAAGTTGCGTACCTTAGTTCGAATTGGGGGGTAAGTGTAGACCAAGCCTTAGTCACATGAACACAATCCCTTCTTTAATGTTAATGGAGACAAATGCCAGGCTCAGATGCCAATAACAATTTTGCATTCTATCTTGGCTCTAGTAACTTCTGTGAGCTGATAGCAAAATGTAAAAGATAAAAGGTACACTCATGACTCTCCGACACCTATTGTGGCTAAAACCCCTTTTTTCTGCAATTTCTCTCTGCCACTCCAAGTAGCTTTGTCATTGCTGATGTTTGTTAAAGCTGGAGATACTGCAGGAGAAGGTGCAATTTTATAGTAGAGGTAATTCTTTTGTACTCTGATGCCTCACGAGTACCGGTTTGCAAAGCAATCTCACACTCACATGCTTAGAAGCCCTGGCAGACAAAGCAGTGCATTTCCCAGTTTGTTTTGATTTAGAGGTACGCTGGAACCCTCTTAAAGCTAAAGGCATTTTTCCACAAAACAGTTATATGCACAGATTCAGCTATAACTAGAAATTCAATTTGCATGGTGGAGTGTATTGAAATCATTCAGGGTTCGGAGTGTAGAATGTAAATGGTGCTTCACTCAGCCAAGTTCATTGTAAGCATGTCCCTCTGGAGCTAATCCTTTTAGTTGTGAGACAGTATCCTTTTTCTTTTGTGGGAGGGTTGGGGGGAACCCACCCATTTTCCACATCATTCTTGAACCCGGCATTTCATTATCACGCTCCCTTCAGCTGGCTATATCTCAGGAGGTTATTGAGAGAGACAGATTTTGTACACTGGCCCGAGTGGTGATGCAGGGGCACTCATGACCTATGCAAGCACTCCCCTCCTCTCACCTCTGTAAAGGCTGCCTCCCAGAGCATTCTGACTTCTCACTTCTTATTGCCCAAGTGTATGTGCCATGTTTGGATGGGGCGCTCGCCTGAACTGGGGCTGCATGGCAGTGACAAAGGACATTGAGATCCAGCAATACCATTCTCTTCCTTTGTAAAAATTAATATTTACCAAAGTAATAAAGTGATGAGATGGACCAGGGGCTTATGATAGATTGTTGGTTTCGATTGACTCAGTTTCAATTTATCCTATTCAAACTATAGCTGCCTCTGTTCAGCAAAGATTAATATAGTCCTAGAGTTGATACAGTAGATTTAATGGACTAAATTAAACTAACAGCTGAAATGCTTTAAGAGTGTATATACATTTTTATTATAGTAGAACCACCCTGTTTCCTCTGTGTTTGTGGTGAGTCACGGCAGCCTAGTAACCAGTAGGAATAATAACTGTGTGTTTTGCCTGCAGACGTTCCCTTTCTCCTGAACACTGCAGTCTTGAAACTTTCCTTTTGTTCATCAGAATTCAGAATGGTTACCAAGTACCCGCATAAGAGTTACAGATATGGTCCTACAATGACAAGTCAATTAAACAGACTGTGTGAATTCTTGCAAATGCAAGAGAGTAGAGGCAGGACAGAATACATTAGATAAGGTTATAAAAGTGACTTATTTTAGGAAGAGAAAAGCAGAACACAAAGTAAAGGGATGGGAAATTATAGAAGAGTGACATTGCCCACCATTAAACATTTACCTTTTATTACACAGAAAACCTGTCAAGTACTGCGGAATAAGCAATTTAAAACAGTGCTTCAGAGTTTTAAGCTGATAATAGCCATTATGGAGAGTACGGCTGTTTTGATGCAGGGAAAGAGACGTCACCATTATTGTTGTGATGGGACTGCAGGAAAAGGGCAGAATTAGAGTGGGGGTTGTGAGGAATTCCTACCCTCCGTCTTTCCCCAGATAGAGTGGAGGAAGTTTTTGGGGGACCCAAATTGTAAATGGTATTTAAGAACAGGTTCACTTATTGCTTGCATCGATATACCTTCTCAAAGGACTACAGGGTGCATGTATCATTAAAGAAAAAAACATGCGAGGGTTTCTATGCAGCCACCTTATGCTTGCTTGGGTAGTTTGAGGGAACATGCTGATGCAATTGCCCCTGATAAACACTCTGCCACTGATGTTTCTAGTCCAAACCTTTGTACATCTATGCAATAAAGATTTAGTTTGCCATAAGTTGTTTGCCACAAATTGCCTCTCTTATAATATAATTTGTTTTTATTTTATGGGGTGGTTTACTGTGAACACAGCAGAATAGTTAGCAGCCAGTCTAACCAAAAATTGTGTTATATCAGGTGGGGAAAAGCCAAAGGCAGAGACAGTAACGATAGCTGTTCCTACTTACATTACTTATAGGAAATGGTGCGTCAGGACACAAAGACACTGTTCGCCGTCTTATCATTAATGCATCCACTGGTTAATTTATAGTAGACATGATCAAATAATTACAAAATACATAATATATTCTTAACAAATTATTCAGATTTGAATTACTATTATTCTAAGGCCATGCTACTATTACTAATATTCACAATTATTCAGAAGGTCACCAGTGTTCATGAAAATATTCACCTAACTTGTAAGTTTCACAAAATTGTTCCAGAAGAATGGTGTCACTTTTTATTTCTTTTTCCTGTTTGAAATCTTTAGCCAGCCAACAAGGTAAAAGATGTAATTCCATGCAATTAAACAAGCATTATTAATTATGAATTGCTGTATTACAGTTTGTGAACATCAGTATTAATAATAATAATAAAATCTCTATAGTCTGATAAAGTTTTGCCCAACATACTGGGTTAATATTTTAAAAACAAACCAACCAACCAAAAAGAAAAAGCAAACAAAAACAAACAAACACCCCCCTCCCAACAAATTTTTTTAACAGAAGTCAGGGAGGGTTCATGGAAGATCTGTGCAATTTGTATACTTTTTGGTTTGCTGAAGACTATTCAACCAGTATTACTCCATAATAAAGTATTTTTGCCTTAAAGGGACAATACCATTTATATACACAGTAGATGACACTCAAGCCTCATTATGCATTATGATACAGGTATTAGAGTAATTAAATTTTGAGGTAGTGAGGTGTTGGGCAAATACTCTTTTCCAAAATTATCTATGAACTGAGCATCACAAGTAATGGCCATGTTAAATTAGATCTTATGAATATAGAAAGACTTCTTTAATGTTACCTGGAAGTCATTGGCAAATTGGACACTTAAAAATGTTTAGCACTATGTTTTACTAGTGTATGAGAATTTATTTTTAACTCAAAGGCTTCTCACATACACCATTTACTGATTTTTTTTTTAATATCTGGTGCCTTTGAAATCCATAAAGCCAAGTAAACAATTACATCCTGCTATCATTACACTGCTTTTCTGTATTAGATAAGTATTGGACATGAAGTGGATTTATTCTGATTGTTGATATTTCTATGCTTCCTAATGTTATTTCCATGCATCTTAAAAAATAGTTTATGTATAGACTAATTATCAGATGAACTGAACATACTATTAAAGATGGACTTCAGGGGTCAGGCACTCTAAGAATAAGGTCATTTGTGCTTCTGAAAGATGCCAGATTAACAGAAGACTTCAATCTCCAGGAATGCCAGTCTACATCACAGAACAGTGCGGGCCCACAATAGAGCAAAATACCCCTCTATATATTCACACTCACACATACATGCTCTTTCTTCCCCATCAGCTGGCCTCAACCCAAATGAAAATGAAAAGGGCTAAAGGGAAGTTTAGTTCTTATGCACATTCAGTTATCTGCCTCTTTGCTGAGACTGTTTACTTGTTTCATGGGATACACCTCTACCCCGATATAACATGACCCAATATAACACAAATTCGGATATAACGCGGTAAAGCAGTGCTCTGGGGGGGCGGGGCTGCGTACTCCGGTGGATCAAAGCAAGTTCGATATAACGCGGTTTCACCTATAACGCGGTAAGATTTTTTGGCTCCCGAGGACAGCGTTATATCAGGGTAGAGGTGTATATGAAAGGAGTTGGAGGTCTCCATCCAGTTCACTGGGGATAGACTTCCGTATCACCAAAATCCACCACAACTGGCAACTTTATTCACATTTTCAGCAGAGAAGTGGTCACCTTCAGTCTCCAGTGCTGCTAATTTCTAACATTTCACCAGCACTATATTCCATTCCCTAAGGATAGATTCTGGCCCCCTTACTTATGTTGAATGTCACCTTATTCTGAGATTAATCCCATTGAAATCAATGCAAATATTTGGGGAGTAAGGCTCTAAATGAGTGTCAGAATTTATAAAAATTAATATCATTTGAAGAAATAACTATTTTAATTTATTTAGATTTTAAAATAATAATAAAATGCCTATCCAAGGATCTAAGTGCCATAACTTCATTAATAACACTAAAAAAAAACCAAGACACAATAAATAATCATTTCAACACAAATTCAACTTATTTAAATATAAAGGTAAAATCGGAGATAAAGGAAAACAGAATTTAAATCTGCTAGCCAGCACAACTTGTCTAATTCCCAGTTGCAAGACAAAACACCTGAAAAAACAGATCTCTTATTCTTTACCTATCATTCATTTTAAAGTAATTCAGCTCTTTTTCACTTATTGCTTCTAGTCACATTCCTGCATGCCTAATGATGTCTGATAAAATGCATGAAGGAAACAGACTACAGTGAATCATGTATTCATCTTGACTGTAATTTAGTATGCTAGCCATCAGTTTCAGAGAAGGCCCTTTATCCTTACATTAGTAATGTAAGTGCAATGGACATAATTGGTCTGATTTTCCTCTTGCGCTCTAAAACAAAAGTCCCTCCGCTCATATCAGTAGTGTTATACCAATGTAACACTCACGTAAATGAGAGTTGAATCAGGCCCAATAACTGCACCGGCTCTGGGGAAATCTAGGTTGAGTTCACTTTGTAAGCAATACTTAGAGACAGCATAGAAACAGTAGTAAGGAAATAAAAATGATGCACTTCAGAGATAAGTCATGTAATTGCAAGAGAAACTGCTTGGGGTCTGCGTTTTATCCCACTAAATTTCATAAAGCACAAACACAAGATAAAAATTGGCAAGAATATCACAGCTAGGGGGTTGCCTCCCATATCTTGCAGCCTCACCAGAGCCAGAGGTACATCAGCTCTAGGTTCTATGATTTCATAAGAAAACTTAGGAAACCTTTCTTGTGGTTGGTCTTCTGTACTGAACAAACCTTCAGACTTGAAGTCTATACTCTAAGCTTATCAAAACTCATTGGTGTAATTGTTGTTCCTGCTCTTCCCAACTTGGCTTCAACTGAAACTGAATCATAAAGCAAAACAAGTAAAGCAAAATAGATGAAAAGTTTGCTGAAGTCCATGCAAAATGAGACAGACAAGATTTACATAGCTCCATCTGAAAACACTGCGTAATAGTTAAGTCTATCCAGAGTCTCATGGAAAAGATCTGGTTCTGGATAGAAATTTCATGACATAAATAGGGTGAACAGTTCAGGTGGAAATTGTTATAGTTTTCCATCATCACATCATAACATGGTCTCATTACTACAGCATCATGCTCCATAGGAGAGGGGGGAAATTTTTGCTATGTGGGAAGACCAAGAGGAGACTGTGCACTGGGACACCACTCTTAGAACATAGGGAGGAGCATAGAGGACTATCTAAGGAAAGGGACTGCACCCTTGGAGTCCCTCTCCAGACTAGGGGGAAGAGTTCAGATGAAGCTAATGTGAGGGACCACAGCTGACCCCCAAATTTTCTGGTTTCAGGTGTAATCAGAGTCAGGATGAGCTCTACCCTGACATCTGGTGATGAATTGTGGCGAGTTGTGGAAAAGAACTTCAGGGGCTGATCTTGTTTGCATAGGCACACCCACCCCACCTAGCATGAGCCCACAGCAGCCCAAATGGTCACTTTGGCTGCTGTTGGATCCCCAGTTTTTCTGTTATTGGGGCAGGAAGAATAACGTGTTGTTACCCTGATTATGTGAATCAAGGACAGTGGAACTGTTTTATGACAGAGGGATTCACCATCAACTAAGTAGCACTCGCTAGACAAGGGACCTGGGTTCCAAAACCCAGTGAATTGAGAGAGGCTGGGGACAGGCATTTGTACTTGATAGTATGGGCCACTTTTAAGGGCTTTAAACACCAATTGCACCTCCTCCTCTCTCCACTGTGGCATATCAGAGCTATTTTTGATTCCATTAGGAGTCTAGTTACAGGCTGCTGAGCTGAATTCACTTTGGGCCAATGGTGCACCAGCAGTGAGGCTCCCCTACTACAAGCTGAAATCACTAAAGAGCTAAAATTACTAAGAGCTGAAATCACTGAGTGCTGGGGGGCGGGCCTGAAGATATATTGCTGAGTGGCTGGCGGAGCAGACCAGTACGCGGGATGGCTGGCTGAGCGGAGCGGCTGGCTGAGCAGAGCAGTTCACAGAATGGCTGGTGGAGCGGAGCAGCTGGTGGAGTGGCTTGCGGTGAAGGTTGCAGCAGAACCCCACGAAGAGGTGGGGCAGTTGGCCTCGGACCACGTATGGTGCCCCTTAACACCCCTGGTTCCCCCCCCCATTTCCACCCAGGCTGGGAGGTAAAACTCTGCAGATAAACTTTTGAACTCTGGGGCTGCACTGACCAGGGAGAGAGAGAGAGAGACTTTTGGGTGTTGGACTTTTGGGACTTTGGGTGATTTTTTGAGTTGCGGGTCTTAAGACCCTGAGGGGAAAAGGACACTGCCAAACTTACTTGGGGGTGGGTCTTTTGCTCATGGTTTGTGTTATGAATCCTGTTTGTGGTGTTTCCCCAACATAATGCTGCATTGTTTCCCTCCTTTATTAAAAGGATTTTACTACACTAAGGGTATGTCTACACTACGAGAGTAGTTCGATTTTACTTAAATTGAATATGTGGAATCGATATTACAAAGTCGAACGTGTGTGTCCACACTAAGAACAGTAATTCGACTTTGTGAGTCCACACTAACGGGGCAAGCGTCGACATTGGAAGCGGTGCACTGTGGGCAGCTATCCCACAGTTCCCGCAGTCCCCGCTGCCCATTGGAATTCTGGGTCGAGCCGCCAATGCCTTCTGGGTAAGAAAATGTGTCGAGGGTGCTTTTGGGTAACTGTCGTCATCCAACCGTCACTACCGCCGTCCCTCCCTGAAAGCGCCGGCGGGAAATCAGTTCGCGCACTTTTCTGGTCAGTGACAGCGCGGACGCCACAGCACTGCGAGCATGGAGCCCGCTGCGACCATCGCTGCAGTTATGGCCGTTGTCAACACCTCGCACCTTATCATCCACCTTTCCCAGAGGCAGATGCTGAGAAATCAGGCGAGGAGGCTATGGCAGCACGGTGAGGACCTGAAATCTGAGAGTGGCACAGACCTGTCAGAAAGCAGGGGACCCCGCGCCGAGGACATGATGGTGGCAATGGGTCATGTGGATGTTGTGGAACGGCGATTCTGGGCCCGGGAAACAAGCACGGACTGGTGGGACCGCATAGTGCTGCAGGTCTGGGATGAATCCCAGTGGCTGCGAAACTTTCGCATGCGGAAGGGGACTTTCATGGAACTTTGTGAGTTGCTGTCCCCTGCCCTGAAGCGCAATGACACCCGGATGCTAGCAGCCCTGAGTGTCCAGAAGCGAGTGGCCATAGCCCTCTGGAAGCTTGCAATGCCGGACAGCTACCGGTCAGTCGCGAACCACTTTGGTGTGGGCAAATCTACCGTGGGGGTTGTTGTCATGCAAGTAGCCAACGCAATCGTTGAGCTACTGATCTCAAAGGTAGTGACCCTGGGAAACGCGCAAGTCATCATAGATGGCTTCGCCGCGATGGGATTCCCAAACTGCGGTGGGGCTATAGATGGAACTCACATCCCTATCCTGGGACCGGACCACCAGGCCAGCGAGTACATTAACCGAAAGGGCTACTTTTCAATGGTGCTGCAAGCACTGGTGGACCATAGGGGACGTTTTACAAACATCAACGTCGGATGGCCGGGCAAGGTTCATGACGCTCGTGTTTTCAGGAACTCTGGTCTGTTTAGACGGCTGCAGGAAGGTATTTACTTCCCGGACCACAAAATAACTCTTGGGGATGTGGAGATGCCTATAGTCATCCTCGGGGACCCAGCCTACCCGCTAATGCCCTGGCTCATGAAGCCCTATACTGGCGCCCTGGACACTGAAAAAGAACTCTTCAACTACCGGCTGAGCAAGTGCAGAATGGTGGTGGAGTGTGCTTTTGGACGTCTCAAGGGGAGATGGAGAACCTTACTGACTCGCTGTGATCTCAGCGAAACCAATATCCCCATTGTTATTGCAGCTTGCTGTGTGCTCCACAATCTCTGTGAGAGCAAGGGGGAGACGTTTATGGCGGGGTGGGAGGTTGAGGCAAATAGCCTGGCTGCTGATTACGCCCAGCCAGACAGCCGGGCGATTAGAAGAGCCCAGCGGGACGCGCTGTGCATCCGGGAGGCTTTGAAAGCTAGGTTCCTGAATGAGCAGGGTAACCTGTGACTATTAAGTTTGTGTACAGAGAAGCTGAACCTGACCCCGTTTCTTTACCAAGTAAATATTCACTATCCTCTCCAGTTACATACCCCGTTCCCCCCCCTTCCAACACACGTTTAAAAATAAAATCACTTGAATTTTGTTAATGAACACCGTTTTCTTTATTACTGTTTTCTCGGGAAAGTGTTGAACCTGGGACGCAGACTGTGGTGGGGAGCGGGTGTAGTGTACTGATGCAAAGGATGCTTCTAAACTCCAGGAATGACAGGCTCCGCAGTGGTGGACTGGTTGTTTCAATGGAGCCTGCCACCCCTCCTGTTCGGGACTCTGTGTGTGGGGGCTATGTGACTTTGTGGCAGGGGGAGGACGGTTACAGATCCCCTGCTGCGTGGCTGCATAAGATCTCTAACCGCCCTCCCCCGCCACAAAGTCACATACTCCCCCCCCCACACACACAGAACATGAAAACCACCTCCCAGACTGACCAGGGTAACTAGTGACTGCAATGTGTGTGTGTGCCCTGCTGCTGAACCTGCCCCCGCCTCTGTACCCTGGTAAAGGTGACTGTCCTGTCCAATTACCAACCCCCTTCCTCCCCTTCAGACAGACTCTCCTGTAAAAGAACATGATGGAAACACTAATTAACAGAAACGTCTTTTTTATTAGCAACTACACATGAAACTGGGGGATGAAACTTGGACGGGGGCTTGGGTGAGGCGGGAAGGAAAGGACTTCTCAAATTTTGGGGAATGAGAGCCTTCTGGTACTTGAGCAGTCTGCAGGGGTGGAGTGAGAGTTTTCACGGACTCTGCCGCCCCTCCTTCTTGGGACTTTGGGTGAGGGGGGTATGGGACTTGGTGGCGGGGGAGGGCGGTTAGAGAGAGACTGCAGCGGGGCTCTGTCCTCCTGCCTCCGGTCCTGCAGAACATCCACAAGGCGCCGGAGCGTGTCCGTTTGCTCCCTCATTAGTCCAAGCAGCGTTTGAGTTGCCTGCTGGTCTTCCTGCCGCCACCTCTCCTCCCGTTCCATGTGTGATAGGTGCATTTGGGACAAGTTCTCCCTCCACTGGGTCTGCTGGACTGCCTGGGCTCGGGAGCAGCCCATAAGTTCCGAGAACATGTCCTCCTGTGTCCTCTTCTTCCTACGCCTCATCTGCGCTAGCCTCTGGGAGTGTGATGCCAGGCTAGGTCGGGAGACAGTCGCAGCTGTGGGATGGGAAAAAGGGAGTGAATTCCTCAGAAAGATAAATTTAGTTGTGAACAAAGAACATAGTCTTTCTCTGTGAACAAGACTATGCACAGCACCTATCACATGCGCACTCAGGACAAGGTCGAATTTTCGGCCTTCGCATTCAGTGCCTGGGGTCTTGCAGTGCAGATCAGAGAAGCGGGGCAGGACACCGGAATTTGTGTAGCAGGCAGACATGGTAAGCCGTAGACTTGTGGCTGCTTAAAACTTTAATAATAGCACTGGCCTCCTTTCACGTTGAAAGCAATGCCAGTCCCTGCTGCCAGCAATCCGGCAAGCATGAACTCTGCCCCTGTCCCACCCCCTCGCGGCTGTCCCAGGGAAAGATCCCTGTATCCTGCCCCTCTCCCGCCTCCACCGCGTGGCTGTAAACCGCCGGTTACAGTTCTGTAAAGGAACAGGCAAGCAGTCCCAATACTAACATTCCCCTACCTAATTCAAAGCAGGTCACCATGAGCGACATCACTCTGATGAGGATTTCAGAGACGGAGAAAGAAAGGATGCTTCGGGAAAGCCTGCAAAGACCAGGGCCGTATGCCGCCATGCTCTGCAAGGCAATGATCCCGGAGTACTTGCTTGTCTCCTGGCGCGGAAACGTCTCCTACTACGGAGGAACCAATAAGGCCGCTCTCCCCAGGAACCTGATGCAAAGGCTTTCCAATTACCTCCAGGAGAGCTTTGTGGAAATGTCCCTGGAGGATTTCAGCTCTATCCCCGGACATATAGACCGGATTTTACTGTAGCTGCACTGGCAGGGACTAAACAGTAGAGGGCTAGGGCAGAACAATCATGCTAAACCGGACATTGTTAGATTTTTTTTCAGTAGTTGCACTGCCAAGGACTGAAACGTTAAGCGCCTAGGGCAAAGTAATCATGCACAACCCATTGTTAATATTCTTAATATTCCTGTTCTGTTAAAAATAAATGTTTACATGTTTAAAACACTTACTGGCTGATCCTTCCCCTGATTCTGTGTCCGGGTTAATGGCTGGGGACGGTTGGTAGGGGATCTCTGTAAGGGTGATGAAGAGATCCTGGCTGTCGGGGAAATCAGCGTTGTAAGCGCTGTCGACTGCCTCATCCTCCTCATCTCCTTCCTCATCTTCCCCGTCCGCTAACATGTCCGAGGAAGCGGCCGTCGACAATATCCCATCCTCAGAGTCCACGGTCAGTGGTGGGGTAGTGGTGGCGGCCGCACCTAGGATGGAATGCAGTGCCTCGTAGAAACGGGATGTCTGGGGCTGGGATCCGGAGCGTCCGTTTGCCTCTTTGGTCTTCTGGTAGCCTTGTCTCAGCTCCTTGATTTTCACGCGGCACTGCGTTGCATCCCGGCTGTATCCTCTCTCTGCCATGGCTTTAGAGATCTTCTCGTAGATCTTTGCATTCCGTCTTTTTGATCGCAGCTCGGAAAGCACGGACTCATCGCCCCACACAGCGATCAGATCCAAGACTTCCCGATCAGTCCATGCTGGGGCCCTCTTTCTATTCTGAGATTGCATGGCCATCTCTGCTGGAGAGCTCTGCATCGTTGCCAGTGCTGCTGAGCTCGCCACGATGTCCAAACAGGAAATGAGATTCAAACTGCCCAGACAGGAAAAGGAATTCAAATTTTCCCGGGGCGTTTCCTGTGTGGCTGGTCAGAGCATCCGAGCTCGGACTGCTGTCCAGAGCGTCAACAGAATGGTGCACTGTGGGATAGCTCCTGGAGCTATTACCGTCGATTTCCATCCACACCTAGCCTAATTCGACATGGCCATGTCGAATTTAGCGCTACTCCCCTCGTTGGGGAGGAGTACAGAAGTCGAATTTAAGAGACCTCTATGTCGAACTAAATAGCTTCGTGGTGTGGACGGGTGCAGAGTTAATTCGATGTAACAGTGCTAAATTCGACATAAACTCCTAGTGTAGACCAGGCCTCAGACTCCGTGCTTGCGAGAGGGGAAGTATTGCCTCTTAGAGGTGCCCGGGGAGTGGTATGTAATTGTCCCAGGTCACTGGGTGGGGGCTCGAGCCGGTTTTGCATTGTGTTATTGAAACGGAACCCCTAGATACTGAACCCGGCCCTTGTTGCTGCCAACTCAGATGTGCAGAAGGGTTACACAGGTACCTCTGACAAACAACTATACACTTTAGGATACAGGATATAATATAAAAGTTGATCCTTGAAAAACAGGTGCCAGGTGCAATCATAGGAACTCTGGTTCATGCCTGTAAGAGCAGCTAAACGTTAGCATTTATTAGGACTGTCTCAGTACCTCTTTATTGCCTGTAGTCTTGGAAAGTGCTGCTAAATTGCCTGGTAGTGATGCTACTAGCAACAAGGTATTGAGTTACTGAAACCTTCTTTTCAGTTAAGTCTAAGACAACTATATTTTCAGTTATAAGTACCGCTCCATTAGCTGAGCACTCAACTACTTGGAACCTTCTTCCCACTGTGACAAGGAACTCTTCACCTACAGTACAAGAGACTAAGCCCTGCTCTTCAGTGGGAGAAAGCCAGGCATCAGAAATAAGGCTGAAGCTTCAAGCTGCACACACACACTCCGAGGTCAAGAGAGGTACAAGCTTTGATCTACAGCAACACAAGACCAGGGAACTAACATGTTCAGTGAAGAAGTGAGAAAAGCAGAACAAAACAGAGATGATAAATAACAAATGGCAGGGGTTAGTTTTTGCTGGGTCAGTGAGCTAAGCTCTTTTTTAATAAATAAATTTTCTATTCTTACTCAGATTCCTTCTTTGAATTCTGCATGTATTGCATCCAGAAAGAACTGGGAGCTTACAATTATCTCATTTATCTTGTGCTATGGCAGTGCAGAATTAAATCACTAAAATCTAAAGGTTCAGAATGTCGCGAAGATCTGCATATGATAAATAAAAGAAACTCAGAACTCACTCTCTCTGTTGCCATGATGCTTTTGCAGTGCACATTCAACATGTATCCTACAACTGCGGTGCTCTGGTTTAATTAGGGCATGAAGAATGAACAAACATCCTCAGCTCACTTCAGTGGCCTTAGGTATTGCTGCACATATGGGTCAAACTATACAGTCTTTACTCAGGCAAGCTCTTATTGCAGTCAGGGGGAGTGTCAGAGCAAAAGAACTTCAGGATTTGACCCATGCTGATTAAAATTAATGTTTGAAGACTCCTGCTGTAGCTTTCAGAATGAGTGGAAAATTTGAAAGTTAATTAAAAATATAGTTCCACAGCTGAGACCTTGAACGCGGCAGTTCAGCTGGAGCTAATGTTTATGACAAGTTATATTCTGCCCCCCCCACTCCCCCAAGGCTCTAAAATTGAAATTAAGAACTGTGCCTTTATTATTAATCTTAGAATGATGTAGTGCATATCCATTAAGCAGAGAATGCCAGTTAAAGGTAGCTGCTGGTGGATTACTACAGAATCCCATCAGAGGATCACACAGCACTATAGGAAAAAAAAGGACTTTCTTAAATGACTGGTTTTTAAGATGATGTATGCTATTGCTAGTCTGGTAATAAACTTAGTAGATAAACCATTTACCTAGAACTGCTTCTGGCCCAACCACAAAACAGGGTAGGGCAGGGTGAGGTGAAGGGCCAGCAGGGATTATTCATCTCTCGCACCCAATCAGCCACACCTATCTGGGCTCAACAGGTCCCAGTACTGTCCTTCCCATGTATCCTCCAAATACCTGCCACCTTCACAAACAATGGGCCTTTTGCACTCTGCATCCCCAGCTTCCCTGGAAGGCCTAGCGCCAACCATTGGCCACAACAGCCGCAGTGGGACAGCAATGACAGAGTAAGGCCCTGAAAGAGACTCCCTTTCCCTCAGCTCCAATACAGAGCTTCCAGTCAGAACCTTTCTGGGACCCTGCCTCTGCAGCATCATAGGAACCCACACTCAGATTTCCCCTTCTTCCCCTGCACACCTCCATAATGGTATGTGTCTGGTTCCTTTGAAGCTGTAAAGGCAGGGGGCCAGGGAAGCCATTCTGCATCAAAGCCAAAGAGAAATAGTATTTTCAGGGATATAACTACTTTCCTTATTCCAAAAAAAATCCCTTGTTCAGTGGTAGAAGGAAGTGAATTATTTTTTACTATTGTCACATGATGGGGGGCAGATGTAAACTCATTTTGAATGTAGGCAAGCAAGGAGAAGAGAATGGCCAAATTCAACCATCCCAAAGACTCTCAGTTTGACAAGTCTATGGAATGGCCTGAATGTCACAAGTGCATCATCAGATTCTGAATGGCAACAACGCTTAACACAGTGAAATGAAGTACAAGTCAGCTCATTATCTTATGCAGTGGGGAGTGAAGCTGGAAATAGAGATCAGTCATTAGTCTGAAGAAGGCAGAACGATTGACATCTTTCTTCAGAAGGATGATGGACATGGCCTTTCCAAAAGCAATTTAACACTCCGGACTGTGTGTGCTTTCACCTAAGGATTAGAGAAGACTGGGAGAAAGCGTGGAAGCCTTTATAAGAGCTCTTAATTAACAAGTAGAGCATTTTGACATTGATATATTCTCCCCGCTATCAAAGCTAGTCTCAAAGTTAATATTCTCCAGGTAGCAGATTCTGTCAAGTTCCGCTCTACCCTGATACTGCCAAGCTCCTGACTTTTCAGATGATGTTCTTTATGTCATCTCTTGTTCAGCATCACAAGTACCCTAGAATCTCCCATAGAAAAAAATGAGCAAGATCCTGAAAAGATCCTGCAAAGGCCTAGAGGTTGTGGAAGTTTATATGGGTGACATTTCAGTTTATGGAAGAAATAACAAAGATTAGAAAGAAGTTCTAAAATTAAATAAAAATATATGCAATGTCCACCTACATGGCACCGATTGCAGGAGTGGTAGAAGGAAGACACTGTCGCTTATGTAAAGCCCACCTCAACTGGACTCTGATCGTGGTTCGGCTGCGAGGTTAACATTTGCATCAGAAGAGGAAAAGGGAGGATTTTCTTCACTAGCAAATCATTTCGTTCAACCCTGTACATAGTGAGTAGGGATTAATTTAGATGCCCATCCTACAGGAGAGATAACAAGTCTATCGTTGAATTTGTTCTGTGAAAGGCTTATACCAGCCTTCCTTACTAGCTTTATAATGTGCTTAATGGTTGATTTTCACCTGAAATTCTCTCAGCTGCAGCAAATGCTTTGTGTTCAGTTCTTCTAAACTAAGAATCGACATTCTCCTTTATTAACATATATTTGAAGGCAGTTAACAGCTATTACTCTGTCCTGTGACAGTTACAGCTTTGAAGAAGATTCAATGTGAATAATGCTAGTAGCCAGTAAGACTGCTGTTTCTTATTGCAGTTGATAAAATACAATGGAAGATTGCTGTCAAGATTGATGTGGACTATCCCCATTTTAACTGTTATAGCCAAATAATCACTATAAACTGAGGCATAAAATAGCGGGCATCTGAAGTTGGACATGTGCATAGATGCAAAACCTCCATTTTATGAGGACAGAGTACCGTATATACTCGATCATAAGCCGTTTTGTTTATAAGCCGACCCCCTCCAAGATGGATAAGTAAAAATGGAAAATTTTTATGACTCATTCATAAGCTGACCCTATAATTCAGGGGTCAGCAAACTTTGGCTCCTGGGCCATCAGGATAAGCCGCTGGCGGGCCGAGATGGTTTGTTTACCTTGAGCGTCTGCAGGCATGTGACGACACAAAAAGCTCCCTCTCCCAATTCCCTACTTTGGGTGCACTGAGCATGCTGACCCGAACTGAGCATGCCCAGTAACCTTCGCTTTTGCGTGGTGGAAACTGCAACTAGTTGCAAAAGTGGAGGGTTGCTGTTTGTGCTGCTACACCGGGCGACGCGGCCACAGCCTGCTCTGGGGGGTGGGGCCGAGCGGCACAGCTGCAGCCTGCCAGCCCCAGAGCTGCAGCTGCTTCAGAGGCTGGGGGGAGAGCAGCGTGGCCAGAAGCGGAGAGACTCTGGCCCTGCCTCTTCCCTTCTGGCTCTGCTGGCTGTGCTGCCTCTCCTTGCTCCCTCTGTTGGGGGGGATGGGCTGTGTCCCACCTCTCCCTCTCTATACCCATTCATAAGCTGAGCCCCTTCTCTGGTGCTTCCCTTTTTTACTAAAAAAATTCAGCTTATGAATGAGTATATACGGTAAGTTCTTTTAAGAATGGCGGTGCAGTTGATTATTTTCTCTGAGTGGCCCTTACATAGGATGTAACATTCTTCACCTGCTGCTGAGCAGTGTCCAGAGATGTGTGAAATTCCCATTCTGACTTTCAAAACAAAGAAAATCAGAGAAATTAATTATAATTTGATCCTTTTAACCAGAAAGTGAAGGTCAAAGTAAGGGGGCAAGCAGATCAGCAACAATAGGAAATGGTGCTTGGAAAGCCAGGGCTGAGCTCGTGAGGAAAACAAAATTCCTTTCTACAGTATGCCTTTGAGGAATGCTAGCTCTGTTTCTCAGAGTGTGAGGCTGGGCTGCATGGGAGGCTCCAATCTGCTCCAGAGGCAATTCAAAGAAGACCTGAGAAAACAGAGTGAGTGAGAGAGAGGGGGGGGGGAGATTGGGATTTCACCCCTATTTCTTGAGTCATCTTTCAGACTTAACACTCTCCACATGCAGACATTTTTTTTTTAATTCTGACTAATCTGTAATCAGTACCACTTTTCCCTGAGTCATATGCGGTAATGAGGAAAGTGAGTGAAATTAGTAATTGTCTGTCTTCATGTGCCTAAAATGCACTTTTCTGTTCTTTTTGAGGCTATGGTGTTGGGGAGATGGTGGCCAGGGCTGGGCAGGTGAAATGTGATGCAAACTCTCTTATTATTTGTATCTGAGCGAATGAATATCTTTATCTAAGAAAAGAGACTGGAACAAGAGTTTGAGAAGACCTCTTCAAGAGAGTCTGCTGTACCTCCTTTTTTCCTCCTCCTGTCTTCCACCTCTCAGCCTCAGTCTATACAAAATGTAATACATAATAATACATTCCAACAATTGTAGGGGGATATTTGATTTTTTAGTACCACTAAGTAAGTTTTTAACAGGCCTTCCAATGCATATTGAATTAACCCTTAATCAATGTCACACCATCTGTACTGTTCATTTACTATCCAGTCATTATTGAAAGGCCAGGGTAAGATCCATGAGAACTGGAAGCATGCTGGAGGAATGTGTGTAGAGGCTGCATTGTAACTGGTGCCAAAAGGAGTTCTGGCTAGTCAAAGTCAGCTGGAGAGGGTAGCTCCTTAGCCCCACCGAAGGTGTAATGGGTTCCATGCCTGCTCAGCTCTGTGGCCCGTGAAGGTGTGAAGAATAATGATATTGACTTGCCTTCTCCTTATTCCTCCCCACTTCATTACAAAAAATTAAAGCCCATGGAAGGGCAATACACTAGGCTTCGCAATAGTATTTTGGCCACGCTCTGAGTAAGATGTCAAGAGGGACATAGAATGGTCCTTATGCCCTCCCCAGCTTTCTCCTGCCACTTCTGAAGAGCCAAAAAGGCACTTGGCATTACAGTGACAATGTTTTTTGAACCTTCATTCTAGCCTGAGCACTTTAAGTCACGAAAAATGCAGAATCATTAATGTTGTTGTGCTCACAAGCACACACACAGTAACATTCAGTCCCAAGGATTTGGTAGGCCATTGTCCATGGGACTTCACCTCAATTATTTCTTAGCACGATTTTCTCTTAGAAGTTAATTAGAGAAAAGCATTATGTGTTTGGGAACTTCACCCAAATTCTCTTAGGCTTGGCCCATCCACAAAAGCTGTTTCATTAACCCCAGGCTTCTCCTGTTGCCAGAAGAGGCTTTGCAATGCCCTGCAAACTTCCTATTCTATTTGTACAAAGCACAAAATGACTGCCTTTCGTGTAATGAGAGGCCTGGACTTGACATGACCCACCGCCTTCTTGTGTATGGATTTAGCATAACCCACAGCCATTTTGTATGCTCAGCCACCATAAGCTGGAAACAAAAACTACAGATTCAGGAGAATTCGGCCTTGTGTAGGTAGACAGATAGAAAAGTATCAGCTGCAGCTGCAGCATTACTAACAGGGATAGATATATATTCACAAAGTCATGAGAATGGGGAGAGAAAGGACAAGCTAGCCCTGAGTTCCTGCAGCTTCTTCCTGATAATGAAAAGTACAAGGTTTTGCTGTTGCAAATGTATTCCACTAATGAAGAATAAAGATAAGTAGACCTTAAGAAGTTTTTACCAACTTAAAAAAATACAAAAACTGATGAATAGACAGTCTTAGGCATGTGAATCTTTGTACAGTATAGTGAAAATATTTGGTAGGTGTTTTTGCAAAGCTAGGCTTTGAGTAAAATAATTGGTTAAGGTATTGATAAGAAGAACTCTCATTTTGACTATATAACGAGGGTTAGGAAACCAGCTCATTGGAACTTAACTCTGGGATACGGCTCAAGATCAAAGCTGGTAGGATTTTTAACCCCTGCATGACTAGACTGAGATGGAAGCCAGAGCCCCAGACAAGATTGGATCCTGACTGGCCATTAGGAGACATCCATCTGCTTTATTGGGCATGGTGAGCATTAGATGCTTGGTGTGTGTATTCTGTTGATTGATTATTAATTGCTAATAGATATATGCACATGTTTAAGAATATTAACAATGTGATAAAGGCTCCTTTACTGGGACAAGGTCCAGTTAACCTGTAGAGGGCCATTAGGTCCTGGAAAGGAGGTGGGAGCCCCAAAATTGTGCAGAAACATTCCGGGTATTGAAACAATGAACTTCTTTACTGAAGTAATTAAATTAAACTAGATTTTTGTAGTGTCTTTTGTAATCCAGTGGCTCTTAGACTGTAACTAACAATACATTTGCATAGCAACAATATCCCAGATAGGGAGTGCAGACAGAGGAAATTATGCAAATTGATAGTGTCTTCTTGAACACTGAAAATGCCATTAATCAACACTGTCAAGATTCTATTCAAGTCAATGTAAAGTCTCCCATTGACTTCAGTGGGACAAGAGTTGGTCCATATGCAATAAAAACTTCATTTATTTTAAACTTCAGGGACACTCAGGAAATATGGATTGTCATGGATCCAGCTAAGTAGGAGAGGCAGGAGCTGACCTGGATCCTGTCTTCCCTTTATGTGGTTAGTTTTGGGGTAATTGAAAAGAGGCTCAAGGAAATAATCTCAATTGATATGCTACAGCTTTGAATAATCATAACCAAACCATGGAGTTTGTTAGGCAGAGACTTTGATAAAAGAGGTTTGATTATACCTTTAAAAATCTTCCAGTACAGTATTACTGACAAACAGATCATTGGATCATTAACATGGAAATTATGTTAAAAATGTGTTTTACTTTTCCACTTACCTTACTTTTTATCCTTGGATTTGCTTGGAGAGTGAGGCTACACAGTTCAGTTTCATGTTCTGGTTCTCATATTTGCTTCCATCAGAAGTCAGGAGATTGAGAGGTACAGGAAATAATAAGGGCAACACAAATATGACAGCTAAACAACTTTTGAAACCTTAAAAAAGATTATAATGCTGTTCCATATTTACTTTCTCAACATATTTGCCATCAATTACATCCATTCCTACAGCATTCTAGAATTTGCATTGCCCATACCCTGTATGTATATTACATCTGAAAAAAATATATTAAAATAATATTAAGATTGTAAAGTCAAGCACTCAAAAGTTAGGAAATTTCAGAATTAAGGACGTCTATGCAACCTTAATTCAAACCCCTTGTGCATATGCCTTATTATATAGTCTTTAATGGCATGATTACATACTATTTTCCCACAGGATCCCTGCTTCATTTAGTGGAAGGAATCTTTCAGACTGGTAGAATCCTTCAAAAAGGAAGTATCTTTTTAAGTGGCCCACTGTACTTTAATCCACACCGTCATTCATTTTAAATTAAGAAACCTAAAAAGCAAGAACAAATTTAAATCTCCATCAGAAAGTTCAGAGGTGCATCTCCCCTCTGTCTCTGAGCACTGAGCCCAGAGTCTCAAAATAGCTGACTGTAGCCACAGACAGGTGACTTGTATAAAATTAAAGGGGCAGTACACAGAAAAGTCACACAAACTATACATTCACCAATCACCAGTATTTTGATCTCTGATTCTTGCCAAATTTGATATTGTGTCAGCAATATACAATAAATAACTAAATGCATAGACAAATCTTTGAAATGCGGGTCAATTTTCCATGTGAGCAAAATGCCATCAACTTTTCAAACTAGAAAGCCTGTTAGTTTATAATAGCAGTTTTATTCAGCTCTATAAACAATAAATGGATTTCTACTAGCTACCACAACTAAGTATCTTTTTTCATTTGAAAGATATTATTTGACCAATGTAGCACATGAGCTCACCATCTGCCAAATCAGAACAGCTGTACATAATAGAATCATCCACTGAATGGGTTAATGCCGTTACTTTCATACACAGTGTAGCATAACACTGGCTTTAGAATCTAACAGGAATTTCAGCATCTGAACTCTCTATATATTAATTTCATTGTCAGGTCTGAATAACAAGAGGTCTCCATGTAGGTTCCTTTGTAACGTGAAAATTTAACAAATTAATTGTAATACTTATGAATGGTCCTCTTTTCCCTCACTTAAAGTACAGGTACAGCATGTGGGCATGGCAGTGCAAGCTTCCCACATTCTACTCTCACAATGTTCTTCACCCCTGCCCTGGAGGGACCACCTTCAGATTCAGAAAATTACGTAGTTCACACTCCATGTACATTCAAGCCCTGACCTCTTTGCTTAGAGAGCCAGCAAAGTTGCAAATAGCGATGATAATATGTGACAGGAACATCTGTGAGGTTGGTTGTTCTCCTCCACAATGCCAAGAATTTTCATTCACCACATACATAGGGACAGAAGCTGTAACAGATTGAACAATCTTAGACCAATAGACGTGTCACGATTATACGCCCTCACCAATGTTCTTTAGTGATGAGCATGTGAGGACTGTGTACAGTTGCAATTGGGGGGTGCAAAGCGGACAAATGTAGATAAAGAACCACAAATCCCTCAGTGAAACATGGCACACTTTTATTTATCTGAGAAGATGTCTTGCTGCAGATGGAGAATTTAAAAGAAAAGAGCAATGCACAGATGGGAGAGTGCAAGCAAAACATTTTTCTGGATAGCATCTGGCACAGCACACTTAAATAACTAACAAGATAAACAAAAGTTGTGAGCAGCACATGAAGTGCGTCTTTGGGAAAGACCAGAAATATGACAGCTGAAGGCAAGTCAGAGTACACATGACTACAGCAGATCCAAGATTTTACAAACAGATGTTTAAATTGCAGCTAGAACTGAAGCAAACAAGAAAGGGGGAACAGAGAGAATCAAAGGTGATGGATAGGATGGAAAAACTGGGTTGCTAACCCATATGTAAAGACACATGAAGAATTAGTGCTTAAAAATGGCTACCAACATGAAGATTAACTTTATTTCATTGTGTTTTATTAGGCTTTAATTTTTATACCATCTCTCAGGCAGGACTCAACTGTATATATGCAGTTTGAATTAGTTTTGCTTATGGATACAGGAGTTAGACAGTTTCACCATATCAACTGTCAGCCTCTTAAAAAATCTTACATAATAAAAGCAGATTTATGGTTGCCCCCCCCCCACCTCCATGTAGTTCCATCGGCTCTAAGTCCCTCTTGGGCTCCGAGAACCACATCTCTTTTACTTCCTTGTCTCATCCACAAAGGTCCCTCATCAGCAGAGGACAATGTGGATATGTCTGTGTCTACTGCTTCTTAATATAGCTCACTGAGCTAGTGGAGGGGTTGTAAAACCACTGCCATCTTCCACATCCTTTTATAGCCTCAACATCTTTCACAATGGGGCCCATAATGAGGGATAGAAAGTGGGACAATGATTGCCTTCAATTTGCTTAATTAGGATCTAGTTGGATAGAGTTGTTTCTGCAAACTATGCATGAACATAAAAAGAGGCTAGTGTTAGTACAATCACAGTGAGGCACTCTAATTAGAAGGTGTAGCTGTTTGTTATGGACAGGTAAGAGTTGATTTGTCTCAGGACATCATTACAGTAGTGGAGTTGAAGTAATCTGGGTCCATGTCCTTATTCCCCAATTTTTACATTTATTGTAAGTTTAAACTTTTGCATAACTTCATAGTTTCAGAGAGTCTAAGACCAGAAGGGACCATTAGATCATCTGACTTTCTGTATATCACAGCCTTTGAAATTTCATCCAGTTATCCCTGTTTTGAGATCATTAACTTATATTTGATTAAAGCAAACATCTTTATTTGAAGACATCAAGAAAGGGAGAATACACCATTTCCCTTGGAAATTTGTTCAAACGGCTAAACACCCTCACTGTTAAAATTTTGTGCCCAATTTCTAATTTTAATTCAATGGCGTTCAACTTCCAGCTGTTGGTTTTTCTTATGCTTTTCTTATCTTCTTTTTTGATAAGCTAAATAGATCAAGTTCCTTAAATCTCTCACTGTAAGGCATTTTCTCTAGTCCCCAAACAATTTGTGTCTCTTCTCTGCACCATCTCTAGTTTTTCAACATCCTTTAAAAAATATGGATACTTGGGTCACATGATCAATAGAGAAGTAGGAGCTGCCTGACTCCTGGTCTCCTCAATGCCCATGCACTATATCCTCATCAGTTAAGGGCTCCCAGGTATCTAAACTGTAATGTTCTGTCAGGGTGTCCCTTTTTGTTGTATTATTATGGATCCTGAAGGGAAAAATAGAAATGCCAAATGACCCAAGTCTGATTCTCCAAAGAAAGATAAGGCTGAGGAAACCCAGCAGTCTTTCACACAGGACTTTGCAATTAGGAAGGACTATCTAACTACCAAACTTGATCTTTTTAATCTCAAGATATATGTGAGTTCTCTAAAGATATGGGAGAAGTCAAAACTTGTTTGACCTATTTAGCAAACGACCTATGAAAAACCTCCATAGAAGGAGGTTAAAAACGGAGAGTGCTTCCTTAAGGCAAAAAGACTAACCAGTCTTGAGGAGAATCAAGAAGATCTCGAAAACAGATCACACAGGAATAATTTGCAGTTACTGTGGTTCCTGGAGTGCTGGAAGCAAAACTCACGATTAGCTTTCTGAAGGACACACTCTCTAAGGTAGTGTTTCTCAAACAAGGGGTCCCAACGTAAAAGGGGGTTGCAAGACTACTGTACGGGGGGTCATGAAAGCGGTGGCTGCTGGCCAGGCGCCCAGCTCTGAAGGCAGCACTGCTGCCAGCAGCAGCGCAGAAGCAAGGATGGCCTGGTATGGAGGTAGGTCATAAGAGCCTGAAATATTTTCAAAGGGCGTCCCAGCAAAAAAAGTTTGAGGACTCCTGGGGTACTGGGGTTGGATGTCAGTTCGCCTCCCCTGGAGATTGAAAGGGCTCATTGTGTGGCAGGGGCCATAAGGTGAAAGCACAATTATAACCCCAGACCATCATTTTTAAATTGCTACAATTTAATGACAAAATTAAGCTGATGTCTGCTGCTAGGCAAAGAGGAACTCTTAAGTATAGGATTTAAAATTTTCTTTGTATCCAGACTTCTCTGTAAGTTTAAGGAAGACGAGAGCAGCATTTAATGGCATCAAATGAGCTCTCAGGGGATCAGTTATTAAGTACAGCCTCAGATATCCTGCGATCTTCATACTGAAGCTGACAGACTCTGTGAAATACTTCAAAACCCCATAGGATGCTTCAAAAGCACTACCGAAATTGAGACCAGATCTCACTAAGGGTAACAGCATGATCCTCTCATAAAGAGAAAGAAAATGGAGAGTATAAGATCTGAATAAAAAGAACTATGGGAAAATCGGGCAACTTATGTATATATATTTGAAATATTTGATATATTAAATAGGGTTATTGGGTATAATTAGTACTCTTAGACAAGCTATGTAGTATAGCTGGATAATCAATATTTTCAATATATTGATAAACCAATGTAAGTATATCTATATAATCATCATAACTATAGTACGATTATCTCCTTATTTCTAATTAGACATATAAATATAGATATAAATATATTTGTTTATAATATGTAAGTAATCCTAATGTATTCATAACTATCTACTTGTGTGTTATTTGTGACTACATGTATCACTTTACATGAGCACTTGTATATTTATTTTTATGTTTCTACTCATACTTAAAGTTAATATATTTATAACATGTTTATGGTAATAATATATTTATATTTATTTATTTGCATATGCATTATCGTTTATGTCACTTCATGTTTACCTTTTTCATTAGTCTCTTGGTATACATTTTTATATACCATGTGCATATTAGCATTTACATACTATTACTTACTCATTCATATTTTTGAAGCAATAGGTTTAATTAATTTATATACTTTGTCACACATAGGTATTTTGGTAAATAGAGGTTTATTTCTGTCAGATTTCTAATTAATTCAAATTCGGAGGTGAGGGAGGGAGAGTGCAGGCAAATACCATCTGGGATCTGAATGTGCCTGTACTGGAAATCTGGGATGTGAAAAGTATTAGGGGGGGGGGGAGGGCATTTGTTTTTTTGTTTTGAATGGAGAGGCACTCAGAAGCTGTCAATTAGCAGCTGAACAACTACTATTTTTTTCATGAACTCCTTTAACTTTTGTTCCTGAAATGTACTGGGGCTTAATGAAGCCAGCACGAGAATCAAAACTTTGAGGCACTTAAAATCTAGGGGATGTCATACAGCTTTCTTTCAGAAGACCCATTTAAGGAGTGAAGATGCAGATGAATTAAAAGACTATGAGTGTGACATGAATATCACTCCTCTTTCAACTCCAGAAGCAGAAGAGAGTAGCAATACTAATCCACAAGAGCCTAACTTTATAATTTATTCAGTTGTGGTCAGATCCAGAGGGCGGATACATAATACTTGAAGGCATTTTCAATACTAATGTATATAATTTTGAAGCACTGTGTGTGTGTGTGTGTGTTTTTACTTGTCAGGACGGCCCTCTCTTTGGCTATATTAAATGTAATCAAGTCATTATCACTGGCAACTACCAGTTTCCACTCCAGTGATTTTAATTCATTTTTCTTCATATGAAGATAGACATGTTCTATCTTTACCTGTCACTCAACAATTTCCTAGCTTTTCATGGCTATTTAAAATAACTACAATGTTTTTATAAAAGGTCTTACCCATAACTCACTTCTATATCCTCTCTACAGTAACTTACCTTTATGAAGTTTACCCTGAGAATTTCCCTGCCTACGGATCCACTGTAGGACAGCCCTGCATACTGCACATCTTTAACAGGTCCATAAAAGAGTTCCACTCCTGAACTTTGGACAACTCCTTACCCCTACAGCTGCTCAGTGCAAACTTCCCACACATTGCTCTGACCTGGTCTTTCAGTCTTCATACTTATTCAAATCCTGTCTTCTTTGATCACACAGCCAGCAATGTAGCAAATTGTGATGATAGTTTGTGACTGATATCTGTGCACTGAGAACTTGGTTGAGACCATCATGTCATTTCATACACACCTCTGAAAAGCTATCCCCATATTAAGTATTTTTAATTCAGTAATGATGAGGGCTCAATTTAAACCAGTGACATAGGACGTGAAAGGCTCTGTATCCTCTAAACTCCAAAGAGAAGGAAGAAGTTATTTTCCTTAAATAGTTCAGAGTTTAAAGACAAATTTTGCTTGTGATAGCATTTTTTTCCTATCAAAAGTCTGTGAAAACTAGTTTACTTCTTTTGAAATTTGTAAAATCTTCACCAAATTACTGACAAAAATATTGACAACACCAATTTTTCTACTGTATTAAATTGCTGAATTTCCTCTCTGGTTCCCTCTTTTGATCATTATTCTGATTTCCTTATATTATTAAAATACATTACTCAGTGTTAGAATAAAGTGTCTGATTCCTTTCTTGTGTTGTGTGACAATTGTTTCTTCACCACAATCCCAATCTTTCTTTAATCCTTGGTTTAATTTTTTTCACTGTAGAAAAGTGCAATAGCTCTTCATCCTTATTTTCCAGGCCCTCTGGTCTCTCACAGTTTCCTGCACATCTGTGCCCATTTCCTTCTACTCTCTTTTCCAGGGATCCTCCTAATTTTTTCTCTTCATTTCTTTCTCACATACTGTCTCCTGTGCTTTAAAGCAATACGTTCTTGTTGACCAAGAGCTTTCTTTCTCCTTTCAGCCACTCTTTAAACCCCACATTCTGTTAGTCCTTCCCACAACAGTCGTCTCATCCAGGAGCCTCTGGAACCTCACTTTCCTCGGCTGCTGCCTCTTGTCTTGATGTTATTAGTAGGTATTATTAGACAGGACCTTAGTCCCCAATGTGTTCTGTATATTTACACTGCTATTCAATTTTTTTAAACGATATACTAAAGTTAAGAGGTACTATAGCATAATATTGAAATACAGTGTGGTTTAAGGTTCTTCAGTACATCAGCACTTCATAGGAGGGAACTCACCTAAAGGCGTTTCCAGTCAGTTCTGTCCATCCACCTTTCTCCAGAGAGTGAAGGGAAAGAGAGGTTAATAGTGCACTTGATCTTAATTACCCAAGTCAAAGAAATAAGCACAACAAAACTCAAGTTTTCTCTGACCTTCCAATGAGTTTTTTGCTTAGAGTGCAGTATTAACCAAAAAAACCCCACTAATGTAAAGTGACAACTGAGTACAAATGTGGACAGGGATTAACTAGGATAAAACAGATTTTTTTTTTTTAAACAAGCTTATGCTATGTTGTGTCGGCTGGCCAAGAGCTAGAGCAGGCTTCACCAGTTACTGGGGCTCACTATCTGGTAAACGGACATGACAAATGGGAACATTGTGCCTATTCCTGCTGCTGAAACTTGACTCACACCCTAATGGTCCCTAAGCAGCTGCTCTGCCTTGTGAGCCAAGACCCTCACCCAGAGCACAATCAGTAGGAGCTGGGTTAAGCTCTTCTAATCACAATAATAACAACATTTAGCTCTTTTCATCTTCAAAGCTTTTTACAAACATTTATCAGTTAATCCTCACAATACCCCTGAGGAGCTAGTTATGTCTAATATTGTTATTTCCCAACAAGCATAATTAGTCCTAATTGTGTCTTGTTTAATGTGACCATTTACAGAGAGGGAGAATAAAGGAGGCAATTTGAGTGTATCTATACTGCAAATACAGAACCTGGGGCAGCAAGTCTCAGAGCCAGGGTCAACTGACTCGGGCTTGCACTACCGGGCTAAAAATAGTAGTGTAGATGTTCCCAACTGGGCAGGAGCCAGGCTCTGAGGCTACATCTACACTACAGGGGGGGGTCGATTTAAGATACGCAAATTCAGCTACGCGAATAGCGTAGCTGAATTCGACGTATCAGATCCGACTTACCCTGTTGTGAGGACGGCGGCAAAATCGACTGCCGCGGCTCCCAGTCGACGGCGCTTACTCCCACCTCTGCTGGTGGAGTAAGTGCGTCGATTCGGGGATCGATTGTCGCGTCCTGACGAGACGCGATAAGTCGATCCCCAAGAGATCGATTTCTACCCGCCGATTCAGGCGGGTAGTGTAGACCTAGCCTATGACTCCCTTCCCCCCCACTCACCAGGTCTCAGAGCCCAGGCTCCATCCTGGTGGGAAAGTCTACACCATAGGTGCTGGAACTAGGGGTGCTGCCGCACCCTCTGGCTTGAAGTGGATTCCATTTTATACAGGGTTTACAGTGTGGTTCAATGGCTCTCAGCACCTCCACTATACAAATTGTTCCAGCACCCCAGTTTACACCCTGCGAGCCCAAGTCAGATGACCTGAGCTCTGACACTTGCTGCCGCAGGAGTGTGTGTGTGTGTGTGTGTGTGTGTGTGTGTGGTGTGTAGTGTAGTGCAGTGCAGTATAATGTAGTGTACGGTAGTGTAGTCCCAGAGAGGTTAAATGATTTATTCAGGCCATAGATGAAGTCAACGGTAGAACTGGGATTATCATGTAGTTCCTGGTTCCCAATCCTAGCCTTGAATCACTGGATTACAGCTCCCTTCCCCCGCATTCCCCTTTTTGAGATAAATTGCTTTTTCTATAGTGCACAGGCTTCAAAGGAAAGATTTTTTTGTTCCTCCTGTAGTTGAGTCAAGTGTCTTACTGATTAACTCCCTCCCAAAACAAAGTGACTGATTACTTTTTAACCTCTATAGAAACTGGAATGCCAAATTAGCATTCACTGCACACTATTTGGGATTTATTAAAATTTGATTACAAATACCGAAGGAAACACATACTGCATC
This sequence comes from Emys orbicularis, assembly GCF_028017835.1. Lineage (NCBI taxonomy): Eukaryota > Metazoa > Chordata > Testudines > Emydidae > Emys > Emys orbicularis. Next base: position 172,326,493 of record NC_088683.1, read on the forward strand.
TTGAACAGCTTTAGAGAAATTCAGTCTAGACAATCCTTTAAGAATGAGCCAGCTTTTGCATATCATAAGAGAAAACATGTTCTTTCCAAGTGTTATTTCCAGTTAGAAATGTAATTTACCCCAGTAGAACGTAGGAGCTCTTTTAATACACAGTAGGTATATAGAAGTAAAGTATTTTTAAAAAGTCAAAAATATTCTATAGCTAAATAAATACAGAACTGACTGTAATAAACACATGTAAATTACTTTCGTACTTTAATGATCACTCAAATTTAGGTCTCAATTTCTAATCCTTGATTCAAGAATTTTGAAGCAACAGCAAATAAGGTGGCTGTGTGCTTTTTTTTGTTTTGAATGTTTATATTCTTTTGCTGGCACGGATTCAAGTGACAACCTACACTGGAGTATTATGGGATAACTTTAAACAAACCTAACCTGTAGAACCTAAGACCTGTTCAGTAGGATTTTAGCTGGTCTCACAATTGCAGTATTATGTAAAATAGTCACCAAAATTGGTAAAAAACTAATTTTTGACAGTACAAAAGAAACCACTAAAAGTAAGAAAGCCAGCTAATATTTTTGTCTGAGACAGCTGTCACAAGCTGCTGCTGAAGCAAGTTCCTCAAAAATTAAAGAAAAATAAACAAAAGATGAAAACCAGCAGCAAGTAACATGCCAAATCCACACAGTTTTGTGAGAAGACAGCCACAGACCTCAAAAACTTCTGCACCCAGTTGGGAGACAGAGTAAAATAGCTTCACAAATTGGTGGGTCAAGAATTTCTTGCTAAGCTGCCACCACAGACTAAGACCTTTCGCCTCGTAACATAAAGACTTCCTGCTCAATAGTTTCAGACCATGTTAGTTGAGAAACTATCTCCCCTTTTATGATCGCGCCAGAGCTCACACAAGAGGTGTTGCATGCAGGTCAGCTGAACGTGAGGATCTGAGTCTCTAATTCCAATCCTCAAAACAAGATGCTGGAAGAAGCTACAAACAACATGGCTGTGTGCATATCATTTTTATGAAATGAGTAGATTAATTAGGTACAGTCTTTGGGCTCCTCACAAATTGCTAAAATAGTGCTAACTGTTCATAATTTGGGAAATTTGCTCCACTCCCACTTTTTGTTAAACTTCTTTCATTGAATATCAGCGACAAAAATAGTCTTGGGCATATGGGCATAAACACCAGACTAAGGAAACACCCCTCACCCCCCATCCCCAAGAAAAATATATATTGCTGTTTTAGATCAATCAAAAACCAGGTTATCCTGTGCCTCTTATAAAATATACATATTCCAATAATAAGAAATACAATTTAAAGTCTAGGAAAATCTAAATTGAGATTTGGCTTTATGGTATTTTTAGAAATTAGAGAGATAGGAATTCATGGTTGATTTCTAAATCCTTAATCTCTCCTTTATTTTACAGTTAAAGTTTTAGGAGGAAACCTTGAAAACAGAAAATCATTGTCTCATCATAGCATAAAAATATATTTATTATATATAAAGCAGTCTTCCAGGATAGAGCATAGTAAAAACACCAATTTTTGAGGAGACTTCTCAAGTCTCATGGATAATATTGGATACTATCAATACTGGACATCCAAGATAACCTTAGTATTTTTTATTACATTTACATATTTTTTGTGATCTGAAAAAATTAAGTACCAGCAGTATTTTTCCCTGCCCACTACTCCTTTCTAAATTAACATGGCATGAAAAGGAGATAAATGAACAGCCTTCTGTATTGCTAAGTCAGGGTCCAATTTTTCACACAATACCTCAAATAATTTTGACAATGAAATAATTTGGTTATTACTCTCAGCAAACTTTGCTGAGCCTATTATTTGTAGGTTATGAGGTCTGGATTTATTTTCCAGGGCCTCATCTGTGCCACAATACAGCATTGTTATTAAATACATGCCATTTTAGAGCTATTTTAACCTAGCTAAATTTGATGTCTATATTATATCCTCTCAATTATCTCTTTTCAAGTTGTTAGACTATAATTTCCAACTTCTGATCCATTTTCTTGTTAAATTGATAAAATGGTTCAAGTGGCAGTACTTAAAATTAAAAAAAAAACACAATGCAAAACAACTACAGCCAGTTGCGACTCCCAGAAACTTTACCTTCACCTGTTACCTAAGCAACAATCTTATCGCAAGTTTTACTGAAACTTGTTTTTTTCTTGTTTTATTATTGTAAGACAGCTGCCTCTGTTGGAAGGATTGTTTTTTAATGTTTCTTGAGCTCACTTAGCAACATGCCAGTTCAGATTTTAGGTAAAAGGGAAAACAACGAGGAGTCCTTGTGGCACATCAGAGACTAACAAATTTATTTGGGCATAAGCTTTTGTGGGCTAAAACCCACTTCATGAGATGCATGGAGTGGAAAATACAGTAGCAGGTATATATAATACAGGAAAAGATGGGAGTTCCCTTACCAAGTGGAGGGGTGGGGGCAGTGCTAAAGAGACAATTAACAGTAGAATACCAAAGGAGGAAAAATCACGTTTGTAGTGGTAATGAGGGTGGCCCATTTCAAACTGTTGACAAGAAGGTGTGAGTAACAGTAGGGGGAAATTAGTTTTTGTAATGACCCAGCCACTCCCAGTCTTTATTCAGACCTAATTTGATGGTGTCCAGTTTGCAAATTAATTCCAGTTCTGCAATTTCTTGTTGGAGTCTCTTTTTGAAGTTTTTTTGTTGAGGAATTGCCACTTTTAAGTCTGTTATTGAGTGACCAGGGAGATTGAAGTGCTCTCCTACTGGTTTTTGAATGTTATAATTCCTGATGTCAGATTTGTGTCCATTTATTCTTTTGCGTAGAGACTGTCCGGTTTGGCCAAGGTACATGGCAGAGGGGCATTGCTGGCACATGATGGCATATATCACATTGGTAGATGTGCAGGTGAACGAGCCCCTGATGGTGTGGCTGATGAATCCAAAATAACTAATGAAATCAATAAATTTGTACCAGTTTAACTGAAAGTAGCTTCTATCCTTATGTGGTTTTGCTAGAAGCATGACATCTAATTTCTAAAGAGCCTACTATAGAGAATTAGAGACACTGTGGAATAATTCTAATACTACACTTTTGCATTGTTATAGCAGCTTTCATCCATGGATCTTAAAGCATTTTACAAATATGAATCCTCACAACACACCTGCATGGTGAATATTGTAATGCCCATTTTACAAATAGGGAAACTGAGGTTGAAGGGACAAAGTAAGCCAATAGCAGAGCATGCTGAAGTCTTGACCCCTTTTAAATCCCATACTTTGATCACATGAATCCACTCTCTGGGGTTACTTATATTTTAATCCTGTAAGCAAAATTAAAGGCTAAATCACTTGCTTAAAAACCCTGAACCAAACAACAAAAAACCCACACATTCAACAGGTCAATTATCTGAATAATCTGTCAGGACTCCTGACCTCTGGGAAACAGCAGAGTTACAACCAAAGGTTTTAGTTTCTTGAGTCACAGGGTGGAAACAATTAAAGGGTGTTCTGTGTCTGCTATTCTTTGAGATTTACACCTGCACTCAATGGATTCTTGCCTTGCTTCCCGATGTTGTCCATTTGCTCCACTAGGAATATTCACTTGACTGAGTAAGGTGAACAAGGGTTTGGCAGGATATTTTTATGTTTAAGCTAAACCTCACAGTCAAATCGTTTGTAAGCTGGCTGGTCTACTTGCTCTTTTAGACTAACATTAGCCTGCTATGTGTTACAAGAGAGTATGAATGTCTAGCCAATTACACAAAGCCATACATAGCAGCAGTCAGCACTACGTCATAGCTTTGTGAGCCTTACGAATGAGGAAAATGTTATTTAAAAAACAGCCCATGAAAATGAGCTGTATAGAACAATGGGAACTCATTCCTTTGTATTTTAAAGCACAAGCTCAATTGCTCTCCTACAGGGCTCTTATTTACATTCCACTCAGCCTCTGTCACCAGGCTGAGTTGAACAAAAGAGACAGATAGCAGGAACTGTATATCCAACAGCAGTGATCTCTCTGTTTTATTAATCAGGAGCTCTAAACAGAATTCTTCAAGTAAATCTATATCAAGTTCTGCTGTTTTGGTTTGCAGGTGGACTGAATTGTCAGGATCCAGTTATACAAGACCATCATGCATGGAACTCCCTCAGAAGCTAATAAGAGTTGTGATATCATCATTCAGATGAAACTAATGGTGGGATTTTGGTAGGTTAAACACAATCACTCAGATTATTTTGCTGAAGTGACACCCACACTTCTAATATAATTGCCTAGAGATTTTCAGTTCTTGTGGGCCTCAATTTTAAATCTAATCCAAAAATAGTCTTGCTAATCTGTTAAAATGGATGCTGTACATTTTGGACTCAAGTATTTTGTCATTTCTAGAATCTCTACAAAATATAACAGGGAGATGTGCTGCTTATTCACTATTAGGACACCAATACATTCATGTTCTTTTGTGGGGGGGAAAAAAGATTCTCATGTTTAAAAAAAGCAAATGTTGCTATACTGTTATAAACAGAATACAAGTTGTGTAAATAGCTCACTCCGACATCCATTGTGGCTAGTGTAATAGGAATGTTTCTGAAGGCAGTTCCTATTATTTTGATTCACAAGATACATGCCATGCATACCAGCAGCAGCTGACACCAAAATTAGTCCTTGCATCGACACAAGAAAAAAAAAGTTCTTTAAGAAAATATTTCGTTTCCATGGATTAGTCAGGTTTCTATTGCCACAATATTGTGTGTGGGCTAAATCCTGAAGTCCCTTTTCAGAGTCAAATTCTCCAATCCTTTCTTGAGCAAAACTCCCCTTGAAGTCACAGGGAGTTTTGTTTGAGTGAGGATTAGAGATTGTGGCCCTCAGTTTTACATAGTCCTTACATCAAAGAGACTGGGAAAATATGACAGAATAATTTTCGTAATAGAATATGGAATACAATTTTGTTTTGATATAATATAAATCTAGAAACAGTGCTAATTCCATGGTCTCTAATATCTCAGCTAAAACTAAAAGTTCCAGCTGGTTCCTAGTAATAAAAACCAGAAAATATATCCATTACTGAAAAATTCAACAGAATTCAATAGGGTATATACACATTATTTTAGACAATTATGTGTAGTTTAAAATATCTGTATTAAAAAGATGATTCTCTATTAAATGCTACACATTTTTTCCATAAGAGACTACCTGCTATAGGTTACATACTTTCATCTTTGGATATTTCTGTTACCTTATGAGAAAAAGTTAAGTTGTGCCCAGAGGGCAAAATCTCTATCATTCATCATACTTGGAATGAAAGTTGTGTTTGCTGGTGCAGAGATGTCAAGACTATTGTTTTCTCCTGTGGGCCAGTGTTTTTGGCTCTTTCCACAGGTCTACAGGGAAACTAGTGCAACCTATTGTTTTTTTCCTCAAGCTCAAGCCTCAGCATGGAGGAATTTAATATGAAAGCCCGAGTGATTTGTGTGTGTTAGGGACCAGCCTCATCATTGAAATGTTTCAAAAAGTCATGTTCCGCTTCCCTGACTTATCTCATAATTTGATTATCCAAATCCAGAGTTCCCAGAGGCTCTGACAAGACATTCTAAACAAACATTTCTCTCTCTTTTCTTTTAACGTGTGCATTTCTCATGTTATTCTAGTAAAGACTGACATTTGCTATGAGAACTTCTAGGAGCTACCTTGGATTTTTTTCAGGTTGTTGCCCAAGTTCAGAAAGGAAACACTTTTTTCAGGAAATAATGAGAATGCATGTTTCGGTTCCTTGCCTTTCCACTGTGAAGCCATAGTTTGTCACTGTCAGTTCTCCTAAGAACATCCAATTGTTTTAAAGTGACTTGACCTTCTGTGTTTATTTTTCACATTTTTGAGGTTAAATGATAAAGTGGAGTAATACTAACATGTACTCCCCCTCCATATTCTTTTCACTTGCGATCCTGAAGGAACAGAATCACCTAAGAAATATGGCATGTAAGTGGTTTATTTTTATTGTTTGGCGTTTATAGAGAGTATGTGATATTTACACATACTAGGCTCCCTAGCAATCTGTACGCTTGCCTCCCCACACTGAAGCTTGTTATTACTTCATCCCTTTGACATGCTTTTCATAATTTCTACTTGAATATCCCCAAATATATGAACATTTAAGCAAATTTGCCCCGGGGGGTATGGGCAAACTGAGAGCATGGTCAAATGGACAGAGCAATGGATGGCAAGTCAGTGAGTAGTTCATTTGTAGCTCTGCCCCTAACTCACAAGCATCTGGTCAAAGTGCTCCATTATTTATTTTAAATCAATCAAGAGAAATAAATACTTTGCACTTGCAGAATTCATTCATTTCATCTGAGTGGCTCAACACACTTTACAGACACAAAGTCAATCAACACTCCAGGAGAATGTAAGAACCTAGGACCATAAGAACAGCCATACTGGGTCAGACCAAAGGTCCATCTAGTCCAGTATCCTGTCTTCCGACAGCGGCCAATGCCAGAGGGAATGAACAGAACAGGTCATCATCAAGTGATCATCCCCTGTCGCCCATTCCCAGCTTCTGAGGTTAGTAGGTATGTATTTGTTATCTTACAGATGTGTAAACTGGGGCACAGACAAGGGCCACTCTAGTTATAGGCAAACTAGGCAGATACCTAGGGCTGCACAGGCTGCTGGGCCAAACCTGAGTGCTGCAGAGACCCTGTGTACCAGGTCACAACACCTTTCACCCAGATTTGACCCAGCTTCCCCCCCCCCCCACCGCCCGTGTCATGACGGAGGAGTGGCAAGGCCAAACCTGAATGAGTGGTGCTTAGATCAGGTGCCCCCCCCATACTTCTTCCATAACCACCAAACAACCAGAATGCTCACTGCACCTCACCCCCAGAAGGTCTGGGGAGAGGGATGGGGGAGTGCCACCTGGGTTGAGAACCTCATTCTAGGGGACAGGAGGGGTGGCATGCTGAGGTTTTGCCTAGGGCAGCAGATTGTCTTGAGCAGCCTGTGGGCACAGAGACAATATGGAGTATGGCAATTTCTACTCTAAAGGGATGGGGGAGGGGGAAAGCACTGTGTGTAACCACATGAGCTACCCAAGGGAAGCAGTTAAAACAAAATGTACGTGCCCGGACACAGCTCACTAGAGGGAGCACTTACACCGTTGCCTTGGAATGTTATCAATATGTACTGCTGAAAAAGAGATTGATTCATAGCTTTAAGTCCTTTCAACTACTGAAGGCTAAACGAAAATAATAAATCTTAATAAACAGCTATGAAATCACCATTGCAATTTTCTGGGGAGCATTTTCCTTTAATGAAGTTTGGCCTTAGAACAGAGTATTTTGACAAGTGGAATACAGTACTAGTAAAAAGATATAAATATGAGTGGAGAAATCCCAGAGCCCCCTCCAGACACATTCTTTTTTACCCCCTTCCACAATGGGAAGTTGCACCCGTGATAATAAAATAATCTGGTCACCACATGGCCGGAGGAAAGAAAAAAGAACTGGTGGGATCTTGACAGTCTGTGTGATGAGAGTTTAGTTGTTTTCCTTTCAGCAGTTTACTATTCTGTTCATTTATTAGGGACAGGTTCTGGTGTAAATAACTGCCCAGCCAAAGGATTAAGTACAATCAGTAGAGTCTGACAGGTGGCAAAAATGCCTCTGAAAAGGCTGCTGCACACCAAATTTCAATCACAGTGGTCTCTTTCTTAAAGAAGGCAGCCCTTATTTTCTGCTTCTATTTTATCTGCCTTTCCTAGCTAGATTGGAGGTGCTTCCTGGGATTAATCTGTATCACAGATAAATGTCAGCTTGTGTTATTCTTTTTAAAGTGTGGAAAGCTTGTATATTTAACACATTTCATTTTTATTTAAAAACTTTGCTGTTGTGTCAGTTATGTAACCAGAAGTTGGCTGCAGCCTACCTTCCAAAAGAGAGGGTCATCATTAGCCTTTGCAGCACTCTCAGGGTATGTCTACACTGCAATTAAAAAATCCGTGGCTGGCCCATGCCAGCTGACTTTGGCTAAGGGGCTCAAGGTAAGGGGGTGTTTAATTGTGGTGTAGACATTCGGGCTCAGCCTGGAGCCCAGGCTATAGAACCCTCTGAGGTGGGAGGGTCCCAGAGCTCAGGCTGCAGCTCAAGCCTGAATGTCTACAGTGCAGTGAAACAGCCCCTTTGCCCAAGCCCCATGAGCCCGAGTCAGCTGGCACGGGCCAGCCACAGGTATCTAATTGTAGTGTAGACATACCCTTAGGGTATTGTAGGGGAGCTGCAATTCCCAGCTCGGACACTCCATGCCAATAAACCACTTAGTTATATCAAAGCAGCCACCCAAATCTGCTGAACCAGGTCATTTGGCCTAACTACACGTTAACAGTTATGCCCAAAGGGACACCTGTGAAGGGATACTATATCCTAGCATAGCAGACCAAAACGCTCCACTGGTGGTGTATTGCTTTAGGTCATTACGGTAAAGTACTGTGGGTATTATTATTTTTTTAAAAGAGGAAAGGGAAAAAATCATAATTTTCTCTGTTGGTATTAAAATGATGTTTCAAACAGCTGGCAGATAATCCCACCATAAACAGGGATTGTGGTGTGGGTAACAGGGGGTGCTGCTGTGAAGTAGTTCCAAAGCAGACTCTCTTTCTTCATATCTAATGGGCTCTCATGCAGCATGCTGTTTCATACAATACAGATAGCCCTATTTATAAGAAATCATAAGCTCTATAAAGAAAGCCACTGATACAGTAGAGCGGATGATAGATTTCTTTCTATGTATTTCTCTCCCTTTTTTTTAAACAGTTCTTTGATTTTTATAAGTGCTCTGACACTTGCAGTGCAAAAGCTTCTCCCCAAACAGATCAATCCATCCTGGAGAACCACAGAAGGATCAATATGACGCGGAAAGAACTAAACCCATTTCTCTTTGGAGGCTCTAAAAATGTCAAATATTTCTATATTAGCTGTATTACTACTATTTTACTAAATGCTTGGGAAGCGTTAAAAAAAGTCTGTGTTTTGAGATGACTGTACAGGATTAATATAAGACCATCCTTTGTGGGAGTACAGAGCACCAGCTGCTAAGGTACATGGCAGGCCCATCTACACTGACACCCTACTGACCTATATAAGGCAGCTCCAACAGAGGGAGCATAAAAGTCTAGCCTGCCCCAGTTATATTTGTACCCACTGTGTCATCTAGTCCTGCCAGGTCAGTGACTTTTCTACATTACTGATCCTGCTGTTGCCACTGCCATTGCAAGGGGAACACTGGGAGATTTTTGGAAAGAGGTTGGTACAGACACAGCCCACAAGGTTTTTCTGAAATTCTTCTACTGTTGGCTTAGTACTGGTACAGCTCTACCTCCGTCAGTGACTGTGGAAGTGCTAATGTAGAGCAAATTGTAGAAGCAGCAGTGACAGCTACTGAACTACCAACTCAACTTCCTGCAACACCAAGTTCTTCTGAGGTAACTTACCGCCAAAGTATATGACACGAGGTGGTCTGATTCTAAACCAATGAGACACAGAGCCAGCTCCAAGGTCTTGGAAGAGAATTTAAGTGAGGGGATACTAGATGCAATACAATTCTGTGTTCATGAGTAAGGCGGTCTGAATACTCATGAGGTAGTGCTCATTCTGTCTGGGAAAACAGATTACAATGAGAAAACATTTTCAACATTGGAGTTAAATCTTGAATCAAACACCAGTACACTGACATTAGTGGCGTGAAGCATAAATAGTTCTGTCTCCTTTAGGAAATTCCAAAAGGCATCTACTAAAGTAGGAATTGTTGTTTAGTCAGCCAGTAAATATAATCACCCAAAGATATGACAAATCCGCAAATCCATAGAAGCCAAAGGTACGTCTCAATGCTTTTATAGAGTACTAGACATAATCCTGACATCAATACTTGGCAATGACAAAACTGCTGTGCAAGATGCCAATATGAAGTTGTCTCCTCTCGAGACGGCCTTTCTTATCTTGAAAGAGTATACCTGTTCCTCTTCCCATTTGCCAAATCTTCTCACACACAGATGAGAACACCACCAGCCTAACCTACCGAGTCGCTGCCCAAGAGTTCTTCATTTCACCAAAGAGGTGTCCCCAGAGAACATCCTCCCAGCTGCCAAAGGCTCCTTCAGCAATCCTAATTCAATTTAAGTGCAAGAGCCCAGACCCCACACAATTATGATTCATCCGTTATTCCCTCCCCCCAGTCAGACATGGAGAGGGGCCCTGCAATCTCAGAAGACATGGGCTCTTTAGCACCCTTGATCATCCCCATAGTCACCTCTTAGTCACTGCTTCAAAGTGGCTGTAACCTCAAGGGGGAAGAGAGAGGCAAGAAACCTAACTCAGTTCATTTCATTCACAGTTCTTAACACTGCCTGAGGGCATAGGACCATAGTGGTGGCTATTGGACTGCAGTTGCTTAAGGCTTTGAGTAATCACAGATATCTAAAGTTACTTCAATAAGAAGAAGACAAAAACTGGTCTGTTAACTCCACTGGGTTGGCAAGTTATTTTCTTGAAGAATGTAAGCCCCAATTAAAATATAATTGGTAATGGTGGGCTTTACGATAATAAGAGCATAATATCTTATGGTGTTTTTATGTGATGTTGATAGATTTACTGTCAGGGAAAGGATGCTCGGGGCAGCTGATGTTGTCTGTGGTGGAAGTGGGGAAGGCACGATGCTCTTAAATCAGGATGTGGGCGATCTTGTACTGTGGCCTGGCTCAGAGTCTTTTCCTTTGTGTTAAAGATGTTTACTCTGGTAGTATTTTTACTGCTTAGGATTTGGCTAGGTGCTTAATCAAATTCAGAAAACAAACAAATTAAAGCCATTTCCACACAAACTTCCCCTGGGGGGGTGGGGGGGAATAAAGGGGAGTGTGGGGAGAAACTCAGATCACTTCTGAATAAATGTCTAAACTTTTAAATTGCATTTTATGGTTCCTTCCCTAAGTGGAATTTTTTTTGTTTTTGTTTTGTTGAAAGTTAGCACACTAAAGAAACATTAATAAGGTAGCTAAATCATCTGTGTTAAAGATAAGTTGATGGCTGGCTAAATGCACCAGACAGGCAGCGGGAAATAGAGCTGGACAGGGCTTTTTCAGCATAATTTTTTGTGCTGAAAAATGTTGATGTATCCAAACCAAAGCCTTTCACAGGAAATAGTCAATTTCCACAAATTTCTCAACTCAAAACATTTAAAAAAGGTGTCAAACATTTCATTTAGACATTTTCTATATGAAAAATCCCATTTTTGTTTTAAATTACTTTGTTTAAAAATGTATGCTAACTAAAACAAAAATAGTGAAAATGGTTGAAATTGAAACAAAATAAAATGTTTCCATTGAGCCAAACCTTTTTAAAAAAAATTCAGTTAGTGAAAATTTTGAGATTTCAAATTTTGAATCTCAAATTGGAACAGGAAAAGTTTTTGAACTCTTGGAAAATTTTACAGGGCAGGAAACCACTCTAGTGGGAAGTTATCTACAGAACAAGTAGAACATGGGCAGCATCAGTGCAAGCAGTCTCCACATGTACTCTGTCTCTGCCCTCACACATTTCCTTGCCAATAAATTTTATTCCCTTGACCTGGAGAAAGCATAAGGGTGAACAAAATTCAATATCCTTCTCCTACTTAGTCCTAGACTGCTGCTGAGACTGCTAACTAGAGTGGACTTTAGTTAACTTAGGTACCTGAGCACCAAATACTGGACTGAAACCACCAACTCATTTAGCAATCACAGAATTTAAAATATTGTTACTTAACATAGCTTCCAACACATTGCAAACAGGTCCTACATAGCAACTCAATAAAGTAGACTTTAAAGAAGGTTAAAAAAATCCCCATGAAGTGTGACTACTTATCATGGAATCAGACAAAATGTTTTCTGTAACACCTGCTTAAAAAAGTAGAGTTATTGAGAAAATTCATGGCAGACATAGTGGGAATATGAAATACAGAAAAATATATAGAAAGATAATTTAATAGAAGATTAAGAAATTGTCAGGGTGTTTCTCAGCAGGTGTGCGGTTCCTAAACTCCCTGAAAACTCATTTCTGAAATAGGAGACATTGATGTTCAAACTGAACAGACCTATATCTTGGCCTAAAAACCACAACTCATCTTAATAATTTATGTGACTTTACACTGTCATATTTTACAAGCAGACCAAGGACCACAGTTAGTGTTTATGAAGTAAAAGACTGCATTTGTGGGGGAAAATATAGCATCATCAATGAATGTACTTGAAAGCTGCAAGTCTCTGCTTTTAGTACGGTACCAGCCACTGAAAAATAAAAGGGAGCCGGTCTAAGTGCCTAAATAACGTTTTGATGGAAAAATTGTATCATAGCTCCTTCTAAGCTAACCCTTCCATGTAAAATCATGACTTTTATTACTCTCACCTATTTGAGCAACTGCAAAGTTTCATAAAGACTACATGGAAAGATGGTTAGTAATGGGTAACTTGGCTTGTAATAAAACTAGTTTACTTCTTTTTGGATTTCAATGATACTGGATGTAAATGGATAAAATTGTGCCCAACATCAGATAATTGGACAAGTATTCAGAAAATTAAAGCTGGTCCAGTGGTTAGGGCACTATTCTACAATTCTGGAAACCTGCGTTCAAATATCCGCTCTACCACAGACTTCCTGTATGAACTTGGGCAAGTCAGGGAGCCTCTCTGTGCCTCAGTTGCCCTTTTGTAAAAGGGGGATAATAGTAACTCCCTACCTCAAGGAGGTGCTGTGAGGATAAATAGATTAAAGGCTATGAGGTGCTCAGATATTATGGTAATGAGGTTCATATAAGTACCTACGATCGAAATATACAGCACAACAAAGAGAAGAGAAATGTCAACCAAGAATCGACTCCCTCAGATTACTAACTCATTCCACTCAGGCAAAGGCTCAAGAAATACATGAGCCATGCACCACATTTTCAGTATCAACTAACTCAGGCTTCACTGGGACAAGGACAATGAATTCCACTATGGAGGACTATCCCTTGAGAAAGCTCATGCTGCATCTCCCCAAATCTTGGGGACTTGTAGTGAGATCAACCTCAGTTGATCTCAGTGTTGTAGAGATGGCAGCACATAGGGAAAGAGGGGCTCTCTAAGGGCTTGTCTACATGGCGATTTAGTGCATGACAAGCCAGGGTGTAAATCTATAGCACACCAGCTGGTGTCCTGTAGAACCAGACTCTGGCTTGCTGCACACTAACTCACAATGTAGACAAGACATATGGTAGCAAAGATCCAGAAGATCATCAGTTCAAATCAGTACCTAAATATCATAGTGATTGGCACTATGTGAAAACCTAATAGATAGCCAGACTGATTGTGGCCAAAATTCATTTCCAGTGCATCAAATTTAAACATCTCCAGTCTTTAAACATGTCCATTCTTCCTACAACCATCTGGGTATTTTTCCCAAACCATTTCCCTACGGCTGGATTGCCCTTTCTCAGCTGGTCCTTAAGGCTACAACTCACTCCTCATTCAAATTCTTCCTGAAAACAGACTTCTGTTGCAATACATAAGAAAAGTTATATTTTTACACAAAACCTGTACGGGAATATCACCATGACGTGTGTATTTTCACTGTTTAACTTATCAATATTTTGCTATGTCATCTCTCCCCTCCCCTACTTATTTTGTTGGCTCTCCTAATGGCATATTTAATTAGGGTGTAAGCTCTTCAGGGCATGTAATTTTATTTGTATCTAGTATACCTCAGGCTCTGAAAAAATAATGAGGACTTTTCTTCAGTCTCTATTACATACATTGGTGGTTTCAGTGCAGTTCCAAATGGACAGGTGATCACATAAACTACTAACACAACTGGCACATATTGGCAAATCCCAGAAATGAGGTTGAGAATTGAAAAGGCCATGGAGACTAAGCATGTTAAGGTGGTTTCTGTGGTGTTACCTGTGAATATTTAGGGGGCCCAAAACAAGAAAGTAAGTGTGTAAACAGGAAATAAACTCAGTCTTGCATTCACTTCAGCCATGCTGTGCTGGGTCTCTAATCTATGCATGGTGTCAGACTGGGATTGGATAAAGACCCAACAGATCACAGAATACCTCTGCAAAACAGGGATAAAGAAAACAAACAAGTAAGCTCTCCAGGACCCTGATACCAGACACACCACAGCAAGAGTATAAACAGGAAGAGCTGCTCTTAGAAAGTTTTGTAGATGCAATATTTACTACTTTGCCAGTCACAGAAAAACACCTGCAAGAACTGAAAAAGCAGCCAGAGGCAGATGAATTACTGAGCAAAGAAGGCTGGACAAAACAGACAGTCAGAAACTTCTGAGGATCTTATCACAAACCAACATCAGTTATTGAAAGCTGGTTACCCTATATCACGCCAACAGGAAATCCTTGGCAGTCTGCATGAATGACAGCAATGTATTACAAAATGCAAGGAGAGAGCTTTATGAAGTAAACAACTACAAGAGATATGAGATATGTGCTCACATGATAACCAACACACTGGAGCCATAGCTACCATCTGGTCTACCAGAAAGGATCTGGCAGAGAGTTGGGACTGATCTTTTCTATCTGGATAATACAACCTATTTTTTGAGGACTGATTATTTCTAAAGATTCACTGAAGTTGCCAGGTTGCTCAACACCACATCAACTTCAGTTCTGGAGAAGATAAAACTCATCTTTGCACATTTTGGGATTCCAGAGCTAGTCATCTTTGACAATACTCCTCAGTTTTCCTCTGATGCCTTTGTTTGCAGATATCTATGGTTTCACTCATATCACATCCAGCCCACAATTCCCTCAGAGTAATGGTGAAGCTGTACATGCAGTAACGACAACAACATAACTTATTTCTAAATCCTCAGGTCCTCATCTTTCCCTATTGGCCTTCCAGTCAACACCTCCAGGAAATGGATTCAGCCCTGAAGGGCTCTTGATAGGAAGGAAGTTGAGGTCCATTATCCCAATCATCCCTTCCCAACTTGACCTTGCCAGTCTGACTTTCAGAGAGCTACAGAAGAAAGAATATTGATCTAAAACCCATCAGAAGAGGGTCTTTGGAGCCATAGGGTCACATCATTGGGAGTACTGAATCCAGGAAATCTTGGGTGACAGATTCTCAAGAAAAGGGGACAGCACAGGGATATGCGAGGACACCTTGATCCTATTTAGTTAGGGTGCCAGAAGAAATCATCCAGAACCAGTGTCATCTTGTTGTCTCACCAAGTGGACCTCCAGTACACCCTGACCACTAAGCCTGACACTGAATCTATGTGGGCAGGCTGGGTGGTGTTCATAGAAGTGTCAGACTGTCCTCTAGATCCCTGCCCTGCAAGGAGACATCCAGCAAGAGAAAAATGGCCTCCTGCCTTCCTGAAGGATTACATAACATCTTGAGAACTCAGGAAATTCAGAGAACATAAGATCATAAGAACGGCCATACCGGGTCAGACGAAAGGTCCATCTAGCCCAGTATCCAGTTTTCCGATAGTGGCCAATACCAGGTGCCCCAGAAGGAATGAACAGAACAAGTAATCATCAAGTGATCCATCACCGGTCTCCCATTCCCAGCTTCTGGCAAACAGAGGCTAGGGATACCATGCCTGTCCATCCTGGCTAATACCCACTGATGGGCCTATCCTCCATAGGACTAGTAGCTGAATGCCTTAAATGTGTTGAATAAATCTCTGACCCAAGGCTGAGGGTTCAGGTTCTATTCTGACTTTCATAGGGCTGTTCATTCTTGTTTTGTGTTGATACTTCATTTCTGTTGTATGGTTTTGTGTAAAGTAAAGTTTAGATAAAGTTTTAACACTCTTCTCTTTTCAGAATAGGGGATGTGATGTTTGTTGTGAATGTTTAGCATGACCACTAGGGAGTATAGGGCAAGGAAATAAGAGTTTGTACAAACAGGAAATCAGGTCAGTCTTGTATTCACCCCAACCATACTGTGCTGGGTGTCTACTCACTACAGTTTCCTCACTGAGGCAAGTGATAACATTCAGCATTAAATGTCCTCCATTTTCCTATAAAGTTGAGCCTTTCAAAAGTGCTCAGTGTGGGCCTAATTCTGCTCCACCAACTTTAGTGAGAGCAGAGTGAGGCCAATACTAGAGGCTTTTGGGAAAATTCCACCCTATCTCCTTTTGAACATTTGTTTAATAGTAGCACTTTAGCATTTGCCCATAAAGAACAACAAGTTCAGCTGATGATGAGACTAGTATTTTTCACTCAACTTTTATGATGCTTGTTTATTAGTCTCATAGTCCTATAATCATTGTATTACCTCCCAGTATGAGTTAAAATGAAGCATATTTTTGGCTACCACTGAACTGACAATATCAACTCTTACTATGGAGACATTAGCACTGAAGTTTCAATGGTACAATGTAAGCTAATTAAGCATACCTGTTTATTTCCTGACTCTTCTCCCTGGCATTAAAGGAGCCACATGTTTCAGGGGCACATGCTTTTGTCTGTGTGTGGGTGGATAAGTGGTCAAATCCAAATGCATAAAACACCTACCCAGTGCCAAACACGGGATGGCTTTGAACTAAACTCCTACACGTTGTTGGTTTAGCAGAAAAAACATACACCAGTTCTAATTAGCCCTGCACATTTTCTGTTCATTACATTGCAGAAATAAAGCACAACAGAGGTCACTATATTTGCACATCAGGCAGCACACTCATTAACGGAAGGCAGAAGGGGACAAAGAAAATGAGCAGAAGCAGTAGCGGCAAAGGCATTGATTTCAGGCGGCTGACAGGATGTGGGCTCACTGCTGACGTGACCTATTTCTTTCTTTTATTGCAACTGTTGTTATGTTTATCTAAGTTTATCTTTAGCTGTTTATGCTAAGCGTCATTTCTATAAGGAGGACGCAGACAGCGTCAGAGATAGAGCACTGCAATACCAAAAGGCACAGCCCACTAAAACCAGACTGCTATATAAGCTACATCCCACAATCTAGGACTGTGAAAAAAAGAAGCTTCTTGGTTGGCCCAGCGCATGGCAGTGCTGCAAGTTGCAATGCAGGGACACAAGTTAAAGACTAAGCTTCATCTCTGGGGTGGCAGGAAATAAGAAGCGTGTGATAGTCATATTTCAGTCCAAGGTTGAAGGAATGCCTTTATCACCCTTAGCAAGCCTCTCTAAGCACCTATACTTACACAGCGATTCTGGGTGACCAGCCTGATATACCTAAAAGGTGCCCAATTTTCAGAACCAACGAGAACTCTCCCTTTAAAATTCAGGCCCCTTTACAGTGTCTCAAGTTGGACACCCAAAAATCACTGGTCACTTTTGAAAATTCAGGCCCTACCATGTGGCATCAATTGTCCATTAGCTCCAGAAACAGCTGCATAGATCTCTGTTTGAGTGAGGCATTGGCATTAGAGAGGAGGCGGGGAGCATCTAGATGATTCCCCCATTCCTCAAAAGTGCAGGCTCTGCAATTGCACAGTTAGGGTTTGTGGGTGTGGTTTTTTTAAGTCTATACATTCTTCAGGGGCGGGATTGTGCCTTCTGGTCTGTACAGGCGCCCCAGGACATTGTGGGTGCTATGAGGATACAGATATAAACCATAATAATTCACACAACATCTATACATAATTTTATTTTACACAGACCTTTCCAACAAGTCACGACACTCTGTCAAAAAGGAATGTTGCCATTGTTTTCTCTTTCTGTTCCCTGGACTAAAATTTTTAGGTAGCTCCAGTCTAACAACGTGTTCTGTATGTACCTTCACAACAGACCGGTTGTGACTGAACAGGTTGGGAGATGACATATTTACAGCTAATCTTTTCTAGCAAAGAGAAAATGACCTCTTGTGTAAGAGCTTTTCCTCGATTTATCCAGCAGGATAACTCTAAAGAATTCTGGAACAATTCTAAAACTAGCTCAAAATGAAAAATGACACCATCTCAGATTCTCACTAACTCAGCGAGGGTCATTGCAGGATGTCTGTACAGACAGTCATTTGCTGAGGATGTTTATGTGGTAGACTTAGACAAGTTAAATGTCTTCAAGTCAGGAGCGCCTGATGAAATATACCCTAGACTACCTGGGAACTGACTGAAGAGATCACTGAACCATTAGCGACTATCTCTGAGAACTCATGGAGGACAGAAAAAATCCCAGAGGACTGTAAAAGGTCAAATATAGTACCTATCTATAAAAAGGAGAATAAAGGACAACCCAGGAAATTATACAACAGTCAATGGAACAAATAATCAAAATCAATTTGTAAGCCCCTAGAAGATAATAAGGTGATAAGTAACAATCAACATGTATTTGTCAAGAACAAATAATCTCAAACCAATCTAATATATTTTTTGACAGGGTAATAGGCCTTGTGGATGGAGCGTGGAAGCAGTAGATGTGATGCATCTCGACATTAGTAAGGTTTTTTATACTGTCTCATAAACCTTATGATCTTCTCATAAACAAACAAATATGTGCTAAATGAACTTACTATAAGGTAGGTGCACAACTGGTTGGAAAACCATCCTCACAATCAAGCTGGATTGGGGTGGGGGGGGGGCGAAGGAGGGGGTCACACAAGGATCTGGCCTGGGTCTGGTTTTATTCAGTATCTTCATAAATTATTTAGATAATGGCACAGAGAGAGTACACTTATTCCAAGCTGGGAGGATCTTGACAAACTGGAGAAATAGTCTGAAATATAAACAGGATGAAATTCAATAAGGACAAATGCAAAATACTACACTAGAAAGGAACAATCAATTGCACAAATACAAAATGGAAAATAACTGCCTAGGAAGGACCATTGCAGAAAAGCATCTGGAGGTTATAGTGGATCACAACTAAATATGAGTCAACAATGTAATACTGTTGCAACAAAAGCAAACATCATTCTGGAATGTATTAGCAGGAGTGTTGTAAGCAAGACACAAGACGTAATTCTTCTACTCTACTCAGTACTGATAAGACCTCTGTCTAGCACTCTGTCTAGTTCTGGGTGCCACACTTCAGGAAAGAGGTACACAAATTGGAGAATGTCGAGAGGAGAGCAACAAAGATGATTAAAGGTCTAGAAAACATGATCCATGAGGAAAGATTGAAAAAGATTGGGTTTGTATAGCTTGGAGAAGAGAAGATTGAGGGGGAACATGTTAACAGTCTTCAAGTGCATAAAAGGTTGTTATAAAGAGAAGGGTGGTAAATAGTTCTCCATAATCACTGAGGTCAGGACAAGATGTAATGGAGGTTTAGGTTGGACATTAGGAAAAACTTCCTGTCAGGGTAGTTAAGCACTGGAACAAATTGCCTAGGGAGGTTGTGGAATCTCTGTCACTGGAGGTTCTTAAGAACAGGTTAGATGAGCACCTGTCAGGAACAGATAATACTTAGTCCAGGGGACTGGACTAGATGACCTATCAAGATCCCTTCCAGTGCTATATTTCTATGATTCTGTAGCACTATTCTGTTAAAATACTAAATATTGCAAGGTTACCTGTGATACATCTTAATACCATTGTAGCAGTTAAGGTTTCTCTGCACTTTGTAATGCAAGGCCCTCTGCTCTCATTGAACTCCAGGGGAATTAAAGACTTAAGCTTTTTGCAGAAAACAGATAGCAGCTAGCAGACTGGGTGCTGTTTGTACTAGTGCTTCTATAGTACATCACCTTTTCTTACAGGTTTTGCTGGATCCTAAATATTTTGCTCTAAGATGAAACTTGCCAAGCTATGTCCAAACTAGGCCTCAGTACAAGATTGTAGAAGGGGCACTGTTACCTCCCAAGCACCCCCTTGCAGCTGAGTGTGGCTCTACCAGGACCTGTCTCAGTTTCCCACCTCAATGAGGTAACTACAAGGTCACATGAACAGCCTGGGCAAGGAAAAGCCAAGCAGCACTCTACTTTACAACAGTATCTCTCCCTTTAATGAAGCCCTCTGAAAGAAGCACTTACACAATGCTTTAAAGGTTCTTCCCTGAGAGCCCAGATAAAACTTAAAAGCCCCCAAACAAAAGTCAGTAGTTTCCAGCAGCAGCTACTTCTGCTATAAGGCCTTAGGCTTGTCTGCTGCCTGGAGAATTGTACAGTGCTTCCCCTGTTTGATTCAGGGTCTCTCCCAGGTCTCCCTATCTGGAAAGCTTTTGCCTAGTTAAGGCTCCCTGGGAGCTTTCCTACTCTGGAGCTCTTTTGTCATAAGAGTCCTTCTCTGAGGCCCTTAGCCTTTTCTCATACCTAGGTGTTTCCCTGCCTAACTCACTGCCCCCCAGCTACTCAGTGAGTTAACTACAGCCAGCTGAGCCTGAGTTTCCTCATTTCCCCTTGCGGAGCATGTCAGAGACAGGCTGGGCTCCTTACCCCTTCAGAAGGCCATCCCTCTGACAAGGGTCTATTGGATATAAGTGTTTGAACTATAGGTTTTTACGCTATTTCTAAATTAAAAGATGAAAACCAAAAAAGCCAAATGCTGCCTTAATGGACAACCCCATTGAAATCAGTGGATCATCACTCTGCTTCATTATTCTTTCCTGCGTGCTGGTCTCATTTATTTCTGCCTCATTCTTCCTGCTTCTCCATTTTCATTTCTGACAGATCCATGAGGTATTTTTGGAATATTATTAGCCTACATTCCAGCATGCTGACGCTTTCACTTTTAAAATTATTTACAGCAGCCAGAACCATTCTTGGGGCCTCATGGGACACAAAGTGACATGGTTTCTGATATGAAGAGTTTCAATCTAATGCCAGGTATGGTACAACAAAGCAAGTAGCAAAATGGTAGGGAAGAGATGGGGCCACAGCTGTGAGATTAAATGAAACATTAGTGAAGAACGGGGCTAAGATGTTTATTAATTTTAAAGGTATAAATAAATTTAATCTTTTTTCATTTATTTCTCAAAAGTCTTGAGGCAGAATGAGTCTTGAGGAAACATGCCAATAAGAAGAGGATGGAAACCTGGTGTACCAGCTCAGGAAGTTTGTTCCAAGTGTAGGGGCTTCACCTAAAACACAACCGAATTGGTTGAGCGAGAAGTAGCCAAATGAGGCATCGAGAGAGGCATGTGATAGGGGCAACCCAATACAAAACAAGATCAGATAAATAACGACGTCTAGAATTATGCAGGGCTTTTATTTGCTTTACAATTTTGTCCCTAACTGATGACACACAGTTTGGACCAAACTAAAACTTCAACTGTTCCTCTAGTTTTCCCTTCATCACCTGCTTACACACTGGATGGAATTTGTTTGTGGAGAGTTATCCAGCCTACTGTAATTTTATGTAATATTAAGTCCTTAAAACACAGCTATGAGGACATAAGATGTCTCCAGAAGTTTACTGTTGAAGTTTGACAATACTACCATTTCACTTATTTGGTGTGCACACACAGCATAGTTATCAATGCTCTAAAACTGCCTGTATCTGATAGCAAATAGCTCTGTTTGAAATTACACTAAGATGCATTTCTGCATTAACCTAAGATGCTCATATTGATATGATTCAGAGAACTGAAGGGCAGCCAGGTCAAAGTGTGGATTAGGAGCTTCATTTGGCCCATTGAGTTTACCACATGGTTTTGCTGCTGTTTTTAATATAGAAGTCAGACTTGCAGAGACTACCACATCCCAGCATGCAAAGATCCAGCTTGCTCTGGAAAGACCATTGACAGGAAGATGTAGTACTGTATACAGGAACCTTTAGGAGTTGTCTACACAGTCTCGCAGTGCGGACATCAGAGGCGTGAAGTGTGCACTGAAGTGTTGCTCTGTAACTGCTACATGTAAATTCTTCTAGTGCAAACTACAAGGTACCTACTTTGCGTTAACGTAGTCCCATTTCCAACATGACTATGTTAATGCAAACTAGGTATCTTTTAGTTCACCGTAGGGTGGGTCTAGAGCAGTAGTTCTCAACCAGGAGTACATGTACCCCCGGAGGTATGCAGAGGTGTTCCAGGGGATACATCAACTCCTCTAGATATTTGCCTAGTTTTACAACTGGCTACATAAAAAGCACTAGTGAAATCAGTACAAACTACAATTTCATACAGACAATGACCTGTTTATACTGCTCTATATACTAAAATGCAAGTACAATATTTATATTACAATTAATTTTATGGTAAAAATGAGACAGTAAGCATTTTTTCAGTAATTGTGTGCTGTGAAACTTTTGTATTTGATGTCTGATGTTGTAAGCAAATAGCTTTTAAGTGAGGTGAAACTTAGGAGTACACAAGACAAATCAGACTCCTGAAAGACATACAGTCGTCTGGAAAGGTTGAGAGCCACTGATCTAGAGGGGCAGTTACAGAGCAACACCTCAATGAGAGCTCCACTCACTCCCTCGTAGTCCACATTGTGAGGCCACGTAGACAAGCCCTCAGTCTCCATGGGCTGCACGTCTGTATTAAAAATGAAGACTGCTACTATCCACTCCATTTTGTAGTAATTTGATGTCTGATTAGTTTTTTGAGAGAAGGCCAATATGGTCCTTTGTTGGGCAACATTTTAGTAAATGGCAATATCACGATCACTTCTGGGGTATTAGATATAGCCTAATTTTATCTGTTTCAGCATTTAAATCCTTTTTCAATGTTGTAGATTCTAATGGACCTGAAGTACTAAAGCAGCATAAAATTAGTGAGTTAATTTATTCCCTCGTATATGCTGTCTTAAAACATGATGAGGGGGTTACTGCTTTCAAAGGACACTTTTGTAGTAGGAAAGGGAATTTCTCTTTATTACCACTTGACAATGGACAGTTAAGAACCCAGCTAACCCAAAATGGAAAATAATTTAAGAATTAAATGGGACACTAAAACACTGCAATTTTTTAAATAGCATGTGCATTTATTAATTGAACTTCAATTCTTTCAACAGTGTAGTGCATGGGGAGGCGAAGAAAACTGGGGCCAATGACTGATCTTAGTAACATCCATTAACACTACTGAACTCAACGGATTTATGTGAGACCATAACTTGGTCGCTGGTATTTAAAGTTCCAGTAAAGTACAAGTGTTGCTTTTAAGTTTTCTTTTACCAGCTGTTCACTTACCAAGGCTTTGCTGTACACACCTTTGCTGTTTATTAGAGGTATGTGTAATATTCACAGTGTAATTCCCTGAATGGCAAAACTCTTGCCCAGTAAACTAATTTCCTGGTGAACACAGAATGTACTAAGGAGTTCTAAAATTCTACGTCACATATTTGAGGTAAAAACAACTGAATTTCAGATAGACTGTTAAGCATAAGGAGTATAAAACTACTGGACACTATTGGATCAAAAGTTTCACTCGATATTTGCACCAGTTCACATTCCTCTTAGCTCACCTCACCTGTTTACCTTAAACACACTTAATGTGCCTAGAAGCTACAGGTATTCCATGATATATGTACAAAAACACTACAAAGTACCATTTTGTGCTGAAAATGTACCCACAAAGAACCAGGATCTCTGTGCTTGTGGGTTAACAGCAAAGTTTCCATTTACTTCAATCACAACAGGATTGTGAAAAGCAGAAAAGTGTCAACTTAATTCCAGTCTGGTTCTACTCTTCTTCACTTTTAGTTAGCTATTTTTGTCTTTGTATTTAAACTTCAATTGGACATTTCATTTTATTGTGGAGTTGTTTATTGTGGTTTAATAAGTCATTATAAACTGGCATTTGCCCTTTTGTCTTTCATTTTTAGAATCCAACATGGGATTGTCTAGTTAGCTAACCTTTGGTCGGCCTGTTTTTGATTTGGGAAGATGCAGAGTTCATTTAATTGGCGAATCAGTCGTGAATAGATGGTTCCGTAAAGCACAGCCTCAAGGGAAAAAGCTCTCCTTTTTAAAAGCCTATCAGTTTGGACATAATGCGCTGACAGGCAACAGATCCACAGATATTTAGGAAATAATTACAGGCAGTGCTGGTAGTGCAGCATATTGTTAAGGTTGCCTGACACTTCCCATTATAAGACCATGTGTTTTCGTTTGCTTATAACTTTGCCAAAGTTTAACCATTTGGGCTGAAATTTTCCATGACAGATGTCTGCCTCGGGATGAATTGTTTGGGAGGGGTTTGTTTGTTTGTTTGTAAAATATCAGCCAAAACATTTCAGCCATTTCTAAGAATGAGGATAGGGAAAATATACTGTTTTGCCCATGTTACAAAATTCTAGTAACCTTTTCTTTGAGTAACTCTAGCATCTAGTCATCTTTTTGTCAGGGACCTGCCTTTTGCTATCCCCAAGAAAATGGGGCCAATATATAAGCCTCTGAAAAAGCTCAGGTCCTAGTTGTCTCTAGTTGGGGACCCAAAATTAGTAGAAACGTTTGACCTTAATATCTGTGTCTCAGTTCCTCATCTGTAAAATGAGGATATTACCACCCCTCACCTCAGAGTGGTGTTTTGAAGATTAATGTTTGTGGAGTACTCAGATATTATACTAATGAGCCCCCTGGAAAAGCCCATGAGGAAATTAATAATTCAAACTTCAGGGCAGGGGTTGAGTAGTGTGCAGTATATAAGGATTGGGGCCACACATTGAACACTGAAGATTAAACAAAACATTGTTTTGGCATTAAGTGAGTGTCTTCCTTCCTGTGCATTGAATGAGACAGGGGTCCAGTACAAAAAATAGTATCTGATTATGCAATTAAAGAGTGTCTCATAATGCATATGCATAAGGCCAAAATAAGGTTGCACAGGCAACCTTAATTCTGACATTTCCTAATTTCTGAGTGTTTGACTTTTCAACCTTCATGTTGTAGTTTTTGTGTATGTATTTTAGCTTTATATTTGAAGCTATAACTAGAGCTGGTTGGAAAAATTCTAACAATCATCTTTTTGGTCTGAATTTGCCAATTCATCAAAATCTTAACCTTTCTGGAAACTGCTTAGTTTCACTGATATTCCAACAGAATCCAGAGTTTAGGCAGGATTTAGATGAAAACGTGCCTGTTTTACTGCCAACTCAGCCGCCTGATTCTTTAGCACAGTGGTTCCCAAACTTGTTCCGCCACTTGTACAGGGAAAGCCCCTGGCGGGCCGGGCCGGTTTGTTTACCTGCCGCGTCCGCAGGTTTGGCCGATCGTAGCTCCCAGGGGCCGCGGTTCGCTGCTCCAGGCCAATGGGGGCTGCAGGAAGCGGCACGGGCTGAGGGATGTACTGGCCGCTGCTTCCAGCAGCTCCCATTGGCCTGGAGCAGTGAACCACGGCCACTGGGAGCCGCAATCGGCCGAACCTGTGGATGCGGCAGGTAAACATACTGGCCCAGCCCGCCAGGGGCTTTCCCTGCACAAGCGGCGGAACAAGTTTGGGAACCACTGCTTTAGCAGCCTACCAGGTAGACTGCTTCAGATTCAGGGACCTCAGGGCTTTTACTGTCTATGACTCAGGGACAATCTACCAGGCTGACTGCCCCAGAGCTGGGATTCCATTCCATGATGTGGAGAATTTCATATCGTTTTGTTTCCATTCCAAATTAGAATGAAACTAAATTTTGAAATGCTCTGCAAAACAGAATTACCTTTCTTCATCCAGCTCTAGTAATGACAAATTTGTCACTGAAGGAAGAGATGAAATTCAGCTTGGAAAGTAAATTTTCTAAGCATTGCATAATTCCCTGTAAAGTCAATTTATGGGCTATTAGATATTTAAAGAGAGCACTGAGGATACCTATTTTAGTGTGAACACAGAGGACAGGAGTCGCCAGTGGTCAAAGAACCAGGGGTCACCCAATGAAATTAATAGGCTTAAAACAAATATAAGGAAGTACTTCTTTACAACACATAGTCAACCTGTGGAACTCATTGCCAGGGGATGCTGTAAAGGTCAAAAGTTTAACTAGGTTAAAAAAAGAATTAGATAAGTTCATGGAGGACAGGTCTATCCATGGCTATTAGCCAAGATGGGCAGGACACAAACCCATGCTCCGGGTGATCCTAAGCCTCTGACTGCCTGAAACTTGGACTGGACGAAAAGGGATGGATCATTCTAATTGCCCTGCTCTGTTCATTCCCTTTGAAGCATCTGGCACTGGCCATTGTTGGAAGACAGGATACTGGGCTATATAGACCATGGGTCTGACCCAGTACGGCCATTCTTATGTTCTTACGACTGATTTAGGGAAGGTCAGAGAGGAACGCATGGGAGGATTTTGAAAGTTGAGTGCACAGGAGAGGAAAAGGCAGCTTCTCCACAGCCAAACAATGGCTTTCCCTCTACTTCCATGCTAATATATGGGTTGGATAGTAGCTAGCTTGAAGATTGTTGAAGAAAAGGGAGCTGACTTGGTTGCCTCATATTTTGATTGGGAAAGGCAGGATAGGGTTTCAACGCATGACAGTGGAGGCATGATCCTTGAGGCGTGTACTGATATATACTTAGACTACGGGTTGTCAGTTTCACCAGCTCATTGGCCAACATCTTATTTAGGTGGCTAATCTGAAGGGGTTACAGAAACAGGGCCAAAACAATCAGTGAAACTGAGAACACTGATCCAGGTTTTCAGGGACATGTGATCACCCTCTACACTATTATGAACACTTAGGGGTAACATATGTTCACTTCATTTCACTTGAAAAGTTAGCATAGCATCAAGGTTCCCATTAGTCCTCACAGTACTTTACCCGTCAGTTTTTGATGGTCTTCCTACCAGCCTCCTGGCAACTCCTTCACAATTAGTAAATCTATAGCTATTTACATCTAATCCCAGAATAAACGGTCTCCTTGTAACAATCAGAGAGTGAGCCACATTAAGCTTCAAAAACTTAGGGTCCACAGTGTAGGTTGTGGCCCCCAGAGGGAAATCAAACCACACACAGGTCATTCCTGCGATCTGATGGAAAGCAATACCAGGGAGTGTTTTTTTTTTTTTTTTTTATGGCAATGACTAGTCACATTACAGTGCCAATAGCAAATAAGCCATTTGCACCATGGGCTCTATGTTAGCTCTGTTGAACAGGCAGGATTATTCTGACACTATTTACTAAAGTACTGACAGCTCTGAGGGAAAGTTCAGTCTCGGCTTAGGGCAAATGTTCTTAGTTACTAGAGAGTTCAGAAGGGAAAAAAACAGTTACCCTCAGCTGAAAATTTAAACCTGACTAGAATCATACCACCGGGCACACTATTTGCACAGTACTGCTAATACAGTCACTGTCTTCCTTTATATATCTTAGATAGTGTTCATGTGTCTTGGTCTGTGGAAGTCCTCTCCAATCTATCCACTTTACTCCTGACATTTTTTATTCCCATCTGACCTCCTGCGATCCTTTTAATTAGAGGACACAAGTGATTCTGAGACAGTCAAACCTTTTATACAGTAAGCCAACTTGATAAAATCAACATGTCTAACTCTTTGGAGTTGCCCCTGAAGAATGTGTGACAGAGGTTGGATGCATGAGACACTTTAGTCATTTACAGGGAATTTTTGTTAGGAGTTTTTGAATAAAATAATTAACAGATAATATGCACTCCACATTTATTTTCCAACACAGTTTTCTAATAAATAATGGGACAGTATGGGGGCAAGAGGTGAGGGGAGATTAAAATAAAAAAGATTTATTGTTTAGTTTTTCTTCCCAAAACAGGAAAATTCTGTGAAATTTCTTTTAGCAAAAATGTTTTCATTTCTTTTGAAATATTTTGTGGAATGTACTTAACACGTTTCAACTAACCCTAGCCTAACTGGTCTTGCTCAACGTATCACATAGAGCAGTGGTTCCCAAACTTGTTCCGCCGCTCATGCAGGGAAAGCCCCTGGCGGGCTGGGCCGGTTTGTTTACCTGCCGCGTCTGCAGGTTCGTCCGATCGCGGCTCCCAGTGACCACGGTTCGCTGCTCCAGGCCAATGGGAGCTGCTTTCCCTGCACAAGTGGCGGAACAAGTTTGGGAACCACTGACATAGAGGTAATGTCAAAACCTAATAATAATACCCAACTGTCCATGCAGTCCAGTGCCATATCCTTTGGGAAATGTTGCCTCAGTGTGATAAATCCTACTTTCTTTACCCATGTGAAGCATCCCTTGCAGTATCTGGCCCATAACTTCAGCAGGAAATGATTGCACCAAGCAGTGGTACAGCTGCAGTAGGGTATGAAGTTCTTTGTTCCCTTTGCTTGGGGGTCATTAGACAACACAACCTGACCCAGGAATAATCACATAGTGTTCCCAGAGCTGTGCACCTTTTTAATTACACTGTCAGTATAATGATGCAGGGGCAGCATAAAACAAAACAAAAATAATAAAATGAAATATTTGCAAAGTGGAACAATAAAATAATAGAGAAGAGGAAGCAGTTTCCATTCAGCATCCTGAGAATGTGATACAAACAAGAAAAACAAATAGAAACCAAAAGAATATACAGTAACCTTTCTAGTCCTTGTAGCTTCTATGCACCCTGCATCAGGTTTTATCTTACCCATCCCTTCTCCCGCTCATATTACAGATTGGTTTTTGGTTTTCTTAAAAAAGTGCCTGTAGCATATTTATTGGTAAGACCTGGACATTAATTTTTCTTTACAACAGTTTCTATTTCTCCTCTGAGTCCTCTATTGCTTTGCCAACATTCCCGCTTTTGTACATTCGTTCCATCTTTTATTCTCCATTCCTCCTCCCTCATTTTGGTCTTGCTCTGGTTTGAATTCCAAAGATAAATAAAAATAGATTATATTATATGTTGCCGCAAAAACACCCTCCATACCCGCTGTACTCTGAAGCGATGCCCTGGTCCTATTCAAAGCTCAGAGGTTAATTTTCTTCTTAGATCTACGTTGTACATTACTTCTTGGTCGCCCGGCTATCCCTATATATACAGAATATACCTCTCTCACTGATATCAAGGGGACCCCCATGCATGCTGGGAAAGGAGAAGAGACATCAATATCTTCTGTGGGGACCTAAGAAAACAACATAGCTCTTCGGCAGCAATTAAGGATGCTGTGGAGAGCCGAGTGTCGTTAACTCCCATTGACTAAGGGCTTGTCTACACAGTGGGGTAATGCATTCAACTGGGGTGTGACTTCTAAAGCACAC
This sequence comes from Emys orbicularis, assembly GCF_028017835.1. Lineage (NCBI taxonomy): Eukaryota > Metazoa > Chordata > Testudines > Emydidae > Emys > Emys orbicularis. The sequence goes on from NC_088683.1 coordinate 172,355,541, forward strand.
TAATGTTAAACTACGTTATGACATACTATGTTAAAGCTCACAAAGGAACCTTTATTGCGCACCAGTAAGGGCTACATGGCCCAATTAATGCGCATTACGTTAACACTTTACAAATCACATCCTGAGCCTATTTCCCCAACGCAGACAAGCCCTAAGTGGGAGTTTAGGGCACTCAGCACTTCACTGTTTTGTAAAATGAGGCCTTGTGTAAACTATTCTTCCTAATCAGCTCCATGATACAGGGCTCGAGCCTATCCCACTGAAGTCAAATGGCACAACTTGATGATGAATGCAATGAGAGCAGAATTAGGCCCCTTTGTTTTATTTATAGTCACACAATTATATTTCTGGAGCCAGCCGAGGAGATAGACAGATGCAGAGGGAGCTGATGGACACACAACTCTCTGCTGTGGTAGCTTTATTGTTCTGTCTGAAACTAACACAAAAGTGAGGCTTTTCATTGGGAAAGGGGGAGAGCACAGAGCGCCCCTGAAAATTTAAAGGGACAGGACATCACACACACACACACACACACACACTTGTTAGCAAGTTGTAAAATATCCACAACTTTGCTGCTGGATTTATTCCTCTACATTTCAGAATGCAATACCATTTCCCAGGCAACTGCATCTGCCAATGCTATTAAGATCGGATTGTTGATTATAGGCTTTTTAGGGTTATTCTTGAATAACACCTGTGCTTCAGCTGCTTTCATTCCTTCTCTTCCACAATTCCTCTATTTCCACCTTGACTTGACAAGCAAATCAGCAAAATGTTTGTATTAAAAGGAAAAATAGCTCAAACTACAACCAGTCCTCGAACAAGCAGGCTGCTTTCTCTGAGGCCATTTTTCAGTATCTGTTTTACAGTATCTCCCAGCTGTTTTACAGCATCTCCTGTTTTACAGTATCTACCCATGTGATTTTGGGAAAATCACTTAATCTTTCCCCCTCTCCTATAAGACAGGTGACATTGCTACTTCCCTACTTCTCAGGGGTATTGTTAAATTTAATTCATTGGTGTTTGTGAGGTGCTCACATACCATTGTGATTAGTGCCATAGAAAAGCAGTTAATTAAATAAGTGACTCTCAGCTGAGACTTCTCTCCTCAGCTGCTGCTGTCATTCTACTTACTAGTAAAAAGGCTAGTAACACAGAAGCTTCTCTGGTTACTCTTGCTTGACTCTTTCCCACTCCTCACTTCATCAGCCAGAAGAAGGATAAGGGCTCCACCAAGTTCGGGAGCGGGGGAGGAGAAAGGGTGCACTCTTTGTACCTATAGATCATTTTATTACCCTTGTACCTATTCTTGGCACAATCTGAAAATTTAACTCCTCAATTCTTTGCCCCCAAGATTTCCTTGTCTTCCTGCCAGCCTTTTGGCAGTCCCTTTACAATCAGGTAGTCTGCAGCTATCATACATATAACCCCTGACCCCCTGTGTAAGAACCATACTGAAATATTGCATACGCACCATTCTTAAAACTGTCTGTGAGGCCTGCTTAGACAGGTTGTAAGCATAATCCCCATCTGTGGCATGCTTGCCAAGGTAGTCAAACAGCAGCAGATTTTCTCATCTCCAGGTTAAAAACTCTGGGAAGTGAAGCCAATGAGGAAATCTCTTCCCTGGAGACCTACCTGGGTCGTAAGAAATGTGGATCCAAAAATCCAGCTTTGGTCATTCCTGGTGCACATGTACTTTTCCCCAATTGCCTCCTTGTATGGTCTTCTTGTCTGTCTGGTACCAGAAGACAGAACTATAGTTACAACATGGAGATGATTCTTGGAAAGCCAATTTGCTGGGTGTAGAATCATAGAATCATAGAATATCAGGGTTGGAAGGGACCTCAGGAGGTCATCTAGTCCAACCCCCTGCTCAAAGCAGGACCAATTCCCAACTAAATCATCCCAGCCAGGGCTTTGTCAAGCCTGACCTTAAAAACCTCTAAGGAAGGAGATTCCACCACCTCCCTAGGTAACCCATTCCAGTGCTTCACCACCCTCCTAGTGAAAAAGTTTTTCCTAATATCCAACGTAAACCTCCCCAACTGCAACTTGAGACCATTACTCCTTGTTCTGTCATCAGGTACCACTGAGAACAGTCTAGATCCTACCCTTTCAGGTAGTTGAAAGCAGCTATCAAATCCCCCCTCATTCTTCTCTTCTGCAGACTAAACAATCCCAGTTCCCTCAGCCTCTCCTCATAAGTCATGTGCTCCAGACCCCTAATCGTTTTTGTTGCCCTCCGCTGGACTCTTTCCAATTTTTCCACATCCTTCTTGTAGTGTGGGGCCCAAAACTGGACACAGTACTCCAGATGAGGCCTCACCAATGTCCAATAGAGGAGAATGATCATGTCCCTCGATCTGCTGGCAATGCCCCTACTTATACAGCCCAAAATGCCGTTAGCCTTCTTGGCAACAAGGGCACACTGTTGACTCATATCCAGCTTCTCGTCCACTGTAACCCCTAGGTCCTTTTCTGCAGAACTGCTTCCTAGCCATTCGGTCCCTAGTCTGTAACAGTGCATGGGATTCTTCCATCCTAAGGGCAGGACTCTGCACTTGTCCTTGTTGAACCTCATCAGGTTTCTTTTGGCCCAATCCTCTAATTTGTCTAGGTCCCTCTGTATCCTATCCCTACCCTCCAGCGTATCTACCACTCCTCCCAGTTTAGTGTCATCTGCAAACTTGCTGAGAGTGCAGTCCACGCCATCTTCCAGATGTAGGAGCAGGCTCCCAAGGATTTACAGATGAGTGGGAAGGAAAAAAAAGCCTACAAATTTGTGACTAGAGTCAAAAGGGGCAACAATGTATTGAAATGTGCAAATTGCTTTCCAGGTTACCGAACCTCCACTGGAAAGAATTCCCTTGTAGAGGAAGAAGGTGCATTATTTGGTTATGGGCCTGCTCCTGCTTTAATCAATGGCAAAGTTTCCAATAACTTCAACTATGTACAATTGGGTTCTATAACAAAGTTGCATTGTGCAGACTCCTGCATTTTATTCCCAAGTTTACCACTGACTCACCTGGCCAAGACACAGCTACAGATAATTGAGAATTTTTTGACAAAATGGGGTTTCATCTGACAAAGCCGATTCAGGAAAGCATGGGGAGTTGTGGAGGGGCTGGGGCAGCCCATTGCTCCATTTCATTTTGGGTGGGGGGGATCAAACCTCAATGACTTAATTTTTCTGAAATGAAAAATTTCATAGTTTACTTTCAAAAGGATTTTTTTAAATTTTCAATTCTGAATCCAAATGAAAATGTTTAAAATATTGGAATTTCCTGTGGAACACAAATTTCAAGTTTTCTCCAGCTCTAGTCACAACTCACATGCCTCATTTTCCCCAGCTATACATTAGGTATAATAACTAATTTGGGGGAGGGGAGTCTAAATTGTAGAGCACTTTAGGATTCTCTGGTAAAAGGGATTTATAAAATGTATTTTTGTATGTATGGTAAGATACTCAAGGAACTGCATAGGCTATATGCAAGTAAACAAACGATACTGACAGACACTTCAATTATTTTTAGAGGGGAAAATGCTGCCTCTATCTCACCATCCAGAAGCCTTACTGAGCAGCCAGCAAATTTTCCACTGTGAACAACAAGGAGCCATGTTAAGAAAACCTCCTATTTCCGACACAGTAAATGCATTTAAAAACGTGTAAGGAACTGACCCAATAGATTGGCCACCTTTCATTTGTACAATAAATTCTGAGTTGCTGTATATTCCTTTCTCCATTCTCTGTTACAGACGCTCCCAGGGGGATGATGGATATGGGAAAGACAAGAATTGGAAGCACAAGTGTATCCATTCTATTTAGCATGCACTGTAAATCTTAGTACTTTCTCCTAAGTAGCAGGCTCTGAAGTCAGCAGGCTGCTGAGGATACCAATGAGAACAGGTGAATATCTGCAGCTAAATCAAGCTACACACAGGGAAAGCAGTGGCAGTAAACACAGCAAAAGGACAATAGTAATCAAATGAGGTGGAACCAGTATATGGGGGAAGGGGGCAAATTTGGGAAGGGAGGAACCAGGTTATATGGGAGTGGGATTTATCGCTCCCTCACCAAATCTAAAAATTTATTATCTAGGAGCAAATGCTGTGTCAGTAAATACTATGTCAAGGGATTGAACTTCTGATATAAAATACCATACATACCTAATTAATAAAGGAACAGAGCTTTAACATTTACTAATAGAGATGCTCATAGATATGGGCATTGTTGTGCATTAGGTTAAACCTTCTTGTTATGGCTGGACACTACCACCGTCTTCCATTCAGGATGAATATAAAGAAGTGACTGAAATAAAAGCAGCCTCCAACCCCAAAACACACGCATATGTCTCCGCCCAAAACAAAGGCAAATGCAAGGCTGCCTAGAAATTTTAACAACCTGGGCAGAAAGATTCTCTGGGTATTTTTTGATGTATGTACTTTTGTGTGCAGGTGCATAGCAGGAGACAGTACACAGAGACGGACAGACAGCCTGCACCTCTAGAGACAAGCAGCCTGGAGAAGCACAGTATATGACCTTGAGGGATGCTTAGAGATGGGGAGTCTGGTGCTGGCAGAAGAGGCCTAGGATTGTAAGCAAAGAAATTATCTGTTCTTTTATTCCTCCTGTGTTCGAGGAAACAGGACTTTTTACATTCTGTGTAAATAAACAAGATTGCATCGAAGAAAATACCTGACTCCATCATCAGAGATAGAGCAAGTAAAAAGGGGAAGATTGTTAGGTGACAGATTAGTCAAATAATTTTCCTCTGCATGATGCACAGCAAGGACCCTAAGAATGAGGTTAACAACCTATAGCCTGGCTCTACAATGCAATTCTAAATTAGATCTCGGGCAAAATATCTCTGTGTGCTGATCAGGGCAGCTGGTAGAACCCTGCCAGCAACAATGTGGCTGTAACATGGGTTTAGCTAGTACAATTATGTTCCCAGTGAGGGTAAGGGCTTAAGGTCTCTGTAATTCTTTGATTGGGTTTTTGGTGGCTTAACAGATTTCATTGTTTCAGACACAAATTGCAATAAGCATCTTGCTGGTTTCTTTCCTGGTGTTCTCTAATTAACTCACTGAGACTTAATGAGGCTTTTCCTTAAAAAAAAAAAAATCTTGGAACATATTAAAATGCTGATTATTTCTTCAGCTTTTCTTTTTCAAGGTACCGAGCAGCCCTGATGTTCACAGAAGGCTGCGGTTGTCAAGAGAATTCCACTGGCACAAAGATAACTCGGACCTTGTGTACATGCAACGTTGAACATTTGAGCCCTGAACTTTATATCGCTTCCCTTTTAATTCAGTCCCTCTGACAACACAGCACAGGCAAAATTGGAGTCTTTATGAAACTAAAATAAACTTAATTTGTGTTACTTGTGAACAGGTTTCCGCTGGGCTTGAAATATGAAGAACTGAAATCATCTAGGTTTCGTTACATGTATTTAAATTCTTTAAATCTGTAGCCAACCCCTCTCTCATGTTCAGTTCACTGTGAACAAGGGGTTCATCTCAGTTCATTTCCTCTCCCCTCCCCACTCCACTTGCACAGGGGCTTAGGGAAAGGGTTATGAAGAAGCTGCCGGGGAAACAGAACAGGGAGAATATGTTTGGGAAGGTTGGGCTTCAGATTCAGGGGTCATAGCACAAGCTCCCCCCAAGCAGGAGAGCATCCCCTCAAATTATTTTCTGTCAGAATGTTTTTATTTTTAAAATATTAGAGCCCAATTTACAAAATTTAAATCATCCCCATCTCCATCGGTCAAGGGTATTTGCATTCAGGATTAGCACAGAAATGGCTTAATCAATTCATTGTGTGTCTAACCCTGTTTCAATTTCAAACACACCCCAACATGCGCGGCTATTGAGATTCAAGGTTCTGGGTCAGAGCCATCTCCAGGTACTATCAGCTTATAATAATAAAACCTAATTACTGAAAGATAACATGTGCTCTAATAACTTCAGACTAAGAGTGTGGCAGTCTGCCATCTGCTCAGGAGTAAGGAAGCAAAAGCTAAGGGAAACCATAACAGGAATTAAGAGTATTCGCCAGACAGAAAAGAGGAAGATGCAGAAAGCAGCAGCCAGTTTCAATGTGGCAAATGTAGGGCTTCTGCTGCTTGCATCCTCCAGATTTTAATAGCCAGTCCCAGAAAGACATGGCAGGATCAAGAGAAACCACTAGCAGCCAAAAAAATAAAATAAAAAAAAAATGGACACAGTGGTTATCTTGATGGATGTTTGTGCTTATGAAAAGTGGAGGCCAACAGATCTGAATCCAAACGGCTATCACCACCACAAAAAGGCTGCAGCAGGAGACAATGCTTCTGCTGCCCAGCGGCTGCAGGAATGGAACTGTTTTACAATTGCACAGTGGCTTGCAGAAAAGGAATTTTTCCTCTTCCAGCTCCTGCAGAACTCGAATTCATAGGATGTGCATTCAGGCTATGTGCTGGAAAGAGGGTTTGTCCAAAACTTCTACCCTAAGGATGAGGAATAAGCTGGCACACGTGAGGAAATTCAAACATTAAGGTTTCTTCACAACAACCTAAGTCATATGGGACATTAAATATGTAGGTCTAGTTTTAAAAAAAAAGAGAGAGAGACTTCCGTGGGAACTGCTCCATGTTTACAACTTTTTGAAAATCAGGTGACTTACCTAGGTACCTCAATATGGACTTAGAAACTTAATTTTAGAAACCCCAATTTGACAATCATGATCACGTGTTTTAGGGTTTGTGCTACACTTGGAGCTCCCATGCCAACGCTCATCAAGCTAGCATGCTAAAAATAGAATGTAGCTGCAGCAGCGGAAGCTGCAGGACGGGCTAGCTAGTCTGAGTATGTACTTAGGGGCCCTGATGGGCACCCATGGTAGCTAGAGTTTATACTGCCTCAGCTACGTTCTATTTTTAGCATGCTAGCTCAATGAAGCTACTATAAGTATGTCTCCTCCAGCTGGGAAACACACCCCAAGCTCCAAGGGTAGACATATTCTTAGATTAATCTGTGCAGTTTAATGCACGTTGCCTACACATTTGCAATATGACACATGCCTTGTTTATTTTTCCTGATTTTATGTTTAAACTTTCAAGCCTCATCAGTTTAACTTAGTTTTTGCATTTATACTATAGCTTGATTATATTTAGGGTTACTGTGTTTTCCATTGTATGCTTTAACCTTCTTCTGGTAATTTACTAGTAAAGATAAGTATTTCAACATTCAGAGTGACCACAGTTGTGCACTGTGTGGAATTTTTGTGTGAATGGATCCAAGCAATATTCATTCTATCTAGCCTGAAGCTGAGAGGCGGCAAGAGAATTAATGTGTACATCGCTGTGTTGAATCTTACAAAAGCTGGCAATTCTGTTTGTAAGTATAATTCTTGAGTGCCCAGGGAGATGACTAAGGCAAACGGGCAGGTGCGAACTGGCAGAGACAGAGAGAACTTTAAGATGGTATATGTAACAGAAATCGAACACATCTTCAGTTCTGCCTGAAAGATTCCAAGGAGGAGCACTGACACAAGTCAGTTTATATGACATGAATGGTGGCCATATTGAAGAGTAGGAACAATAGAAGGTGAGGAAAGTGCGCAGCTTCCCCAGTCAGTTGTTTTGCCAAGGCAGTATCTTAGATGTCCACAGTGGAAATCTCTGGAATGGAACATGTACATTACAAGGCCATGAAAAAAAACCTTGTCAGGACAATAATTTAGAAATAGCACCCCCCAGGAGCTCTGGAAGTCAGCGCCTCTGTTTGACGTGATTTGTTCTTAGTAAATCCATGCTGGCTGCTAGTGATTACCCCTTCATCCTCCAGGTATTCACAATTTGAATGGTTTATACACTGCTGTAGTAGCTTCCCAGGTATCAATGTCAGGTTTACTGGTGTATAGTTCGCCTGCTCCTCCTTTTCCCTCTTTTTAAAGATGGGCACTACGTTAGCTCTTTTTCAGTCTTCCCGGACCTCTCCTGTCATCCATGAGTTTGAGAATATTATTGCCAGTGGCTCCGAGGTTTCTTCATCTAATTCCTCCAGTACCCTGGGGTGAAGAGCATCGGGCCTGTTCACTTGAATTCATTCAAGTTAGTGAGAAGATCTCTGATGCGTTCTTTACTTATCCAGATCTGCATCTCTTCCCCTTTATTGTCTATGGTAACTTCTCTAGTTGTCCGGTCATGTTATTTTTTGTTAGAAGACTGAAGCAAAGTAGGCATTGAGCACTTCTGCCTTCCTATCATCTTGCATTACCAGCTCACCTTCTCCATTGAGCAGTGGGCCCACACCATCCCTGATCTTTCCTTTTTGCCTGACATATTTGTAAAACCCTTTCTTGTTGTCTCTAACACTTCTTGCCAGCTGTAACTCATTCTTTGCCTTGACTTTCCTGATTTTGTCCCTACATACGCGCGCTATTCCCATGTATACTTCCTTGGTCATGTGCCCCTCCTTCCATTTCCTGTGTGTATCCCTTTTGGTTTTTAGATAGCTAAAAAGCTCCTTGTGTAGCCACATTGGCCTCCATTGCTCTTCTATCTTTTCTCTGCATAGAAATAGCTTGATGTTGAACCTCTAATATTCCATCTTTTAGGAACTGCCATCCCCCTTTGACTCCTTTTCTTCCTAATGTTTTTTTTCCATGGACTTTGCCTACTATTTCTCTGAGTTGGTTGAAATCTGCCTTTCTGAATTCCAGTTGTGACATTCCCCAGGGTACAATCTGGACTACTGAACAGCTGTGTCCCCTCAACTCTCCAACCTGGGGTGCCTTTTACTCTGCTTTCCTGTGAGACCAATCACTCCTGATCTGCTCACACATACAGCTTCCAGCATGTAAATCGCTCCCAGCTATACGGTATGAGTGCTATAGCCAGCCACTCTTGAATACACTGCAGGGCCACATTAGCAAACTACAAGTCCCAGACTTTCCCTCAGAAATGTGTATCATGTACTGCCCAGCAACCTCCTGGACAATACAAGCTAATATAAAGTCTGTCATTTCATTAATAGAAAATGATATGCACTAATCTTGTTATTCCAAATGGAGTTTCCCAAACACTTAAATCCAAACACACTGGTTTAGATAAAACAACAAAAACAAATTTATTAACTACAGAAAGTGACTACAAGTAATAAGGCATATAAGTTAGAATGTGTTACAAGGAAATAAAATGTAAACCACAATGAACAGCTAACTTAACAAGCTAAATGAATGCAAAGCAAAGGTCTCTCTCACCAAAAGTTCCAGCTGTCTTACTGGCTGACCATCTTTCAGTCAGGATCCCCCCTCAAGTACAATGCTGTTTCCTTTGTTCTTCAGGTGTGGATGATTCCATGGGTAGAGAGCAAGGGAGAGATGATTTGAGACATCTGTCCTCTCCTCTTATAGCCCTTTCTCTTGCACAAGAAACATCTCCAGCTGATGTTCAAGAGATAAAGTCTGTGTGGCCAGGAACCTTAAGCTGCTTCTTTGTCAAAATGTAGATCTTTTGCCCACACCCTCCCTCCTGCTGAAGAGTGGCTACTTAATCAGGTGATGGTCCAGTTGATCTCATTGACACTTGGCTGAGGCATTGGCTAGCCTTTTGTCTCTGGGCAACTTGTTTGTGACTACCTCCCAAAACATGTTGGAACATGTTCTTGGTAATATTATACTGTGGAATATCTTTACATACAGTGTTGCCACACATATTTTACCAGGACAATAATGATCAGCAAATCATGAGATTTCAAATGATACCATGCACAGTATGCTTTGTACTAAAATTTAACATAGTCTTGTAAAAGGGGTTGAACAAAGAGTACAGACTGTCACACCAGTGTCCTTGTTTTGCTGTTCTCATGTCCTCCTTTCCTTAGGATCTTGAATTCTATCAGATCATGATCACTTCCACCCATGTTCCCGACCACCTTCACATTCATAACAAACATTGAATCTATCTCCCCTTGTAAGTATTTTCACACTTGCTTCTTATCAAACTGTCTGTACTGAGCCATCTTGATTATCACTTCAAAAGATTTTTTTCTCTTACTTAATTGGCCTCTCAGAGTTGGTAAGACAACTCCCACCTGTTCATGCTCTCTGTATGTGTGTGTATATATATCTCCTCAATATATGGTTCACTCTATATGCATCCGAAGAAGTGGGTTGTAGCCCACAAAAGCTTATGCTCTAATAAATTTGTTAGTCTCTAAGGTGCCACAAGTACTCCTGTTAATTCATCCCTGTTGATCAACACCAGATCCAAAATGGATGACCCCCTAGTTGTGTCCTCAACTTTCTGAATCAAAAAGTTCTCCCCTACACATGCTAAGAACTTGCAGTACATATTATGTTTAGCTGTAATAGTTTTTCAGCCGATATCAGGGAAGTTAAAATCCCCTGTTAGTACTAGCTCATGTGTGTTAGCTAATCATGTTACCTGCTTGCAGAATGCCTCATCAACTTCTTCTTCTTGATTTGGTGATCTATGATAAACCCCCACCATAACATTGCTACTATTCTTTTCCCTTTTTATCCTCTCTAGAGACAATCAGTAGGTCTGCTACTCACTTCCTCTTGGACCAAGGAACAATGTATGTACATTCTTGACATACAGTGCAACACCTCCTCCCTTACCCCCATACCTATCCTTCCAGAACAAGCTATATCTTTTAATGCTGGTACTCCAATCATGGGAGTTACTTATGGCTGTATGCTGAACAAATGCTTAGCACTTAAGTTGAAGTGAATTCAGTGTATTTGAAGTAGTAACAATCTGTGAAATGTTATTCATTTTAGTTGGATTATTGGATTATTATTTATTTGGATTAGAATTATTAAAAGACAACCAATTCTTTGTGTCTTATGGTTTGGCAATCTCACCCATTATACTTTGCATCACAGTTTCTATACGGTGGACTTGGTTTAGTTTTTTATAATGTGCCTGTTTAATATATAGTGATTGCTACAGTTTTTGTGGGAGCATTTATATCACCCAGAAATGAGGTAATGTTAGATAAGATATAATGAGAATAGTGTTTGCAATACATGTTGCATTTCTCTTGGCAAACCAATGTAACGACTTGTGTAATTCCCCTCTGAGGAGCATTAAGGTATTGACCAACACAGTTTAAGATGGCTGACTAGTTCATCTCTGTTGTCCACAGTAGTGGTCTCTAAGACCAACTGGGGTCAGGAATACAGCTGGCTCAAAACACTGACCATGTCAAGTAATGCATGTCTCTAGGAATAGAAACTCCAAAACTCCTTTCTGTTTCTCATAGATTTAGTTTGTTTGTCCAACACTTTTAAATATGTCAGAGGAACAAATGAAATGAAGGGACAAATAATGGCTCCAACCCTGTGGGCATGGAGAATCCTGGATTGAATGGTACAGTAGACAGGATTTTGGGGGTCTACCTAGGCATCTTTACCCTACACACTGTAGAGTTGGACTTCATGTGGGCTCCATGTTCCTTAGTCCATTGGTTTGGGTGGGGGGGGGATCCACCACTACACATAATCATTTTTAACATGGAAGAGCATGATGCTAGAGCTATTTTAGTCATGGAGTTGGGTGGGTGCAGGGTGGAGTTTTTTGAGACTTTTCTCATATGCTATTTGAAGGACACACTCATTTACTTTATCACTCCTCTCCCATACTTTATGTTAAAAAACTGTCTCATCTTTAAATATCTGTGTACACCATATTTGAGATGTAGGTTTTGAGTTGAATAATACAGATATAATATAATTATTTCACATTTAATTCCATCCTACTTTACATTTGTACATATGCAGTTAAACATAATTTGGGTAGACTAAAAACAACAACTGCATGTTGTCTTAGATTGATACACCTCAGCCAGGACCTTCTTCAGGATCACATCAAGGCTAAGATTTTATCACGGTTATTTTTAGTAAAAGTCAGGAACAGGTCACGGGCAACAAACAAAAATTCACGGAGCCGTGACCTGTCCGTGACTTTTACTAAAAGTAAATGTACAAGCCTCCTGGCAGGAACGCACGGCCCCAGCTGCGGCCCCGGGGCGGGAAGGCATGGCCCCAGCTGCGGCCCCCGCCGCAGGGCAGGGCACACCATCCTGCTGCGACCCCCACTGCGGGGCTATGTGGGGAGCATAGCCCCAGCCCCAGCCATGGCTCCAGCCCCAGCGACGGCTCCAGATGCGGACAACTGAAGAAGTCATGGAGGTCTGGTAAAATCATGGAATGCGTGACTGCCGTGACCTCCCTGACTAAATCGTAGCCTTACATATATTCAATACACAAGAAAGCACATGATTTCCTGGTACCCTTTGAAAACTTGATACATGATTACAATTACATCCTCATTTAGGCAGGCATGTTTATACAGGTTTTGGATGCACATAAACATCATATTTATGGGCTTGGAAGGTTTAGATTTTTATTGGTACTTGTTGGTAAGCATCAATTTTACCGTACACACAAAACCCAATGAAAACATATGTCCATCTATAATAAGCAAAATTTACAAAATTACGGAAGCTGGGACTTTAAGAAAATTATCGAATACTGTGAGACTCACAATAAAATTGCAAGAGTTGGCAATATGGCTGTCACCATTTCAGGGTGAGCTGCATTTTAGACCCCTTTTAATGTACCCTTTTGGAGATAGGCTTCACTACCTTCACCCCTCTCTGGGTGGAACCACATGGTCCTATCATTCTTAGATAGGATTACTGCAGCCCAGAGATGCTGTTTACCAAACGTGTTAACGCAACAGGCCCATTCGGTTTGGCACCTATGAGGCCTTTCACTCTGGGAGCCTGCGACAACAGCTGATTGAAGTGATTCAAAAACAGCTTCTTCAGAAGAAAGCCTTATTTATTCTTCCAAAGGTACACAGCGTGTGGATCAAAGAGTGAAAACAATATTCCCCCTTACCTGCACCTTAATCTTTCCTTACTGGCTTTTTGACAGTCGCCCTCAGCCCAGTTAACCCCCATCTCTGGCTGGGAGATAAAGACTGTCTTCTGCAGCACACTCTCTGTGGCTTTCTCCCCCAGTGGGTGTGTCTGTCATGGGACTGAGAACTCACTTCCTCTCCCCTCTCCTGCCTAGGCTAGCATCTTTAAGGGTTTAGTATACTTTTTGATCCGAGGTTCAACCTGGGAAGAGTCAACTTTGCCAACCTAGTGGGTCCCAAGCCAGGGTTTATATCCACTTAATAGCTTCCCTGTTGTTTCCCCAAAGAACATTGGTATTTTCCATGATAGCACTTCTCTCGCTCATTGTTTCAGTTCTTGTTTGCGCCCCGCAACTGCCTCTTTTTGTTTAACTCTGTGCATTCAGGCAGGGTAATACACAGATAAATCCAGGTGCATCTAAAATTAGCACTCCCTCACTCTCCACAACGGCTGATTAGAGATGGGCCTGAACTCAACTATCCCACAATTGTGATCTGTGGTTTTGGCTGAGGCCCATCTCTAGAGCTGATGCACTGGCTCCTCATTTATATCAAGCAGTGGAGATTGGTCATCTGGATCAGGTCGGAAATAATTTGTGGTTTTTTTAGTCATAAATAGCTGGAGCCTTGATCTACTAAAAAAAATGAAATTTGAATCTTAGATCTCCTCTTCGAATTATAATTGTCAATTAAAAAGCCTACCACCATATTTAAAAATCCCACACTCCTACATATAAGTTGAATGACTTCAATGGGGGCATGATGAGCAAACTAGTATTATATTAAATTTTTAAATATTTACAACTACTACATTAAATAAGGGTTGTAATGCAAAGCACAGGGGATCAGAAATTCAGGTAACAGTTTATATTCAAGTAACGTGCCCACTAATCATGTTATTAAAGGCTTTATAAATCCTTTCAAAACAAAATTGTAAGATACTGGTATAAATTATTTCCATATACTTATGATGCACTCGAATGTACTACACAGCACTTACCAACAGAACTATGCAACGTTATGCTTAATGCTGTCTAGCTATTTCAATTCCAATTGGGTAAGTAGTTCCATATGAAGAGACCCACACTACATGCACACTGCCCCACTGATTACTTTCCAAGTTACCTATATGGAATTCACTTAAATTACTACCAAATTTCATGTGCTGGAGCTCCTCTCATACATATCATTCTGGCATAAATAAACCCTGGGTTTTTATCATTATGAAGAAGTAATTTATAGAAATTCTATGCAGTTTGTCATCACGTTAATACCTATATCTATGTCAGCATGTAAGGGGGGATTTTTTGCACTAATACACAAGACAAACTATCAAAAGTACTTTCACTGAGAGTTTGCAGATACCTCTAGGGCAGGGGCAGGCAAACTATGGCCCATCAGGCCATTTAATCCGTCCCTCAGCTCCCACCGGGGAGTAGGGTCAGAGGTTTGCCCCACTCCGGTGCGCCAGCCGGGGAGTGGGGTTGGGGACTTGCCTTGCTCCACCCAGCACCCAGGAAGCAGCTGGCATGACTTCCCCCCCCCCCCAGCTCCTATGTAGTATGCGACGGCGTGGCCAGGCAGCTCTGTGTGCCGCCCCGTCCTTGGCTGCAGTTCCTGGCCAATGGGAGCTGCAGGGGTGGCGCCTGCGGACAGGGCAGCACACAGAGCCACCTGGCCGCACCTCAGAGCTGGAGAGGGGACATGCTTCCGGGAGCTGCTTGCGGTAAGCACTGCCTGGAGACTGCACTCCTGAATCCCCCCAGCAACCCAATCCTCTGCCACATCTCCCTCCCACCCTCCGAACCCCTCGATCCGAGCCCAGAGCCCCCTCTTGTTACTAATCAGTTAACCTGTAGTTTTGAGTTTCTTTATTTAAAACACAGTCACAAATCCCTTTTTTACTTTCTTTTAATTTTTGCAATACTATCCTTTGCCTAGGATTCTGAGGAACTGTCAGTCTAACCATAACATGCATTCCTCTATAATAAGAATATGGTCAAAGTTGGGTGATCATATCACCTTGCTGCTCCAACATGTTGAAGGAGTTAGTTAAGGACACTATTGCTACTACTTAAATGTTCAGATGTTACTAATTATTTATAAAGCATCATCTACTGAAGCATCTCCAAGTGCCCTTCGCATTATTAAAATACACACATTGTTAGCAGAAATGCAATGTGGCCGAGTAGTAACGAGGGATTGAATGCTGGAGCTAGAGAATAACTCAAAAATCTGTAGCCCATTCACCAAACATAATGTAAGCCGATATATCAATTAACATTAGCTTTGAAGTTAAAAATTTGGAAAACGCATCTAGTAGCTTTAATTTTTGCATGGACTGGTAGAGCTGAGTAGACGTGTTCCTTTCTCGTGAAGCCGTTTTGCCCATCCCAACGTCCATGAGTACTTTAGCTAATGTAAGGACAGGTGTGCTTATCTTCTCTCCTGTTCACTAAGCTCCTGGAGTGCAGTCTTGCTGTGAATATTTCGGATAGGCTTGCTGCTCCCATTATGTCAAATATCTGCACATTCTTCTTCTTTATCTTCCAGCAGACAAGAGAATGCATCTGCAGACTAGAGCGCCTTTTTTCCAAGCAAGCATTCATAGCTGAACGATGTCAGATGCTCCATTCTAACAAGCTAGCAGCTTTTGTGGCTGCTTGATATTATCAGTCTATGCTAACATAACAGTCTACAGTCAAACGTGTTTGTATACTTGATTCATTCTATAAACACTGGCAGAAATAGTTTATGTATATTATCTCGCCAATAGATTTTATGGTAGTAGTCAAATTCATCTTTCAGACTTTGTGGTAGACTGGCTTGTATTTTTGGCATTAGCAGCTATAGTTCATGCTTTCTAACTTTACTGTAATTGTTAGCTACTTGTGGTTGAACCACCAAATGAGCATAGAGTATTCACAAGCAGAGCACGTTTATAGTGGATAGTCAATATCTAAAACTGCTATTATATGTACTATAGTGCTGCTGAACGTTTTATTAATAGTGAGGCAACACAGTGTATTTAACATTTTGGGTGTGGGGAACCACAACTAGATGGTTTAGGAAATGAGTAATAGGATATAGATCCTTTCACTTCTAGGTGCGTAAGTATCATGGTGAAAGGTGTGATTTTAAAATAGATTACATTAGTCAATTCAAATACCATACAAGACAGTAGTGACCAAAAATAGTTCTTATTTGACATATGGCTGTTCATTGGACTGTGTGAAGTGATTTGATAGTCTCAGTCCAGCTCTCAGTTGACAGCTCTCCACATCACAAAATACCAACACCATAATTTGCACTAAGTGGCCTTCATAGAGAGGACAAGGGTTGAACAAATGTATGCTATGCTGTATATCTTATGCCCAGAGGTGATTCCTCTTGGTCATGGTTGAAGCATCTCATGGGGAAGTGAAGACAGGGTTGTTTATCTTCCCCTCACTTATCAGTCCTCCTCACTGATCTCTCAGAGTGCTGCCTGACTGAGAATATTAGTGGAGATGGCAACACTTTCAAAACAATAACCAGAATCAGGTGAACTCACTTGGCTCTTGGCTCTTTTACAAACCTTAATCTCAGGCTAAGCTTGCTGAAAAGCATATATGTTTTCAATTGAAAACTTGGGCTGCTTTTTAAGGCAACCTCTGAAAATTTAAGCATTTGGGTGGAAACTCTGCAAGTAGGATAAAATGTTCAAACACATCAATGCAAACTGAAACCACTTGACTTTCATACATGTTCTCTAACAACTAAAATTGAAATGTAGACTTGCATCTGAAGAAGTGAGGTTCTTACCCACGAAAGCTTATGCTCCCAATACTTCTGTTAGTCTTAAAGGTGCCACAGGACCCTCTGTTGCTTTTTAAAATTGAAATGTTTGTCTTCCTACCTTGCTTTGTACCCTGGAAAATTTTACTTCTTTTTTTTTGCAAATGCAACACTAAATCTTGCCTGAGAGCAAATGGGCTTTTCAGTTCAAAATTTTTCACATCTTATCTATAGATATGAGGTATTTTTCAGACACCCTATCACATTGGATTCCAAAACTTTTGGATTCTTTGTCTACTCATCATATCATCTATATTTATCTGTCTAATACATTTCAACCATAATTAGAATGCATGAGAGTAGGATGAGAGAAATTTAAAGGTTATTGTTTTTTCCAGTGACAAGTACTGACTACTTCAGATCTGTTTTTACTCCATACAGAAATATTAACACTTTCCTAAGTTTCTGTACCAAATAATTCAGGTTATAGATAACATATCCACTGCACATCTAGTAGATAAACACAACGGGAGAGGTACAAAATTGTTTTTCAGGTTAGTTTTAGCCTATTCTTGCTCCTTATACATATTTTCCTCATTTCCTCCCTCCCTCTCTTTCCCTCTCTGCAACAGTCTAAACACAAAATCCCAAAGGCCATGTAAACCTCCTATTCAACTTCTCAGTAATCAGTCTGAAACACTCAAGATCCTACCACAGGATACAAAGAGATAACAGGTAGTTAGCGATAGTGTTACAAGGTTAGGACAAGAAAGCAATTGGAAAGCAAGCGAGGTGCACAGGATCTTGAGCAAAGTGCAAAAGGGAAAAGCAGAAATACAATCTGCATGGTGAGACAGATGGGAAGAGATAAACAATACATCTAAGGCATTATGAAACCCGTAATAGGGAAAAGATGAGTCAGAGCAGGCTGAGATAAAAGCCCAAATTAGTATTTTTAACTGGAAAAGAAATGCCAACAAACAAAGCTGGACATTAAAAGAGAGAGGAAACAGAGTCAGCCACACTAAGGTAACTGGATTAAGGAGGAAAAATTAATTCAAGGCCAAAAATAATACCAATAGGAAATGAACATATTGACAAGGCTGCTGATTGTATAATTTCTGGTCTTTAAAAGATTGTCAGCATTAACAATGAAACACACACACACACAAAGAGTGACAGAAGTAAATGTAAATTTCAAGGTGAACTTTTTGAATCTTAGGGCTTGCAAGGAGTCACAGTAACTGATGCACCAAGCTTATTAATATTCGATAATACCTGCCTTAGCAGCATTCCCTTTTGTCTTGTGAGTGCACATTTTTACATCTTCTGGAATGGTTTCACTGAAAGTGCTGGGTTGATTTTTAAATGAGCAATAGAAATAGCAGAGTGACGCACCCAGCCTAACCAAAAGCAAACAAATAGGTTTCTTGCTCAGAATTGCAAGCTGTCATTCTTGAGATAACCAATGTACAGCTAGAAGGCAAAAATCTTAAACATACACGATAATTCTTATATGCTTTTCAGATTTGAAGTAAACACACTTTATTAGTGGAATGTATGCTGGACAGTATGAATAATGCAGGAGAAAGCATCCTGCATATTTAGGGGGAGGCAATCTCATCTACCAAGTGCTAGCTATTAATGTAGGAAGCACAGTTTAGGTCCCCTGGCACATAAGGGAAAATCAATTCCTTTTTTTCTGACTAATCTTGGAAGGAAATGTGCCTACATTATCTGCACCTAGAATTCTTACAGTATGGTGAATTAGAAGTACTTGATCAACTCAATGGGATTTAAACACCACACAACTGAAGCCAAGATATTACTAAGTTTGATATTTTAAAATAACCTATATTTTTAGGGTCTGCTCCTGCTCCAATTTAATTAAAGTTTTGGGGCAGATTTAAGCACTATTAACTATAACTAACACAAGAGGGGGGAAAAGCCTCTAAACTATATACTGAATAATGAGCACACCAAGTATCTTGTTAGTTTACTAACACCTGTTTTACATTCCACAATGTGAGATCTGAAGATATTTGAATATTCTAATTGGGGCTGAATGCTGTCTTTAGGTCCTTACTGCTTTTAGGAAAAGCTGTGTTTCACCTTTCAGGACTTTGGAGACAGTCTGTCTTCAATATAGGTTTACAAATGGCTATTTGGGAGATTTTGGCAAGATTGAGTGTGAAGGGTGAGTTGTTTTCCCCCCCCCTCCACACTTACTACCATGAACATTTTTAAAGCATCAAGCCTCTGGGATGAAGAATGTTGTTTAAAGATGTATTAGTATTAGATGCTGTACTATCTGCAGATAAACTGCTAAGTCTGACAGAAACATCTATTTCAACAGTTTTTTTGCAGATTAAATGCAGTTAAATTGTGTGTGTGTGTGTTTCTTGAATTTTTGCTCCAATTCATTAGCGTATTACTTCAAATCACTTAATGTAATAACTTCTTGTGCAGTAACCTGTTGTGCCAATTATACCACTACATTTCTTAGCAATTAATCCTTTTTATTTGATTTCAGGTACAAAATGAAAAGTTCAAGCCAACAAAATGACTTAGGACCATAATGACCCAGAACAATAAGGACATTTATTAGCAGCACCAAGTCTTCTGCTGTGTAGTTTCTACAAGTAATTCCATTTAATAGCTTAAGGGGAGTGCTGCTGTAACATTTACACTAAACATTGTGCCAGTTACCAGATTGGCAGTTAACACTACACCTAGCACGACTTGGATTGCAAGTTGGTCCTGTAAGAACTATGCTGACAACTCAAACTTGTGAACTTAAATAAGATAAAATTAAATACTGTACTCAACATCCACTTCCCAATATAGCCCAATACATAAACCGCACAATTAATTAAATTTTAGCAGCTATTGCAACTGCCCATAAGAACCAATTCTTTCCTCTCCTCTGTTCAGATCCTCCTTTAAGGGTGCTGTCTGGTTGCAATCAGCAAGTCCTGGACTCCTTTAATCCCAACAGGGCAAATAGACAGCTTAACACAATGATAGATCATGAGTAGTTGTGTGGGCATGGCCCTGTAAAATACACAAAATTAAAACTAGCTCCAGCATACCAGTGGAGGTGTCCCAAAACCAAAATCCCAGATGCAAATCCTCCCAAAATTGTAGGGATTTTCTGATTTATGGCTAGATTATATATAGAACAGGCAGAACAAAAACCCTGGATCTATGCCCCTCTGAAATCTGGGTAAATATGGATCCAGGTCTCAGCTATGTGAATTAATCCCATGTCAAGAGTAAACATGCATAAAATGGAGAATAAAATAAAATAAAATAAAATACTGTGAAAACCAAAACAATTGTACTACAGCTTTGCGGAACTCTGAGCTGTTTAAATGTAATAGGACCTTTAAAATTAAACCTTATTTTTATTTATTATTTGTACTATTCAGGTGCCAGGAACCCATTGTAGGTGGGTTCCTGCCCCGAGATGGTTACAATCTAAATATAAGACGAGAGATCACAGATGGATAACAGGTAGAAGGGGGAAATACAAGGAAACAATGAGAAAATATTGGTGACCCCAAAGACGCAAGTTCAATGCATTTAGTGTTTGGAACATGTAGGAATTTCAGTTATCAGTTGAGGCCAGTTTTTTTAAATTTATTTTATTTTATCCAGCCAGTTCTGCCATCATTGATTTTTGGCACCAAAATTGACTAAAGGCAAGAATGAAGTATTAGTAGTTAGAGTAACGATCTTTTAGATGCAGATGTTTGACTTCTTGGGTCAATAAGTTATAGTCTGGATTTAAAAAGGGGCCTGACTAATCTTATGACCACTAGTATAGTTAAACAGGCTACGATCTGAACGATCACATGTCACTTTTCAGGAAGTAAGCTGATGATCTACCGGCATCAGGAAGAAATATCTGGCAAAATTGCTGGGTGGCTGCCTGAGGAAGGAGCAGATGCAGGCTGGAGCAGGGGCTGGCTAGTGTGGACAAAAGGCTCAGGCTAGAGCAGGAGCGTGGGCAGTCTGCCAGAACTACTGGCAAGGGGAGTGTTTCTGGCCAGATAGTAATGCTAAGCAGACTGGAGAGACTGCTTCCCTTAGGAGTCCATGTACCTGCCTTGGGATCACTTTGGTGGCTGAACCCAGGTTGAATGACATAGGGTGCAGGTAATTCCCTCTGATGACTCATCACATTCTCTGGCTCCAGGATGACTCATCAGGTTTAAACAGGTTCAGGATCAGAGGTAACTCAGGGATGACACATCATAATACCCCATACACTAACTGTAATGCACAATTTCCCAAAGGTACTAGAGAGCTCATTGATCAAAAAAAGGCCAGTGTCCGCTATCTGGAAAAATAGTCGATACAGATGGTTTGAAGGTAACTTTTTTTTTAATTGGAAAAATGTTTAATTTCCTTAGGGGATTAATTAAAAAAGAAAACAGATTGATGACACCTGAAATATGTGAAAACGGAAGTTACATTGCACCTCTCCTGTCTGAGACACCATAGCCATTCAACTGCATGTCAGCTGGCTTTTTACACAGTCAGGTTCCTGCAGCTCTTGACCTTATCATTTGTTTTTTGATGTAGGCAGCAAGTGCTTGCTTAATTATTTACAAAGCTTAATAATGCAAGTGTTTCTATATGAAGCAAGCAGCACAGGATGTTTCAAGAAATCTCCCTTTTAACAGGATTTTATCCTCTTGCCAGGTTGATGGCAGACAGCAAAAAAAAATTGTTTTTTTCCTTCTTCCCCCTAGAGCTTTTTCTTACTTTAGCAAACCTGACTGAAAAATTGACAGAAAAGGCTATTGTTCTAATGGTATCCACTTGCTGTGATTCAAGTTTTTCTTCACTACAAATAAAGAGACTAACACGGGAGAAAACATGACCTTCTTCTTCTCGAGAGAGGGTATAAAACACTACTAAAAGACTCACCTATATACACACACAGTTCACTTTGATATGGTCATTAATAAACAGCCCTCTCAAAGTTTAATAAGAAGCATTTGGAGAGCAAATGGGATGATTACACAATACCATTTTTTTTCTCCCACACAATTACAGATTACAAAATATTCAGCTAATGAGCTTCTTGTGCCCTGACCGTGTGCCCCTGAGACTCTTTCAATAGCAGTGAGACTATACACTTCTGTATTGTTAGAGTTTCATTTCAGGTGGCTGAGCATTAAAATGAATTCAAAAATATTGGCTCTGACTTCCTCATAGGATTAGTTCCCCACTCAAATTTTGTAGTCAAGAGATTCCTCTGATGAAAGAAGTATTCTAATACCTCTTCAACTACCTAATGACTAGAGATGGTTGGGAATTTTCTGTCAGAAAATTTTGCACAATTTTGACAAATTTTTCACCAGGAAAATCAAAATGAGATTTTGTTTAGATCAGTTCAACATTAAAACGCATTTCTCCATTTCATTGTGGTGCATTTCCCCATGGGAGTTGTAAGTTCAGGAGCTTGATACCCCCATTCTTTCCTAAAGGACAGGCTCCTGGGAGGACTACATGTCCCATAATGCAGCATGAACCTTCCCTCCCGAATCAAGCTGTGATCTTTACCATATCAATTTAACAATGTGTGGCAGTTCTAAAGAGCCTTTCCTCCTAGGATTGCCAAGCATGGTCACAAATATTAAGTCTCATGATGCTCCAATGAAGTATTTAGTATAATTATTATTACAACACTTTGCAAGTGAGCAAATTGAGACACAAGGAGGTTAAGTGACTTATCCCTGTGTCACACAGCATGTCTCTAGCAGAAACAGATCCTAGACTCTCCTGCCTTGTCTAAAAAGTCTGAATACTGACCTCACTCCCTTTACTCAGACTGCACTAAAAATAGCATCTTCTTACTCAACAGATCTGTGTACAGACCCAGATCTGCTGAATTCAGTGACTAAACTTAGCTTCTATGACTTTGGTTTTGGATTACAGGGCTAAGAGGAGTACAACTATGATAGAATGAGCTGGAGCCTATGCCTCCTGACACATCAGGGGCCTGATACTACAAGTCAGTGGAGGTTTTTCCAATGACTTCAGCTGGAATAGAGTCAGGCCCCAGAAGAACTGTTTAGTAATTTGGAGTTATAGGGCCTTGTGCAGGTGACACTGAGAGTACAATTTGAAGAATGCCACAGAAAATAATTTGGCCTACATTACTATTGGCAATTATACATGACAAAGAAAGAACATAGCTTGACTCAGAGCCCAGATTGAGTTTGAAAGGGTGGCAGCCGGAAAACACTTGCTCAGTCTAGACGAACATTTGACCTGGAGTTATTGAAAGACATTAAACATGGAACCCATGAATGTCATTTTTACACAGTTATTTTCCACAATAAAACCACCATTTATGGGAGAGTTGTAGAAAGGCTGACCTGACAGTTTCTTAAAGACTGTTTCCTTTACTCTTTTCTTTTCTAGACACGTGGAAGTTGTCAGGGCATAAAATTGATCGGAAGTCAGCATAAAATGCTGCTTAACCTAGCTTTCAGTGACAACTGTATTTGAAGCTCACTATGAGGTAATTGTTGCTTTTGCAGTTGCATTTGCTGCTTGCCATTCCCTATGCTTAATGGTACTTATTGTTCACTCCTTTTGAAAAATAAGATGCAAAAAATAAACGGTCCCAACATTTTAGATGGCATAAGAGTTTGCTGGACTAATTCAAAATGCAGAGCTCAGTTCTTGAGAAATGTCTCTCTTTTATTAGAAAGGAAGAAAATAAACAGCAGAAGGATGAGTTAACAAAAAGTCTGCCAGACATCAAAATAGGGATTAGGATGAATAGTGCTGTGAAATGGCCAGCAC
This sequence comes from Emys orbicularis, assembly GCF_028017835.1. Lineage (NCBI taxonomy): Eukaryota > Metazoa > Chordata > Testudines > Emydidae > Emys > Emys orbicularis. The sequence goes on from NC_088683.1 coordinate 172,379,090, forward strand.
AAACAGAGAAATTTGACAGCTGCTTGGCTGAAGCCAACATAACTAGTAGCATCACCATCTGCATTGAAAAGTACACATCATAAAAGGTGCACATCCTTCTAAATCACTTAGGGAATTCTATGAAAGACAAAGTATCCTAAGAGGTATCTTCATCTGCTTCATTCAGTGAGTCTATCACACTTACCCTTCCATCAATCCCATCTCAAAGTGAAGGTTTTTTCCAAATACCTCTCAACACACTGCACTAAATGAAATAAATAATATGGGTCTTTTTAGATCTCTCTATAGGCTAAATTCTTCACGGCAAGAACTCGGGGGAGTTTGGCATGCATGGAAGACAAGGAATGACCACCTCTACACACCCCTCTCATGCTACCATTAGTGAAAGCCAAGATTACAGTAACATTTTTGTCCAACAGAGCTGCTGCGTTTTGGATCTTGGAGGCATCATTTGGTCACAAGAAGGCTGTCGATAGCCAACCCCCCTTCCTATGCACATCACATCCCTTTTAGGCAATATAGGTTATAGTATAAACCTACAAATTGGAAGAATTATGCTGTGAAGACTTATGCAGGATTTGGACTGGCACATTTACACTTTTAGTGTTTTTGCTCATTTACTGTGATGTGCAAAATTCTTCTGCTCCTTCACAGGCTGTTACTGGATTGGCACGTGCACACACACACACACACAAATACATGAAGAGGTAGTGTGATATAAATGTTTTATCAGGATCACTTTGGAATTGCCACATTATCTATGAAAGATGGAGATGGATGAAGTCCACCCCAGCAAGTTCTGATAAAGTCTTTATACCAAGACACATACCACATTATAGAGAAGCAAAACAAAACTGTAGTTGTGTTTTAGAGCAGGTTTCAATTCTTTTATTGCACTTCTTTCCAGGCCCCTCCATCGGTAAGTTCAAGCTTCCTTAGAACCACGTATCCTGCTATCCACGTGTCAAGAGAAGGTAAAGTTATAACCAACATTTTAAAAGTCTGACCCAATATGGCTAACCACTTAAAGTCACATACACTGGGACTTTCCATGGCTAAAAAAACTGTATATTGAGGGGCTAGAAAGCCTCCCCTTCCAATGAAAAAATGGTTTTCTTTCTAGCATTGTTAATAAGTGTGATACTGGACCTTAAGCTTGTCCTGAATATTGCCCATCCTGCATCTGACAAAAGAAATTCCAAACATTTCCTGCAATTCTTTTTCAATTTTTAGGCATTTGATAGGAAGCTGCTGAGAGCATTGGAATCCTAAAAGTTGTTCTGATAGAAGTCAACAGAGACCAGGTGAGGTAGACATAACCAAACAATATCACCATGCATGTATTATTTAATACATTGCATCTGGCATAGTTGTAACTATGGGAGTAGAAGAGATTTAGCTGACTGAGGTATCCACATTCAGTCCTCTTGGTTTATTTTCCACCTATTTTATTTTTTAAATCAGTTTTGCCAGTACTGATGATAGGAGTTGGGCAACATAAAATGTATTTGTTCTCATTCAAGATATTTATTTCATATACACATTTCACACAAAAATAGATATCAATTTTGAATGATAGCATACACACCTACAATTTTAAATTAACACAAATGCAGTGAAATTCATTTTGCATTTTGTCCGCTTTCTGATTGTAACCTGTTATACTGTTGTTAATTTCTAATCAATTTTTAGAAAAGCAGTTCTTCACTATTTTTGCTTTATATTGTTTGACTAGTGAATTTAGGACAGGACTGGAAGCCGGAAATTTGTCAGTCCCATTTCTGGCTCCAAGACTTACTTTCTCTGTTGCCTTAGGCAACTCCTCTTTTCTTCCCTCTTTTCACCACTGTTAGAATGCAACCTGAAAGGACTGTTATGAGGATTAATATTTTTACAGTGTCTTGAGAATACGTGCTAAATAACAGTGGTGCATTATTACTAAAATGTAGACAAGGGAGGAATACTTGTTCCTCATGAAAACTCATATAATTCATACATTTATATCAGGTAATTTCAGTCTGAGGCATCTAAAAGCACCAAAACAGAAACAAAGATATTGACCACTCTTAACCTGAGGATAATTTTAAAGATGAGACTAGCAGGCTTTATGTACTGCAAGCTACCATTCTTCATATTAAATACGGAGTTCTTTTTTACTTAAACCATTCTTAGGTAAACTGGAACTGAAATCTATGGGACAAGAGTTAGCATTTATATGAATTTAATACAAAACAAAGTTAAGTGAAGACCTCAAGATTTGGTCTTTACTCTTTATGGGCTAAATTTTCAGAGAGCCTTCAGAACATATGTCACTATTTCCTAGTGCAAATGCAGCACACAGAGTGCATCTACATGGTCTGCATAAGCAATATTTAGAGGACTTCCTGAAAATTTGGCACTATGGCTAAAAGTTTCTAGAAACTTTAAAGGAATCAGGCACTCAACTCCAGCTCAATTTCCATGGAGTTTGGGCATCTAACGTAGGCTGTTCTGAAAATTCCATTCACTGTTTAATTTCATTTTTGTGAATATCCATTTGCTTTGTTGAGTCTATCCATTCTTTTTTTTCTTTCAGGATTTACATTACCTGTGGAATGGGGATGGCATGCATGTGTGTATGGCTTACCTACTAGCAACAGGATCACTTAACTACATCAATGTCAGTATTATAGCCTAATGAGATTTCTTATACATCTGTCTTCATTTAGAATAAAAACAGAGATGGTGTTCCTAAAAATCTCTCTTATAGATTAATATAAATAGAAGTTAAATTTGCAGCTGGGGAGAGTAATTGACCCATTTAAATTCTCCTTTCAGCACACTTCTCTCCAAATTCAGGTTTCTCTATGCATCTGACGTTGAGTCCAGTTCCAACAGCAATTTAAGCTGTCTCTTGATATTCCACTTATTTCACCCATCTGCAGTCCCTCACTATTATCCAAAAGGATGAACTTGTATTACAGAAAAAAATGTGCCTGTCTGTTATTTCCCTCTCAGACCATCTATTCTCTCATCAATTTACTTTACCACAGGATGAACATATTGTTTAGAGCTACTTGTGATGCTGTGCCATTGAGGTATCCGCTTCTGAGAGTATAATAAAATTGTCTGTCCTGCCCCCGCAGTGTCAAGGCATGCCCTTCCAGAAAGATTTTCTGAGATTCAGGGCAGTTACATTTGACTTCCTCAAGATTGCAGAACAGAAGATGGTCATGTGAACTCTTGCTCCTAATTAACCGAAGGTGGTGGGCTATTTCAAATGCAACACATATGGTCAAGTCCATTTATTTGTAGTGTCTCACTCCACTTTTTAAACAGAATTCCAGTGGCTGTTCTTGCTCTGGGTCTATAATATATTCCATCTTTTAACCTACGGGGAAAAAATTGCCTTCTCAGCAGACAACCTGTATACTGCAGTGTTCAAACTGAGACACTATGATGTCGTTTGATTTGTGTTGTAATTTTGCTCTGAATAATTGTACAACAACTGCCATATAACCAGCGATCCTAGGCAGGACCTTTGAGAATATAATGCACAAAGTTCTATTCACAACAGTGTTCAGTTGCACGGATTTACCACCAGCACTAATTTATCTCAGATGAAAATTTGACTGGCAGTCTACACACAGACACACAGCCCTTACTGTAATTATTTCTACCTTTGTGAACATTCTTCCCTCAAACATAGGCATTTGAAATGCTAGAGTGGGTGTCCAAAGCTTCTCTACTTCTGTCTGTCTGTCTTTATGTCTAGTCATATTTGGACACTTGCCCTAAAAGAACTGCGCTTTTGTTCCATGTTTCCACAGTACCTAGCATAATAAGGTCCTGATCTATGAGGAGGTCTCCTAGGTGCTGCAGCAATACAATAATAATACATAGTAATAATACACTAGGGAGTGGACATCTGCTGTGATAGGCAGATACAGCACCTGTTAGCAAATGCCACCTTTTTTTAGAGTGCCTTCTGTTAACAAAGGCTGGAGAACATAAAACTGCTCTGCAGTTTTACCATATTTCCTGCCTAAGATAAGAGAGATACACGAACAATAAGGGGAAAAAGTAGTAATAAGCTGAAATAAAAGCCTAATTCTATTGAAGAGGGTACCTAATAAGGTTGTGGAGACCCTTTAGTGTTTAAGGATGTGGGTAATAGGAAAAACACTTGTCAGCACTCTTAACACAGTTACATGATCGAAACAGGGGAAATAATGGGGGGGGGGGAAATAGAGGAACAGCGCCATGACTTGAGTGAATACAGTGACAGTCAAGTTCAACGAAGTTTAACTTTCATAGGTTGAAAGTAACAGCGAAGTGGCGTAACCTCTTCTAGTCGTGAACAAGGTGCACAACCAGTCATAACTTACAGCTGTTATCTACAAAGAGCAAAGGAAAGAGAGGGGAACAATATCTCATACATTTTGTTTCTCATGGTAACACACCCTGACTGATACAGCTGTTTGACACAGTAAGAAGTCAGGTTGCCAGATCCTCAGCTGATGTCTATCAATATACTTCCAATGACTTCAGCCTGCTTGAGTGGAGGATCTGGCTTACAGTGTGAAAATACCTACCAATGGAGCTGAGGCAGGCATAAAGTAGGAAACATAAATCTTTGCAAGGAGAATCGGCAAGGGCTTTCATTGCCAGACAATCTTTGTTCAGGAGTTGCTCACCGTGTTTTCTGCAGGTACACTCAATAAAATGCCTGGGGGAGACGTAGCTTCTTGTTCCATGCTCGTGAAGGAGCATCTACGAAGCAGTGTGGAAAGAAGTTTTGGCTTCAGAATCAGATTAAGATTCATAGCTGTCACGGACATTCTTTCTTAACAGGATTTGTCTCTATCAAGGCCTGTTACTAAGAGGGTGATTATTAAAAAATTATGCTACCACCATCATCTCATTGAGTTTGTATTAATTATTCAATACAGAAAGGATACTCGTTGGTCCCTGTTCTATCATTGGAAAAACATATGATGATATCAAGGGCAGATCATAATTAGGCTCGTCAGTCTCTATTTACATTCACTCATAAGAAAATGATACTGTAGCAAGCTCTAGATCATGGCGAAAAAGAACACATTAACACTAACCACCAAGCTAAGGCAAAAAGCTAACATGTTCTCTCTATAGTACTTGACCCTCGTTACATGCTTTGGAATCCTTCAAGATATATTAATACTACGCCTCTTGCATGGGGAAGGGTCTGATTGTGTAGCAGTCTCTCCTTCCAGTTGACATATTAAATACCAAATAAGGAGTGGGGGAGAGAAAACCTTTATTATCCATGTTATCACCTGAAAGCTAATACAAGGTAGTAGCTTTTTTATATTGTTGTACACACATAGAAATTTGTCCCTGTGGATACTGGCCTCATTTTTAATCTTTACTCAAATGTACTTGTCTGATCTGTGAAGCACTTGAAGCCAAGATAAACAAGTAAAAAAATAAGGAGAAAGCTAAAGAATGAAAGTGAGAGTATAAGGCTGGAAGGGACAGAGAAATTTCAAAACAGCGGGGAGGGGCACAGCTTTTTAATGGTACCATTTATCCACTGCTGTAAAATACCTTCTGATTTTAAAAGTAGATAGAAAGGGAGGAAAGATGGTCTTTTGAGTAAGGCACCAGACTGGAGCTCAGCAACCTGCGAGTGCTCAGCACCTCTGGAAAAAAAAATCTATTCTATACCACCCTCGTCACCACAGCATGGGAGTGACTTCCAGTAGTGCATTAAGAATTTAACCAACCTCTCTCTCTGTCACATGTACTTCATGCTCTCTCTCTCTCCCATTCCCTCTCTCCTCATTGGGAGAACCACGGGTGTATTGTTTTGGGATTTTTTTGTTTGTTTTCAGGTGTATATGCAACTATGTGTTGTAGAGAAAGCGAGGTTAGTTGAAGTGTACGTTGTATTTGGTGTGGAAGGTGCTGAAGTTTGTGATGATGTTTAGTTCCCATGGAAATTTATTCCACAGTCTAGGACAAGCCACCAATAATAATAAAATTATTGTTAATAATCAGAATACCCCCGTAGCTCTGAAAGTGCTTTACAAATGAGATAGACTTTGTTATCACCATTTTACAGATGGGGAAAATGAAGCACGGAGAGGTGGAATGACTTGCCCCTGGTCACAGGGTAGGCCAGTGGCAGAGTCGGGAATAGAACCCCTGTCTCCTATGCCCCCGTTTAGTGCTCTGTCTCAACAGTACTCTACCCAAGTTCCATTTTGCCCTATGAGTGGAGTTCTTGACCACAGGCTTCATCACAGAGCTTTAGGCAATCTTTTAAATGTGCCAGGTTCAAGCCATTAAGCAATTAAAGATAAGGGCAGACAATGAGCTTGTCTGGTCCCTTGATTCTTGAGACTCTCCACAACTCGATTGCCCATCTGTAGAGTCAGGATAATAACACTTCCTTGCCTCAGAGGCTTATTGTGAGGATAGATTCATTATTGTCTGTGATGCCCTTAGGTATTACAGTGATAAGATCATATAAGTATCTAGAAAGACAGAAAATAATTTTGAAACCAAATATAAAAGCCTTTAGAGCTTTGAGTCTCACAATAGTGAAAATTCGTGTAGGCTTGTAGCTCTGCTCCTCTCTGAAATTTAAGTAAATTTAATTTGCAAGATGGCCCATAAATGAACTGTTATCATAAATCAAATGCTACCTCATTAGAAAAGCATTTCATTTCTTGTCAAAAAGAATCTTATCTGTGATGTCCTACCACTTTTTTTTAAAATAGCTTCTGTTCTGTCTCTGCTTCTTATTTAAATCTGAAAAAGTAAAACTTACTTGAGATTGTGTTGAGGCGATCCAGGGATGTGTTTGTGTGTGTGTGTGTGTGTGTGTGTGTGTGTGTGTGTTGGAATTGGGGCAAAGTGTACAACAGAGGAGGCTATAGGTTAAAAGATTTAAAATAAATTAATCTCTGATGCAGAAAATACTCAAATTGATTTATGTATCTGAATACTTAACATGTACAGATTCTATTCATGTCCTTTGTGAACGTACAAAACAGATTTGGCAGACAGAGGGTACTGTGTTGAGAAATTCAGGATAATTTGGGATTACTACTAATACAGAACAGTTACATTATCTTCACCATTTTCATAGGGGGAGAGGACTAAATTGGAATCAGCAGCAAAGGGGGAGACACACTGGCTCTGACTCCTCACTATTCCTGTAAGTCTTCAGCTGGTAAGTTAAAGATAAGCCTGGTAGCAATATATTGTTTCTGTCTCCTGACTGGATGAGCTTAACCTGACAATACTGAGATCTGTATCACTGAAGTGTTCAGAAATCCTGTGTGAGGCCCCCAAAATCTTGAGAGTGACTTAAAAATCATGATATTTTTAAAAAATAGATTTGGGGTTCTTTTCCTTTATGTCCTGCTTTGCTTTAATGGTCATGTTTTTCATCTTTTCTCTGCAACCCCGAGGGCTAGAAACTTGTTAAAAAATAAATAAAGGTAGAGATTCTCATATAATAGCATAACACCAGGAGCTCAGACTTTAAGAAAAAACACAAAATATCATGACACTTGTGATAAAATCTTGAAACTGAATAACACTGAAGCCTCTTTCTGATTATAGAAGCTATTGGGGCTTTTGACTCTGAAAGGAAGCAGCTGAGGCAGAGGGAGAAAACACATGCTATTAAATAATTTTAAGTAATCTCAGACCCTTTTCTTTCCTGGCCACACAGGTACTTTCTAGTCAGAGTAAGACCAAGTCATTGTGTGAGCCCATAGACTCTGTTCCTTGCCTGGTCTAACTGCCACAGTGCCAAAGCTCTGATGAGGGGCTCCCATTCCACTTCTGAAATGAAACATTCTGTTTGAGATCTTAAAATTTGCCATTGACAAGCTGTTACGCAAGTATATCTCAACTCCTCAACTGTCTGTGGAAAATGAGCACAAAAGGGCCATGAGCATGGCCAAAGCAAATTCTAATAAATATCTCATGGAATAATTTTGCTGTGGTTTTCACCCATCTCTCTCTAGGCATGTCACAGCAGCTGTAATAAAAAACATTTACTGAACTACGTCATTCATACAGAGTAGTAGTCTGTACAACATACTACAGCACACCTGTATGTGAAGACATCTTGAAGGCCCCAAATATCTTGACTAACTTTGGTGTCAAGTTTCACTTCACCTTCCATTGGTGTAGAGCCAGACATTGAGGAGTATTCTGTAGAACTTTATGAAAAGCTAAGATTATCATTATTTTTAAGCGATTGTGGACTTTAGCTACTTCTGTCTTAGTCTGGGAATAATACATAGCTGATTTGGGTCTGTTAATTGACACTGCTGCTCAGAATTGTTGACAGTGTTAGGAAATACATTTTCTCTGGTGAACCAATTGAACAGCAGAGATAGTCAAGCAGCATGACTATGAGAGGCAAATGTAAGACCTTTAATACAGGGCCTCAGGAGAATCTTCCTTAAAAAGAAATTTATCGTAGGATCTCTCCAAACTTACCAAACTTGGTAGATACAAGAAACCCATGGATCATCTACCTTCAAAGATCCAATAACCACCCCAAACACACCAGGAAATCTGTTATTAATAGCCAGGCACTCAGATACCACAGAATATGCTCTGAAGAGAAAGTCCGGGATATTCACCTTAACACACACAAAACTGTCTTCACAAATAAGGACACTCCACCAACAGAGAAGTAGATTGCATCAAAAGTTTCCCAAAGGAACAGTTACACAGGAACTTATAGATGTCAACATTTGATGATGATGAAAGTTATCGAAATGTTGTTTCTACTTTATCGTTTTGACTTATGGTACATTGTTATATAAAATATATTATAACATAGCAAAAGTCAAAACAAAACAAGAAAGAAACAAAACATTTTCAGAATAATTCATTTGGGGGGAAATTCTGGTATTTTGACTTTTTGTCTCAATTTGGAACAAACCCAAAGTTTTAAAATCTCGAAATTTCCCTCAGGACAGAAATTTCCCAATTTCAACTGGCTCTAGTTATACAGCTGTAGTAATGCCAGTACACTTCCATGTAAACAAACTCTTAGTGTTGCTTGGGGAACTATTTTAGGAGCTCAGTTCCACTCTGAGTTACACAGGTGTACATCTGGAATATTGTTACTGGCTTCAACTAAGTGAGAGTATTTGACATATATCAGGTGACTTGGGTTCTATTTCCAGCACTGCTATTGCCTCAATGTTATCTTAGACAAATTGCTAAACATTTGTCTCAGTTTCCCATCTGTAAAATGGGGGGAAAACAATGCTTAACCTTTGGTGAAAAGCATTTCAAGGTCTATAGAAGGAAAGTGCTGTTTAAGTGCAAGATATATTCATGCTCTGAATTTAGAGAAATGTAAATAAAAGCAAGGTTCTGGCACAAACGCTTTTTGGACTTAGATTTACTTTTTCTTTAAAAGCAAAGATAACACAGGAAATAAACACACTCTGGAGTCTGATCCTGTAGACCCTACACAGGCCACTTATAATTTCAAAGGCAGCTGGCTTTGCCTGTATGACTCCAGAATTTGGCCTTGTGTTGTGCATATTATTCATTTTTTTCAACTTCTAGCTCCTAAAACAATGGTATCAAGTGCTTCCCAAATGTTTTCATGTACAAAAATGTGTGTCTTCAGATGGACCAAAAAAAAAATTCCAACCAACACCAGTATTCTGCAGTGATGGAGAATTCACCCATTCTTAATCTTCGTGCAACCCCCACACCACACTTTACATTTTTTTCTCAAATGCCCATTCGGCCAAAAAATACTTCCTAAGTGATTTGAGGCTCTACAAACTCTAACTCTGATTGGCCATCAGGAAAACATGTTCTAAAGTTGGAAAAAATCAGTTGCTGACATGTTACAGCTGGTCATGGAAAGGCAAATTCCAGGCATCAATACCATATGTGCCCTCCCGAACAAAGCTCAACTGTCATGAATGGGCATAAAAGAGATTGTCTCAAACAACTGAGCTCCAAATCATGAAGTGCTTTGAAGAGTCTCATCAGTACCCTGACCAGCATGTAAAATCTGATGATGGAGGGTGCATAGCTCAGATGTTAGATGTTCACAGCAACTCATCCCACAAATAAAACTGCCATGTTCTGCTGCCGCTGGAGTTGGACTTTCCAGTGGCCCATCCAGAGCAACACCAGGCAATCGCATTACAAGAGTCCAGCCCGGAAAGGACATAAACAAGGAGGAATGTGACATTTGTGTGCATCTGAGGGGGTCAGCATCTTATGTTCAGATGTGAACGGGAAGAGCTATTTCAATATCTAGACATAGCAAAGGGCCCAGTAGGACCCCCAAGGCTCCCTAGATATCTATAGAAATTCCAAACTTAGAAAAAGAAGCCAACATGGAAGATCCCAAAGATACTTCTGTAGGGGTAATTTAAATATCATTAGTCCTTCAATTTAAGTATTAGACTGAAATCAATGTATGGGAAATAACAGAATGTAACAGAAAAAGAAATCATAATGGTCTCAAAAACTGAACTAAAATAATTTCCAAGGAGGAATTAAAGACTAAAATAGCTCAGCTCAGGAGGAGCCAAAAGCTCCAAACCCTCTTCAAGCCGCTCATGCCTCCTGCGAGAAGTAGAGTGCCCTCAGCTCCCATCGACTTCACCTACTGTCGAGAGTAGACCCGAAGTCAGCTAAGTGCTCACTCCTGAAGCCAAAAGTGAAGTCAATCCGCACTCAGGAAGTGGAAACAGCAGAAAGGAACCAAGTCAAGTGGGCTGTGGGATGAAGAAACAACAGGGACTAAAAGCAAATCAGCATTGGGAAAAAACCAAACAAACTCTGAGCTGGATTTTGTCAGCCCCAGACTGGTGTACAAGGGGCTCACATGTAGGGGGCTTTTCCCCATGTGACTCACTTTCAGAGGCCAGTGACAACTCCAGTCCTTGAGCAATGAGTGCAGGGACTGCTTCCTGCTAGCACTCTCTGAGGAGCCAGGCACATGAAGTGGAGCAAGACGAGGGCAGAACCATCGCTTCCAGCCCCTACCCCTTATGTCCAATGGGAGAGGAGCACACCTCACCTTCAAAGGAGATGACAACATATCAGCTATCCCATGCAGGAATCCAGTAGGTATCGTGCCTCTGAGGTACAAATGCTCCCCTTCCTCCCCCCTGGCTCTCCGAAGGGCAGTACAACTCCACTCCACCCGCAAACCAGGCATGTGCCTTAATGGCACAAGCTGGCACTTTTCCTTGATTTTTTTAATTAGTTTTCAGCTTTTCAGAGCCATATGTGTTTTTATTTTTAAACACAAAAGTTTCAGAAGTGAGGAAATAAAATTTCAGAAATAGGGCACAGTCCTTTGGAAAAGCAGCCTTGTAATTAACTGCACCAGTGCACAGTGCCTTCTGTTACAGTATCACATTTGCTTATAAGAAATGCAGCCCACGGAAAGCGTGTGTTACAACAACAAGATTATACTTTTATTTCTCGATAAAAGAGTACTTTCATGTTGTTCAGTAGCATTTCTGTGCTCATATTGTTTATTTTTTCTTTTTTTCCTCTTCTATTTAAATGAAGAAAGAATGAGGTTTTTCCAGTTTTATTGCGATGATTGCTGCTGAAATGAGTATTAAATTAGAGATTTGCCAATGCCAGGCTTTTTGACAATAACTCAAACAGCAGTGGTACTACCATAGACACTTCAGTCTCTTCTCTCTACTTAACATTTGCTTCAATAAATCTGAATCAGACATGGTCTACCCAAATCACCAGCGAACATCTGAGCTTAAAGCAAGTACCTTTTTGAAACCCACTTCTTATAGAGGTCATAGATACTCAAAACAAGAACAACACTTTCCAAATCAAATAGTAGCCACTACAGAGCTCTATTTATCTATGGTATCATGCATTTTCTGTGCACCAGAAGTTTTTTCAGTCTACAGAGCATGATGATGACCAAAGCCATCAAATAAGTGAGATATGTATGTAAGAGTAACATGGCTAAGTGCTAACCATGTGTATTCCTTAAGTTTCAATTTTTATGTGTAGGACCTGCATATTTCCCCTCTCACATATCCACCTTATGTGGCAAACCCAGGACAAACAGCTACAAAAGGCAGGGGGGTAGTAATCAGTCCCAGGGGGTTAAAAAGGCCTCTGCTAAGCCACTGAGGAGAGAGAACCATGGGGAAATAAAGTTCAGCTGGGCAAGGGGTTACCAGGGAACTAATTAGGTTCAGCTGGCTCCAAGTGCTTGGGACCTTTTTAAACCCTCCCCGGCGTGAAAGGGAGGGGGGAGAGAGAGTGAGAGAAGCAGGGAAGCTGCTAGTAAGCTAGGAGCAGCAAGGCTCTGAACCCTTCCTGCAAGGAAGGCCGCACTCTGTCCTCAGAAGGGAAAGATAAACAAGCACAAGGGACTGACTGAGGGAAGGAATAGCCAGACCCTGTGCTACCTACAAGGATTTGCTTTGCCCAAGCCTGTGTCTCCAAGGCTAGAAAGGACTGAGCCTGCTGAGGAGGAGAAGGTACTTTGCCACACTTAGAACAGAAAGTTACTAATCTTCCTAGAACTATGGGGAAAAGAAAAAAAGTTAATCAAAAATGTCAAGAGATGCTTAAATTTAGTTTAATGTTTGCAATTGAATTTTAGATACATACTTGGCACATTACACATCAGTTGAAGACCTGTCAGCTGGTGTTTCTATCTATCTGACTCAAACCATAACAGAGAGAAAGGGACTGAGGCTACACATGTAGGATAAATCCATGCAGCAAGTCTGCCAAAAGATGGTGAGAAGTGTGACAGGTTTCCCCCCCCGACCACCTTCTGGGTGCCACCTGCAATTGGGGTACCACTGAGCCCACCTGACCCACCCATCTGGATTCCCTTTACACTGCATTGTTGTGCATACCTGCCAAGCCCTCCTTCAGGCTGCACTTTACCAGCGCACGTACAGGTAGGGACACACCCAGCTGCAGAAATGCACAGATACTGAAATCAGCTCTGCATGGGAAGGCTCAGCTAAGGAATTGACCAATACTAAAGTGCACACCCCACCCCCCAGGGTAAACCCAAAATTATACCATCTTGTGCTGTACAGAGAACTGTACAGCATAAGCCCATGACATTTGCCCCCTCTCAATGTGGAGAGGGATATACACAGCTTTCTGCCCCAAGTTATGATTTAGATACACACTGGTTTTAGACAAAACAAGTTTATTAACTATAAAAGATAGATTTTAAGTTGATTATAAGGGATAGCAAACAAATCAAAGCAGATTACCTAGCAAATAAAACAAAAACGCAATCTAAGCTTAATATACTAACGGAATTGGATATGAGCAGCAAATTCTCACCCTAAATGTTGTTCTAGGCAGTTTGCAGAGAGTCTTGAAAGCAAGCTGCACTTGCTTGCAGCTTAAAACTCCAAACTTTCACAGGAAAGACAACCCTCTCGCCTGTATTCAGCCCTTCCCCCTAGTCCAGGGGTAGGCAACCTTTCAGAAGTGGTGTGCCGAGTCTTCATTTATTCACTTTAATTTAAGGTTTCGCGTGCTGGTAATACATGTTAATGTTTTTTAGAAGGTGTCTCTCTCTAAGTCTATATTATATAACTTAACTATTGTTGTATGTAAAGTAAACAAGGTTTTCAAAATGTTTAAGAAGCTTCATTTAAAATTAAATTAAAATGCTGATCTTACGCCGCTCAGCCTGCTCAGCCTGCTTCCAGCCTGGGGTTCTGTTCACCTAGGCCTGCAGCGGGCTGAGCAGGACCTGTGGCCGGGACGCCGGCTGGCAAGGGGCCAGCAGCTGGGACCCCAGACCGGGGGGGGGGGTTCAGGGGTCAGGACAGAGGGTGCAGGGCAGAAGGCTGGGTGTGTGGGGGGGTTCAGAGGTCGGTGGGGGGATTCAGGGATCAGGGCAGAAGGCTGGGTGTGTGTTGGGGTGTGGGGGGTTCAGGGCAGATGGCTTGGGGTATGGGGGTGCAGGGCAGAGGGGTGGGGGGGGTGCAGGGCAGAAGGCTGGGGTGCTCGGCTCATAGGGGTGCTCCCAGTCCCTTGCCCTAAGCGGCTTATGGCAGAGGGCTGGGAATGATATGCCCTGTTCCACCCCCTTCCCCCAAGCTCCATCCCTACCTCTCTCTGCATCCTCTACGGAGCAGGAAGCATGCTGCTGCTCGGCTCCGCTCCCCCTCGCAAGGGCCATCGCCGGCAGGGAGAGGGAGGGGCCAGAACACACCAAGCTGTGGGAAGAAGCGGGGGAGGGGGGGAAGCTTGGCTGCCGCAGGACCAAGCTTCTGCCTCCTGCCCCCACAGGGGAGAGCGGTGGGCGGGGGGCTGAGTGGGGCCGGGCCCCCCCCCCACTCTCCCCTGCCGGGGCAGGAGGCAGAAGCTTGGTCCTGCGGCAGCCAAGTTTCTCCCCTCCCCCGCTTCTTCCCACAGCGTGGCGCTTTCCGGCCCCTCTGCCCCTCCTCCTCCTCTCACCGGGCAGGCAGCGTGCCAGTCAAAATCGGCTTGTGTGCCGTAGGTTGCAGACCCCTGCCCTAGTCAGTCCTTTTTTTTCCTCAGGTGTTTCCTGCAGTCTTTCTTGGGCAGGGAGACATTGAAGAACCAACCATGATGATGATGTCACTCCCCTGCCTTAAATAGTCTTTTTATATATTGAGATATACCTATCTCATAGAGCTGGAAGGGACCTCGAAAGGTCATCAAGTCCAGCCCCCTGCCTTCACTAGCAGGACCAAGTACTGATTTTTGCCCCTGATCCCTAAGTGGCCCCCTCAAGGATTGAACTCACAATCCTGGGTTTAGCAGGCCAATACTCAAACCACTGAGCTATCCCTCTCCCCTCGCAAGGGCCATCGCCGGCAGGGAGAGGGAGGAGGAGGGGCCGGAATGCACCAAGCTGTGGGAAGAAGCGGGAAGCTTGGCTGCCGCAGGGGTTTTTGCAAACAGGGGCTGCTAACAGGGAGTTTTGCAAGGGAGTTCTCCAGGTGAAGGAGGAGCAATACAGCACCCTTGGGGTAAGTGACTGTCTGTAGTGTGTTCGTTTGTTTGTGTTTGGGGGTTACTTGCTGTGTGCTGAGCTTGTGTTTGTCAGTCTGTTTGTTTGTTTGGAGGACCGTGTGCTGTGGCTGGCAGTTGGAAGCTTCAAAGGAAGGTCTGAAAGCTAGAAGCCTCTGGTAAGTGGCTGAGCCTTAATCAGTGGGTGGGGCATTCACATAGGCCAGGGCTTTATAAAGCAGCGCACAAGTGACCAGGGAGTTTCGCAAGGGAGTTTGGAAGGGGAGTGGGAAGGGAGCGGGGGTCCCTTTATTCCCCTTAAACCCTATAAACCAAACTACATTCAAAACCTTTTGCTTAAACAACCCTTTCATTAACTAGGAGACAATGCAGGCAGAAGCCCAGCTGCAGAGTGGGGGCTATCCAGTTTATTGCACTGAGTGCAGCATGTATGATTACCTGCCCTGTGGGTGGGTGGCATATGTATGCATCTGGTGGGAATCCTTTGTCTCCAAATTTGATTCCCACCCTTGGTCAGTGAAAAAATACTAGTATTATCATGGAGTCCAGTACAAGGTGACTTGGTCACGTGTCCCTGCAGCTATAACTCAGAGGCTGTTTGTATTGTCCCCAGGAAGGCTTCTCAGGAAGGCTCCCCGGTGGGTGATTAGCAGCTTCTAAGACCTATTGTTCTCCCTACCAGCCATCCAGACTGATTGCATTCTGTCTAGTGGGTGTTCCCCAGGTGTAGACACATTTGTAATAGAGGCATAGACAATATTCTTAACTTCAGAAACAAAAATGATACATGCATACAAGTAGGATAATCATAGTCAGTAAATCATAACCTTTCCAATGATATCGCACATGACCTATCTTGTATAAAATACATCATAGTTATGCCATAATCATATCATAACAACATCTCTATGAAGAATATGGGGCATAATGCCACAACAAGAACAAGTTAAGACCTATCCAAAAGGTCAACAATGCACCAGAGAGTGGACTAGTTAGGGTTAACAATGAGCCACACACAGAGGCACTGCCGTACATGTCAACATACTAGTGAGTCAGCAACATTATGTTTCTTCCCCAGCGCAGACTCTGTCATAAAGGACCAGCTTGCTACAGCTGGGGAGATGACATTCCCCAGTGTTATGGGAAAATAAGAGCATAAACTTAGTACTCTGCACTTGGATATAGTGAGTGTTACATGTTGCTGAACCCAAATATGTTTGTGGCCAATAAATTGTTTATGGAATTATCATCCTGATCATCCCCAAAATGTTCCTATGGAAAGGATATATATTGAACATCACTGTTCAATTATCTGCTTTTTGTTGTTTGCCATTCCTGTCTATCTTTACATGATCTAATTAGGACAAAATCCAAATGTCTTAAGTGCATTTTGTTTCAGTCTTCGCTCAGGAAAACCCATTTGTTTCAAGGCAAGTTTACTAAGGATTTAGCCCTGAGACTAAATCCTTTGGAGTGGGGACCTTGTACTTTTATCAGTTTAAATGACTAACATTTTTGGTGGTGTATCAGTACAAAAGAAAGCATTTTAGGTCTGATTCTCCACCTGCCTCTGGTCTAGTCATTTATATGGTCGCAAGGTAGATGATATTTTAAACCTTCTCTGTATGCTCATTGCACCAGTGTGAACAACTACGCAAAGTGCTGGGCACAGAGAACAGATGGTACAACTCTCCCTCATTTTCCTCCACACAAAATACTTCAGTAAACCCTATGCAGGTTTTGATGGAGATGGGTTAAAAAACCCAATTGTTACCTCAGTTTCCCTAGAAACCAACCCAGGGTTACACTTATATTGGTTTTATTAAATGTCGCTATTGGATCAAACAGAAAAGGGATGGAGCGTATTTATTCATGCACTCCCGCATTCCTACCCTCATGCACCCACACACTCACACAGGTAGAGAGTTATTGGAGACAGCAGAGGAAGCCGAGAAGCCGTGGCATACTAGATCTGGTGTGTCCACCTGTGGTCATGGATCTGGGCCGGCGAGCAGGTCAAGAAGCAGCAGCCTTGTGTGCATGCCTTCTTCCTTTTTGGAACTGGGCGGCTCCTGTCACGTACACTGAATTTCGCTTCTGCGTCCCTCTCCGAGAAGCATTCCCAGCCCTCGTTCCTTTCATGCATACCAGGTTCTTCTTTTCTTTACAGCACCCCATGATTGCCTTCTCAGGGCAGATTACATCAGACACACCTGGCTCCAGGCACTTTCCTCCTTGAAGTTCCTCTCCACCCAGTCCCACATACACTTCCTTGGTCACACTCCCTTATCTCCCACACACACTCCCTTGTTCACACTCTCTCTGATTGCGTGATTACAAAGCTTGGAGGTTTATACAAGTGGTAACTGAAAAGGTTACAAAGCTTGCAAAAGTTACAAAACTTAAAAGGCTATGCTAACAATAACTAAAGTTACAAAGTTTGCAAAGGGTTAGAGAACTTAATGATCATACTAGCAATGACTGAAAAGTTACAGATCTTACAATCGCATTCTACTGGATTGAGCGGAGGCTTTACATAACACCAATGACTCCACAACTGCTCTTCATTCAGTCACAAATTTCCACAAAATTGACCAAAAGGTTAAAACCACTGAAAGATGGGAGTAAAAACCACTTTAGTTCCCCTTCAAAATGTTTATACAGTAATCAATTGCACATATATTTTGTCCTTTAACTTGACTTCAAAGGGAGCTGTGAATGCTCATCATCCCTGAAAGTCAGGACACTTATTTAGTTGCCTAAATGTAGATATATGTGCTTAATTTTATTTGGAAAGCTTTGGTCCAACTAAATGGGAAACAAGTCCTAATCCAGGGTGAGAAACAGTAGGCATGCATGATAGTCAGGTCTGATCTATTCTCCTGATCAGAGCTGGGATGTGTTAGATAAAACTAACTAGCCGCACACAACCACTCAGGCTTCAGAGTCAGCTGGAAGGGCCCAACTTACCAAAATGGTCTACAGCCATTCATGAATTCAGGGAGTAAAGACCATAACAATGGAAGTCCCTTTGACAGATGACACAAAGGGGAAGTTACTTAGTAGGCAGAGCTCATGTTATCTGGTTCAGTGTTCTTACAGGAAGTTAGTACCGAAGGCCAAAATCAAACCTTTGTGGATTAAATAAAGCTTCTCTTTAAGGTAGTTGCTTAAATGAAGGAGAGACTCCTTGCCTCAATGTGGTGGCCAGACAGCACAGCCATACACCAGTTAGCAGTGTCCACATCTGGAGGCTTGACTTGCATTGTGAGTACCACCATCAGCAGTCAATGATGGGACCCTTATGATCTGTTAGCAGTATCCCAGAAAAGCAGATCAAAATGCACCCCCCTCGCTCCATCTGAGCTGGCAGGAGCTCTGCTTAGCTTGTCTCAGCTGGCAACTGCAGAGGCTAATTATGGCTAAATTACGCCAATAAATAATAACTACCTCATAAGAAACAAGGATTTTACTAGACTGAGAATCTTAAAAAATCCACAGTAATTTGAATTTAGACATTTTCCCCTCCCTGGATAATTCACTATGCACACACATTTCTAATTAAAGTGTCACATATTAATGCACACATTGACAAACTGACCATAATACGTTGCAAGTGTTAGCAATTGATTTATCCCCATTTTGTGTGTTTTATGCATGAAACCCTTTTAATGGCTGATGGCAAATTGCTGTAGTTAGAAAAATATGCTGCTATAAATTTTTACAACAGTTAGTGGCAATTCTGTGGTGCTGTAAACATCTAGTTTTACCTGCTTTGAATATTACAGAAGAGCAGAGCAAGTCATCCCCATCCAGGGAAAGATTTATGCTAACTTGGATCTCTCATGCTTCAGCATGTTGTTTCACAGGTCTGCCTAGGATGATTGTCTAATGCTCAGGCCCTACTGTTCTCAGTAACAACTTCATCAGCTATGTTTGTTGGCTGTTCTTAAAGAAACAGTTTTATCTCCCCGCCCCCTTCTCTTTGCTTTTTCATTTGGTTGGTTGGCTTTAACTCTCCTGAGGACCAAATTCAGCCATAAACAGAAACCAGATGCCTCTGAACCATGTGATAGATTAGCAGTGTGACAGAGCAAGCCACCACAGAGTGTGTGGAAATCTCTGGAAGACCTACTAAAACACTATATATTGAATTTCACAAAATCCCCTTACTGAGTGATATTTAAAGTCTCAAGAAAAGAGAATGAAGGATAGCTCCAGTGCAACAAACAGAGCAGACTTCTTCCTTTCTTCTTCCAGTTGCCCTTATTTGAAGAAACAGGGACTTGGGTATTCATATCCCAGGGAAGTCTTTTTATCAAGGTTCTATCTGGAATCAAGGAAGACTACATCATTTTATTTTAGGTCATGCAGGGTGGTGTAGTGTCATTATTTATATCCTTCCATAGCACCATGCAGTGTTGGGAATATGGTATTGCAATGAGGGCAGCACAGGAAGTATAGGAAACTGCTAAATATTAGTTGATGGCTGTGTGGTTGTAGCTGTGTTGGACCCATGATATAAAAGAGACAAGGTAGGTGAGGTAATATACTTTACTGGACCAACTTCTGTTGGTTGAATAGGTACACTTTTGTGCTTACACAGAGCTCTACCTCAGTTGCTATTTGGTTCCTCTGTTTTCATTTGTGTGATCCCCAACTGTAAAATGGGATATTCATTGTTACCTACGCCCATGTTTTGAGGACTAGTCATGGAATTGTTGAGAAAGTTTAAGTAATATGATTATTATAGCATTACAGCATATGTATCTTCAAAAGGGACAAACATAGCTCCAAACACAAATGAAGTGAAAGGCTGTGGGGATTTGTTTCAAACAAATAATTCATGCGCTGTACTTAATCATCAGGACATTTTGAATCGGTTTTTCTGGGTGGAACCAAGACACAGGAAGCTTGTGCTATGTCAAGATTCCTTATTGTTATGGAACTCTTTTCAGCTGCCTCTCAACACAGACTGCAGTTGAACTGTTAGAAGGAAACCTAATTCTCTCTCTGCCTCTCTGCTGTAAGAGAATATCTGAAACCGTCAACCATTCTTCCCAGCACATCATTTTCAATGTTCAAATGAACACCTCTGAAAACCTTAAAATAAACATAAGAACATAAGAAAGGCCGTACTGGGTCAGACCAAAGGTCCATCTAGCCCAGTATCTGTCTACCGACAGTGGCCAATGCCAGGTGCCCCAGAGGGAGTGAACCTAACAGGCAATGATCAAGTGATCTCTCTCCTGCCATCCATCTCCATCCTCTGACGAACAGAGGCTAGGGACACCATTCTTACCCATCCTGGCTAATAGCCATTTATGGACTTAGCCACCATGAATTTATCCAGTCCCCTTTTAAACATTGTTATAGTCCTAGCCTTCACAACCTCCTCAGGTAAGGAGTTCCACAAGTTGACTGTGCGCTGCGTGAAGAAGAACTTCCTTTTATTTGTTTTAAACCTGCTGCCTATTAATTTCTTTTGGTGACCCCTAGTTCTTGTATTTTGGGAATAAGTAAATAACTTTTCCTTATCCACTTTCTCAACATCACTCATGATTTTATATACCTCTATCATGTCCCCCCTTAGTCTTCTCTTTTCCAAACTGAAGAGTCCTAGCCTCTTTAATCTTTCCTCATATGGGACCCTCTCTAAACCCTTAATCATTTTAGTTGCTCTTTTCTGAACCTTTTCTAGTGCTAGAATATCTTTTTTGAGGTGAGGAGACCACATCTGTACACAGTATTCGAGATGTGGGCGAACCATCGATTTATATAAGGGCAATAATATATTCTCAGTCTTATTCTCTATCCCCTTTTTAATGATTCCTAACATCCTGTTTGCTTTTTTGACCGCCTCTGCACACTGCGTGGACATCTTTAGAGAACTATCCACGATGAAAATGTCCTCCCCTCCCAATTTCAGACTGAGGAAGAATGTGCAGTTTTAAGGATTTTTGGGAGGTTAGAGGAATTTCTCTCTTCCATGGAAAATGACAACAGCATGGCTTCCACAAGAATACAATTATGAGAACAAATATCCAGTGGACTTTGGCTGCATGGATAGTTGGATGGCTTCAATTTTCCACTTGATATACTAAAAGGAAAAAAAAAGTCACTTGATATTCTTCCATTTGCACCACTTAATTGCAGAGCCTTTAAGACATCTTAGAGCACAGGGGACCACATTTAATTTGGACCTGATCAATTGACATATGCCCTCTGATCCCATCTGGGTCATTAAACAGTGCCTGTCACTGCGTTGTGCTATCTAATTTCTAGTTAAATGGGTAGAATGTTATATTGTCAAGTATATAGTTGACGTTCCATTGCCAGGAAACAATAAGGACTTGATCCTGCTCCCATTCATGGAAATGGAAAAATACCCACTGACTTGAAGGCTGCAGGATCAAGAGCTCACGTTCATCTACTCGTCTCAGCTTCTTGAATGAGTTCAATCTGTATATAACTAAAGTAGTGGTCTCTCTACTACAGGCAGTCTTTAAATATTTTTTACTAAAAAGAGATGGCCCAACACCACCACAGGTTACTGGGATTAATGCAGAAATTAATGGGAGAAATTCTACGAGTTTTGAGGCAGAAGACTAGTCTAAAATAGTCATAATGGCTTTAAAATCTATCAGTTATGAACTCCACTAGATAGACTCTAGTGGTTGGAGTTGAGCCTAATATCTGCCTTTTTAATGTTGTCCTGGCTAGTTCAAATAATCAGTTGTTATTTTGGAGGTTTCTTGAGGAGAAAAAAAATACTTCTCAGTGAGCGATAACTGGCTACTTGAGCTGGAATTTGGACAAGCTCCTGTGAAATGGGTTAAACGTATAGTTGATACAAAATTGTAGCATCAAAATATTCTTTGAGCAAGAATCAGAGTTCATTGAAACGTAATGGAGTGCTCCCAACTTGGGTGGGTTATTGCCTAATTCAATTTACGCTACTATGCTTGAGTCTATGAAATGCCAGCTACACCGTACATGGGAATTACCTCACTTTACAGTATCCTCCACTAGGAGCTGAGCCAGACTAGCTAGCCTTGATGAAACGGGCAACATCTCTGTAGATATCCTGTGTCAACACTAAAGTATTTTGACTAGTGTGTACAGTTTACTGTGTATAAAGCCATCTTTTTTATTGCATGGACCATGTTTGAAACCTGACTATGGGGCATCCTACAGTGATGCAGGAGTCTGAAGGATAAGCTACTCCAAAATGATGCTCTGATCTTGCAATTGTCAGACAGCAAGGTTATTTTCTTACACCATGAGTACAGCATGCTGGCTGATAATATGTATAAAACATTTGGGAAAGACAGGGCGGCCAGACTGCAGTATTTTGTTATTGTGCCATGACTGATAAGCATTGCAATCAGTCATTTGGCCATTGGCACACATAACTCTAGTATTGTGAACATGAGTCTTCTGCCCCTCTTCTGCCCCCTAGCTTTCTTTAGATAGTGAATTATATGGCTTCATGAAACTGCAGAATAGCCTTTTTCCCCCCAAGATCTGAGAATCCACACAGTAGCATGAGACAGCTGAAGTTATAAATGTCATGAACTGTTGATTGGAAATTACTTTAATATGCCATTAATAGTATACAGATGAGTGCTCCACTGTGATTCCAAGCCTACGCAACTGGAGGATACTGCATGAACTTTGCTTCACACATCTGCCTCTTACCCCAACCTAACAACCATACTTGCATTCACGCCCAGTCTGCCCAAGGGGCCGGGGTCACTATTTGATGGTGATCATTTATCCATTCAGATGGTGGAATTGAGAAAAGAAAAAAGTAATCCATGACTTGAAACAGTACCCGTTGTGACCTCTGCTATTAAATGCCAAGATCGCTGTTCCCATGGCTTTCTGCCTCAATAATTGTTCCCACTTTAAATAAAGGACCAATTACCCAGGTGTCCCACCTCCTTTCACTCAACTAAAACTTGTGCTGCATATGGTGCCAATCTGATACAGATAGCTAGAAAAAAAACTGCCAAACACAACAGATAATTCAGGCTTAAGGTACACTGACAGAGTTCTATGCAGTAGCTTGCCGCTCTGTACTATGCCTAGCTTTAGACAGTGCTATTAGCCCCTCATTTTCATGGACACTGAATGTACCCATCTCTTGATTTCATTACCTAAGCAACCTTTAGAATCAATGCTAGGCACATAGTGTGAAAAACAGATTACACCTCTCCAGGTGGAGATTTGGAAATGCAGTCTGAAGCAGGTTTTAATTTTAAGTATCAGAGCCACTGTTCCTGAATAAAGGTATAGTCAGTCACAACCATCAAATGAACATGCCAACCACCATCTCATTTCCACTAGTCAGGAAGTCATTCCCTCAATCATTTTCTGTCCTTTGCTTGAGCTATTGTTAAAATTCTCCAAGACACTATGAAGGGCAGAGAATCTTAGTGCTAGGATAAGTGTAATTGGGTCTGATACATAGTGAATATCCATGAAGCACACCTGTCAAGTTCCTTACTTCTGGTTATCTTTAGAAAAAGGCATGCACTAAACTGTACTTTTAAGATTGAACCCACAGCTGATGGCCCTGCAAAAGATGCACTGTACTCTAATGAAAGCTCTTAGAGCAATTGCCCTTCTGACAGTCACGCAGCTTCCTGGAACACACTCTTCAGCGTGCACTCACAGAACCTGTGTGAGATCATCTCTTCTGGCTGATACAAAGAGGGATGGGGTTGTATCACCTGTTCTTCCTCCTTCCCAACTATCTGCAGTGAAAACCTGACTTCAGTGGAGCCAGGATTTCACTATTAAAGTCTAGAGCTACTCAAGAGGCTAACCCGAAGCAGTCATTGCTCACAATGGATTACAATTCCTGAGACTGCAGGGAAGGTAATTAAAAAAAAAAAAAAAAGAGAGGAAGGTTTCTTGGTACCTCTCTACTTCCTGCTGCATGCACAGAAGTTGGCTCCTTGATCTTGTCTGTCTTCAGTAAACTGAAAGTAGAATATAAAATGAAGTTGGGCACCGGATAACAGAAGGGACAGATTAGGGCAGGATCCTGGACATTACAACACAAAAAATTGAGGGAACCGAAGAAAGCAATTAGGCAGTAAACCACAAATCCCTTCAGAGAAGAGATATAATGGGTATGGAAAAATAGTAAGTGTCTACCTGTGGGGAAGGGAACTAAGCGAGATGTGTGGGAGAAGACAAAATGAACAGAAAGGAGACTGAAACGATGTAGATGTTGTGCTGGTAGTTTGCATAGCCCTATTGTACTGGGAGGTAGTCAAGATAAATTGATGCTCCAGGTTTCTGGGTTGAACTCAAAACCCAAGTATTTTACCCTTCACTTTGGGGTAGAGCTGTCATATTATTTTGTGACATCACAATGAATAACTGTCAGTCCATTCTTGAACCTACTGAACTACACCTATTACTGAGGGAGGCTGTGTCTAGTGCTAAAAGCAGAAAAAAATGAGTAAGAATACTTTGTTCTATTCCCCTCTGCTACTTACACACTATGAAGCTTTGGGCAAGTCATTTAAACTATTTTCCAGCATCCTTATCTGTACAACTGAGATATTATTTATGAAGTGTTTCATAAAGATGCAAGATGCTGCAATGAAAAGATAGCATAAAGGTGAAATTCACCCCACTGCAAAGAGGCTAATAAAAAGCCTAAGAACTACATAAGACTCCCTTCAAGTCCTATTTGGAGGACGAAAGTGACACAAAGGCTGTTTGCTAGTCCTCCCCACAGGGGTGAATTTCTCACTGTGTGAGAATATGCACTGTGCACAAAAACTATTCTCTGCTTCTGAGCCTTTGAGGCGCAACATTTCCACTTCAAAATCCCCATCTTGTAATCCCTTCCGTGGTTTCATTTAACGCACAAATGTTTTTAGCACAATTCAGATAAGAACACAGTATCATTAAGATGCTTACATGGATTTCTGTACATCTGCCAAATTAACATCTATATTTAATGAAATCCTGTGGGCTGAATGTTGGTTTCATTTCAACAAAGTTTGTTGCATTTCTGATCAGTTTGTTTTTATTATCGAAGCAAAAGTAGTCTTAGGAGCAGTCCAATTTGAGCAGCGAGACAGCTGTGGAATAGTCACCGTATGGGCAACAATACTGTGCACGCTGAATTTAGTACGTTTATAGTATTTAAGTATGAGCAATATGTTGAGTAACAACAAACAGATTCAATTTTAACTGATAAAACAGAGATAAAGCCACTCTGTCAAATTAAACTTTTGAAAAATGACACTATTGGTCCTTTAAAATGCATCTGGAGAAGGTGAAAGTTCATGTTCCAGATGACCCAGAAGCAATCTATCAGTACAACTGTGATTTAACACCACAAGTCAGTTCAGATATGGCTACAAACAAGCTACTGGGATTATTTATTATTATTATTATTGTAGCACCAAGGAGCCCCAGTCGTGGACCAAGACCCCATTGTGCTAGGTGCTGTACAAAAAGACAGTCTGTGCCCTCCAAAATTTGACAGTCTCTGTGAGGTTGCCAGATTCAAGATGAAGGCAGCCTTTTGGGAAACAGTTGACATTATGAATTCAAATAATTGTTAACTAAACTTCAACATTCACCTTCAGTGTGAGTATTAATGGTGGGAATTTTGGGGGCAGTTAGGCCAAAATATTCAAAAAATTCATTGGTGATTTTAGGTGCATCAAGTTTTTGGCCCTCAATTTAAGACACTTTAAAGAGGCCCACTCTTCTGAAAAGCACTGAGGACCTATCATGTGAAAAATAATATTCCTGAAGGTGACTCAAGTTGAGCATCCAAAAACTGAGGCACTCAGAAACAGTCATTTTTGAAAATCTTGACCTGGAAATCTTATAAGATATGATACCAAAAAAAATTTCTGAAGAGAACTGAAAAGCAAAAAGGAGATCTTCTATTAGAGGCATCTTGTGAGTAGGGCAAATAACTAATCAGAGAGTAGGATAAGCAAACCTATTTAGGCTAAGACTGGCCCCAAATTACAAAACCGTGCCCCTCTGTGACCACATACACTTCGTTTCCTGGTGTCCCTTACTAAGGGAAGCACTAATATCTCTCTTTTTCTCTCAAAGAAAGGTTAGTCTCAGTTTTTCTGACCATATCAAAACCTTAAATTGGAATTTCTTTTATTATTTATGTCTATTACAGTAACAAACAGAGGTCCCACCACAGAGGAAGAAATAGTCCATGCCTGAGTTTTCCATTCAGGCATAATAAAACTGAGCAGTCCAGGTAAGTGGCAAGGAGCAAGGCAATATCAAACCTAGTTGCCAGTGGACTGAGGTCCACATTACAAAAGCCACCAAATTCAGCTAAGGTCAGGTCCACCTGTTTTTTATTTCATCTAAAGCAGTTTAACGAGGGTTGGTATTTGCTTACTTCATTTGTATGTGCCACGTGTGGACATGATGACAAGAAACATGATTGGTAAATAGGAATAGACAGAAATACAGGCCATTAGATTTCATGTTTCAAGGTGGAAGCTGATCACTTCCAATGAGGACGAAGGAAATCTTTCCTGCTCAACATGAATAAGTGACTAGGTGTATTATTTGAATTTTATCCAATCCTATCCAAATCCAATTATGAGGATTTTTCTAGGAACTATCAGGTTCTGGGCACCATCAGAGACACACTGGTGGACTAGATGGACACAATATCTAATCCAGTACGTTTCTGTATTTCATGGACAGTCCTTGGAAAGCTTTAGCTGCTAAAAATATAAAGGCAGCTGGGCTGGAGAGTGCATTCTTGTCAATCCACAATACCCAAACCAGCTGTTTCATGTAGAGGACTGGGATGATGGAGATCAGAAAATGAATATTAAAAAAAAATTAAGATAACCCCTGCCCCAAATATATGGCTTTTGAATAGCAGTCATTAGTACACTGAAAAATAACGTTGTAATGTTTTGAGAAATGCTCACGTAAAGGCCTGTCAGGAAAGTAAACATTTAAAACACTCTTTTGGGGGGGAGGGAGGAGATGAAAGCAGCACTCCTAAGGGAAAGTGGGGCAGAAAGTGAAACAGTCTGGAAAAAGAATCCCCTAAAATACACGTCAAAAAGAGGAGAGCAGAATACTTTAAATATCTTCAAGCAAGGAACTGCATGTTGACAAAGATTCATCTCTCTAAAGGCAGACCTTAGGGAGCCATTTGAGAAATTCAAGCACAGTAAATCACGAGATTGGATAGTATTCATGCATGCAATGGTTCTGAATGAAGCAAGGTGTTAAATAGCAGAGATACAGACAAAGGCTGACACAGACCACGACTATTTCTGTATATTTTAAAGTCTCTAAATGTAATGTCTGTTTTTTAATCAAGGAGCCAAAGACAGATCAATAATTAAACACGTGAGAGAGTCTTACCACAGATGCTAATGGGAGGTCTAAGAACAGGCTAGAAAAGCACAGACTTGATCAGATCAGACCAACCTGGTTTCTGTTTGGGATCACAGTAAAGGGAAAAGGAAATCAAACCTCATAAAATGCTGGATTTAAGGAGAAAAAAGTAAGTGACCCATTAGTCATAATTTACTTAGATATTATAAAAGCTTGGGGTAAGAGATTATAAATGGCAGTCAACAGTCACAGAGTAAAAGGCCAAAAAGTCTTCCTGTGGATTAAAAATGGGTTAACTAGGAAACAAAATGATCGTGAACAGATGAGTCAGTACTCAGAAAGGTTAATAGGAAGAAGCCCAAGGGGTCTGTACTTCATCCAGGGTATTTAATATACTAATGACTTGGAAGAGGATGGGACAAGCAATTTGGGGAAATTTGTTGACTCTAAATTGTTTGTTAGTAAAAACCACAGAGAACTGTGAACACTTCAGATAATTTTCAATGTACTGAAAGAGACAGGCAGCATAATGGCAAATGAAATTCAAACTGTCTAAGAAACACAGATCTGGCAGGTGAGGGCCACATTTTGGCTGCTCTTAATGGGGAAAGGTGGGATGAAGAGGATCCTCGAGCCAGGGCTCCAGCACAAGCTCTAACATCTACACCCCAATTAAACAGCCCCTTAGCTCAAGCCCCACAAGTCCGAGTCAGCTAGCACAGGCCAGCTGTGGGTTTTTAATTGCAGTGTAGACATACCCCAAAAGGCTACTGTGTACTGCAGAAGGTAAAATAGAATCCTGAGGCTTTCTTTCCCTAAGTGCAAGGGAATCCTGACACCAATGCAGCTGGACATCCCAGAGAAGGTGTCTGGTTAGAATGGTATGTATCATGGTAAATGCCTGAGGTAGATAACATGGTTACATTTACAGATGGATAGAAAATAGCCAAACTTATTATATTCGAAGTATTTTGAATAATAGTATTTTATGCTGTCATTAGGATTGCCATGATAGATTTTGGGAAGACAGCTCATAAAAGGACAAAAGATAGTTAAGTGTAGATGACAGGGCTAGCAATGTGATAAGAAATATAAAAAACCTAGGATTATTTCTCCTGGAAAGAAGAGGAGTCAGAGGGGACTTATGTGAGGTAATAGAGTTCTAAATTTACCCTTCAGAATCTTAGTCCCCTCTTTTTACCCATAATATGAAAACAAGGGTCATGCAATGAAATTAATGGTGGGTGAATTTAAAACCAAGAAAAGAAAAAAAAAATCTACTTCATGCCATATATAGTGGCAGCCCATGAAATTCAATGACAGAAGGGTCAGAGAGTTAAAATTAGCAAGCCCCTTTTTAAATCCAGCTGCAGCATTTATGGCCAATACAAATGACTTTCATTCCGCACGTTAGAGCAGAGGTAATCAAATCTTGTGCATAAAAGTGTTAATGATCCATTAACAATGCACGACTGGCACATATTTTTTAGCTTTCTTCTGGAATTACAGGAGGTTGGCCATTGAAAGGAGCAGGGCTGATGGAACAACTGTCTTATTTTTCCTGGCAAATCTTCCCATACATTTTTCTTTCCTTTTTTGGATAATTGCATAGGATTTAATCTCATACGCTACCACTCCCGGGGTGGTACGGGCAAGTGGTGGTGTTTATATATTAGACTATTTTCAAAATAACAGCTGGACATACGGCCGGTCAAAAAGCAGGTAAATTTCTCAGCAGAACTTTTGCCCCTTTTTTTGGTCAAAACTGCAAATTTTGAAGTGTTTTGACTGGCTCTGCACATGAATAAAATAAGTCTCAAAGACTCCAAAGCACTCTCCAAACTCACCTAGTGAGGTCACTTCACATGCCATTGAACGGTGGCACTTTTTGTTTGGAAGGGAGCTGCTTTTGAACAATACCTATTCAACTGTTCATAACAAAAACTGAATAATATATCCTACTGCAGTGGCAGAGAGGAATTTTAGGCAGGCATAACCTGATTACTAC
Organism: Emys orbicularis; assembly: GCF_028017835.1. Classification (NCBI taxonomy): domain Eukaryota; kingdom Metazoa; phylum Chordata; order Testudines; family Emydidae; genus Emys; species Emys orbicularis. Next base: position 172,408,479 of record NC_088683.1, read on the forward strand.
AGCTGGTTGGAAAAATTACGATACAACATTTTTGGGTTGGAGTTTGCGGATTCCTCAAATCTAAACATTTCTCAGACGTTCAATTTTGACAAAGTTCTGACTGAACCCAGCCTGCCAATCAAAGTTCTATCAAAAAGCTCCCTTGTTTTCCAACCACTTGCCCACTTGGTTCTTTGGCAGCCCACTTGTTGGGCTGATGGGGAGCCAAGAGCCTGGAAGTCCTGGCTTCTAGGCTCCTCAGCTGCCAGAACTTCCAAAGTCCGTAGCTCTGGGGCAACCTACTACTGCCCTGGCGCTGGGGCTCCATTCCCTTTCATGAAAAAGTTTTGGTAGCATTCTGAACTGAACCAAATTTTGAAATACTGAAATCCTCCACAAAATGGAATGACCTTTCCCCACCCTATTCTCCTGATTACAACAGGATTTGGCCAAGTTCAAAATAGCCTCGCTCCTCGGTGGACACCCTTCAAGTGGTCATACATGTTTTCTGGATGGCTACATGAATTTATTAGCACTTATACATTTCCAGGATGGCGCACATACGCATTCAATACTCATGTCTTCCCTCTCCCACATAATACAGTTTCTGCCCTGAAAGCAGGTAAACAATGTTCCATGCTATGTTCCCTGTGTGTATGAACCACTGACGGTATCCACTTTATAGTGATTTCTCAAATACAATTTATATTAATCTAATTAATTGTGAAAGAGTTAGCTACCACACAAGAGTAGTATTCTAAAAAGGAAGCTTTATTATTGACTGTGAGATTGTGGTTCAGATATTAGATAATTTTGTTTTAGTATTAAGATATTTAACCCTTCAAATAACAGATTTGATTGATTTTGATTATAAATCCCAAATAAAATATTTTACCAAACTGACAGCCACCTTTTCAGACTCCTTAGAATTTAGAAGGATAAATTATTTTAGTATTTGATTATTTAATTACATTCCCATACTGAGATTACACTTGATAATTTGATTTGAATTTGATTGTTGCAATGATGATTTTTTTTAGTTTAGTTTTATATTAGTAGAAGCTTAGGGGATATGTTTTCATATTTTTAAAATGTTTTAATACAATTTATAAAATATTCAGTTACATTTCTTTTGATACACAATGCTGATCAAGAACCTTAGAGATCTGGGTGGATATCAGACTGTCAACCTAAAAGCATGACCAGATCTTCCTACTTAGTCTTTGGTTCTCACAGTGTAAAACACAAAGGGCCAAATTTATCAGACCTATAATTGTCCTGAAATTAATGACATTCCATCATGAATAAATCTGACCTAATTCTGATGAATGAAGAAGATTAGTATAAGAGATATATTGTTTTGATTCAAGGCTTCAAAAGTTTGACTGCATTTATCAGTTGTTTCAAGGTTATTGTGTCCTATTGAGTAACACTTGGCAAAGCCGCTTGATTTAAGGAATTGCACAATTAGGAAAAATATTTTAAAATGGTGCCAATTGTTGTTTTTTAACCAATGTCTAGAGTACTGTCAGCAATGACTTCTTCAATTAGTAGAGAGAGAAATTCAAGGCAGAGATGGCTCTTGTTAGAGTGGTCTTCCATTCTCTGCTTTTTTCCCCCTACAGGTGGGCTACTCTAACACTTTCAGCACTGCCAGCGATTTAGTAACTGATAGCAATGGCTCCTTATCAGTTATGATAATGCAACCAGCTCACTATCCTTTGACAGGTTTCAGTCATCCTAGGAAAGGTTCAGAAGGCTACGGTAGGTGAATATTGAAGTACGTGAAGATTATTACATGGAAAGAAAAATTATTTCCTTCTTAGAATGGCTGATTAGATGGTCAGTATGGATCCTTATCTATTAATAAAGTAAGATGTAGGAACTATTATTGGCAGCAATCGCACAAAGCAATATTGAAGGGAAGTGGCATGTGTAACCTGTCTGTCATTTCAGACTTCTACAGTGTTAAAAAAACTCCCACAGAAAGAAGCAGAAGTGTGTATATTTGATGAAAAATAGCCCCTCTCAGTCCTTTTGATTTTAAGGGAATTCTACCACTAACGTTAATTGCAGCATGATTGGGCCCATACATAATGTGAGACAAGGGGCATAAAAACCAGTAACCAAGTGAAATGATTTGTCAAACTCTTGAGTACCGCTGGAAGAATAATTTAGAACTAGTTGATTTGTTCACCTCCTGTACGTCTGCAAGAGTATTATAATTTTCTCCATCTTATTCATTACTGGAAGTTGTTTGCCAAATAATTTCTGTGAATTTCCAAGCCTAGTCTAGCTTGATTGAAAGCATTCAAAATTCAAGCAGCTTGACACCTAAGTCAGATGGTACATTTCTGCTTCAGGATATACTTTAGCCTATGAACTGAAATAGCACACCCATTACTCCTTTACAACTCCATGTAGAGATTTGAGTCCAGGCAATGCAACTACATGCAAACCTACTACCCTCTCTTTCACTGTTAGGTATCTTAGATTTTCCAGCCTGCATCAGAAATTTGTCAGTCACCATCCTCCTTACAGTTCTTAGCCACCATCTTCCTCATCCTCATCAGCCTAAAACAAGAGCGAATAAAATCTGCTCAAAAACTAGCACCATTTGGGCAAAGGGGTTCCATTGGCGATTGTGACCGTGTATGTAGATGTGGAGCATGATGGGAAGTAAGGGGCAGGAGGGAATGCAGGAGTCACAAAAAACTGAAGCTACGTCTTCACTACGGGAGGGGGGGTCGATTTAAGATACGCAAATTCAGCTACGCGAATAGCGTAGCTGAATTCGACGTATCGCAGCCGACTTACCCCGCTGTAAGGACAGTGGCAAAATCGACCTCTGCGGCTTCCCGTCGACGGCGCTTACTCCCACCTCCGCTGGCGGAGTAAGAGCGTCGATTCGGGGATCGATTGTCGCGTCCCGACGAGACGCGATAATTCGATCCCCGAGAGGTCGATTTCTACCCGCCGATTCAGGCGGGTAGTGTAGACCTAGCCTCAGAGACAACTGGAAGGAGCATCTAAAAGCACAGTGTCTGACCCTGGAAGAAACCTGGGAAGCAGTTTTTGAGTCAGGCATGCAGGTGGAAAAATGTTTTTGGTGCTATGAGCATAAGAAACTATTTCCTGCTGTTTGATTCCTTCTGCATTCAGAGACAAGGGACTTTGTACATTCTTTGTAAATAAACACAACTGCATAAAAGAGATACCTGACTATCATCAATCTCTACTCCCAGCTGGCACATCCCCAGGGCCTCAAACTTTGATTAGCTGCTCAGCTCAAAAGGAGGTTGTCGTTTGTGGGATTTTTGTTTTAAACAAAACAAAAGCCTAACAATGGAATCTCTCATGATATGAAAAAACTAGGGGATCCTAGCAATTCTCTGATGTCATAGTCACAAAGGTCAATGACTACTCGGATCTCCTATCATTAGAAAATCCCATTTCCTATTGAAGTTCTCCATTTCCAATAATCTAGCCATTTTTTACTAACTAGTAACCCTGGCATATTTATACACATCTCCACATGCACGAACATCTTACACAGGCAAAAGAATAATTGCCTATCACATGTAAAAACCTGCAACTTCACTAACTGCACTCCTGTCAAGAGTTGTCTGTGGATATTTGAGATTCTGTTCTTTGTTTTGACACTTTGCAGCTTCTTTGTGAAACTCATAAGCAGCCTGTAAGAGTTTCTTTGCTGACTGCTTCTGTATTCTGGATATAACTCTTGTCCTTGGGAGGGTTCTCTTTTACAGATAATTATAACAATTTTAATGTAAAAGAGTCCCCTGATTGGATTCCATGTTATGGAAAGAGAATAGTAAGGAAATACAAACAGACTCCTTTAAAATACTTCAGGATTCATTGGTAGTTTACAATGCTGTAGAGTGCAGTCCTGGGTTTATGAGTAAGAGGAGTCTGGCAGAGAGCTGCATCACAAGTATGGAGATTTGCTACAGCTCTAATTCAAAGTGGTTGTTGACAAAGGAGCCCACATGAATTGCAATTGTGCTGCTCAGATTTAAAGTGGAACTCAGAAGGAAACTGCAATAGTTTTGGTCCTTAATGGCCAGAGGCTATAAATCCTGCTGCTTAACACATTCAGGAGGGATTTACCTCAGAGCTTGGGGCCGGATACTGAAAGGTGCTGAGCACCACCTGAGGTGTACTAAGCACCTGCAAACTCCCATGGCGATTATTTGCTTTGCATGGCACAAGGTGCAATAACTAAGGAGTGACCAGATTGAATTCGGAAGCAAATTAAGACTAAATATCAGAATCTAAATTAATGACCGTGCAATTTAGTTTCACAATCTAATATCTTCCAGGGGAAGGGATGGAAACAGGGATATTTACTACTCAGCTGAACAAGAGACCAGGGTGCTGTAGAGATTTATAGTGAACTGCCTTCAGGATGGACTACATGACCTAATAGGTATTTTCGAGTACCAGTTCCTATGATTTAGTGCTTCAAGCTTCTTCATAATAGAGTTTTCCGGATGCTCAAACTATTGCAATCCAGTGTAGGTGGAATAGGTAACTTTATAGACCACTACACACAAAGAGCCAGGGTTTTATCCTGTAAGAAGTGCCTTCAAGTATGTGGACTTCAGAAAACAAAAAGCAACGTTCTTGCTAGAGGAACAGTATAGGTGCCTATCATTGGGATAATCTCCAAATATAAAACGAGTTCTTTGCAACCCTAGTTTAAAGACACTTTCTTCCTTAATAAAGCTGAGTCAGTTGGCAAGTAGACTGATTTTTTTATAGTCCTGGAAGTGGCCTGCTAGGCACTGCCTCTTTTGCAGGCAGATTTTATGGTTTTAATTTAAAGCATTTTTGTAAGTTCCTCAACAGGGCAAAAAATCTTCAGAACATAAATCTACTTTGAGTATGCTTGCTTACAAATTGTTGCATTATTTATTGCTATGGAATTGAAGAACAGATATAGGAAAAGAAATGTATGGTTGCAATTCTGCCTTTCACTATTCATTACTTGTATAGTATATTCAACTTGCATGATATCTCAAGTGACCTAATGCATATGATTTCAAACCACAGGACACTGAAAGAAATCCAAATACCAATCAGCAATATTTAGAAAGAACTACATTGTTTCAGCACTGTTACATATGGCCAAGATTTACAAAGTAAAAATCTAAAGTTTAGGTCCTATATCGGGGTGGGCAAACGTTTTGGCCTGAGGGCCACATCTGAGTATGGAAATTGTATGACGGGCCATGAATGCTCATGAAACTGGGGGATAAGGTGCGGGAAGGGGTGACGGCTCCGGCTGGGCATGTAGGCTCTGGGGTGAGGCTGGGCATGAAGGGTTAGGGATGCAGGAGGGTGCTCTGGGCTGGGACTGAGGGGTTCGGAGGACGGGAGAGGGATCAGGGCGTAGGGGGGGTCAGGGGTCCAGGCTCCGGATGGCGCTTACCTTAAGCAGTTCCCAGAAGCAGCAGCATGTCCCCTCTCCGGCTCCTACACAGAGGCGTGGCCAGGTGGCTCTGCGTGCTGCCCCATCCGCAGGCACTGCCCCAACGCATAGGAGCCGGAGGAGGAACATGCCGCTGCTTCCGGGAGCCGCGCGGAGCGGGGCAAGCCATCAACACTGCTCCCTGGGTGGAGCAGGGCAAGCCCCGGATCCCGCTCCCCGGCGGTAGCTCGAGGGCCAGATTAAAACATCTGAAGGGACGGATGCGGCCCCTGGCCACCCCCGTCCTAGATCCATAGTTAAGTACCTGAGTACGTTCCTGGTTTTTACAAGTCATGAGCACCTTTTATCCTCCCTCCTTTTAGACAGCTTGTATTTGAGACATTAAACCTTAGAAGTCCCCCATCACAGCATGCTCCAATAGGTGTCATGACTTCAGCTGCCTCTGAATAGCGATCTGTTTTCTTAGTATGAGCTGGGCTGGTTTTGAGCTAGAAACCAAGAAGTGAAAGCTTTATAACCCATTAAAACTTCCTTGAGACATCCATCTTCTTTGCCTCTTAAGTTGTTTACTAAGATAAATTAGTTTGATCAGACAGCACACTGACAGTTGTTGGCAGACACACTGCTCTTGTGGCTTGGCCCTACCAAACGTTAAAACAAAGTAAATCTATCTGCAGAGATTTTGAGAAATAACAAGTGATTTGGGGAACAAAACTCAACACTTAAGGGACCTTGTAGTGAGGCGGCCTGGCTCCCAGCAGCCCCTGCGAGGGACGAGCCAGAACAGCTGCCGGAGTGGGCGGAGTCACCGCCGCCTGTCCCCGTCCCCCGGAAGTCAAGGGGTGGGACAGGAAGTATAAAGGCCCGGCCCCAGCGCTCAGTTGCGGCCCGACCGCGGGAGAGGACAGACGCTGGTGCCCGAGCTCCTGCTGGGCCGAGCCTGCCCTGAGCCCGATATCCTGAGGAGGACTGGCCGAGCCTGCCCCGAGCCCGGTATCCTGAGGAGGACTGGCCGCGCCTGCCCCGAGCCCGGTATCCTGAGGAGGACTGGCCGCGCCTGCCCCGAGCCCGGTATCCTGAGGAGGACTGGCCGCGCCTGCCCCGAGCCCGGTATCCTGAGGAGGACTGGCCGCGCCTGCCCCTAGCCCGATATCCTGAGGTGCGGACTGAACTTCCCCTCACCGAGGGTCCGGAGGAGCCGCCCAATCTACCCAGCGCTCGCTGCCCTGAGGAGCCCATGATCTGGGACATAGCGGACGAGGCTAAGGACGTGCAGGTACCCATGGAGGAGATGGGAAGTGGCCCGGGGATAGCAGACACCGAACCCATGTCAGTGTGTTGCGGTCAGGATCCCCACTGACCCAGCAGCAGACGGACTGCTGCTGACAGGGCCCCGCGTTGGAACACAGTGGAGTGGGTGGGCCTGTGTTTCCCCCCCCCCGCCACCCCACGCCGGGTGGCAGTCTCTCCTCTTCCCCTAGCCTGAGGGCCTGAGCCCTGAACTAACTGTTTGTTTGCTCAGCCCCTGCCTGAGGGCCTGAGCCCTGAACTAACTGTTTGTTTGCTCAGCCCCTGCCTGAGCCCTAAAGTACTGTTTGTTTGCTCAGCCCCTGCCTGAGGGCCTGAGCCCGGGACTACTGATTGCTCGCGACCCCGCCCCGACTTAGGGCTTGGACCTGAGAGACTGATCTGTTCTCCAGCCTCGTGGAGTGAGGCGGCCTGGCTCCCAGCAGCCCCTGCGAGGGACGAGCCCCACCCCGGACGTCTACACATGGTGCCTTCTCTGAGGATTTCCGCCCAGGATGGGGGCGCGAACTCTCGACCCCGGGGAGAAGGGGGCGGCAGGAGAAAGGTCGCCCTCCCGAGAGATGGATCTGTCTCAGCTCCTGGCTCTAATGACGGAAACCCAGGAGCGACAGCAGGCAGCCCAGTCGCGACAGCAACAGGAGCAACAGGCCGCCCAGCAGCAACAGCAGCAGCAGCTCGTTGAGCAGCTGGGAGCCCAACAGAATCAGCTCATTCAAGACCTGGTTACCCAGCACCAGGACTTCCAGCGGCAATGTCTCCAACAGCTCGCAGCGGCGCTGGCCCGACCTGGGGAGGCTCAGCCGGGAGGCCCGGCCGGGACCCCACGGCCCAGCCCCCCGATCCGGCTGACGAAGAATGTACCCGGCGACGACCCCGAAGCCTTTCTCATCACCTTTGAGCGAGTGGCGGTCGTCGCGGGGTGGGCCCAGGACCAATGGGCTTCCATCTTGGCCCCGTACCTGACTGGGACTGCGCAGACGGTCTACCGAGGCCTGTCGGTGGAGGCCGCCCAGGACTACAGCCAAGTAAAGGCCGTGATTCTGGACGCCCTGGACGTGAGTCCAGAAACTTTCCGACAGTGGTTTAGGAGTCTGACCTATCCCACCGGGGCCCGGCCTCGGATGGTGGCCCAGGAACTCCGGGAGACCTGTAAGCGGTGGTTGCAGCCCGAACGCCGGACCTCGGAGGAGCTAATGGAACAGGTGGTACTAGAACAGTTCACCCAGGTTCTCCCTTCACGAGGAAGAGCCTGGGTCCTCCGCCACAGGCCGGCGACCCTGGCCGCCACCGTTACCCTAATGGAGGACTTCCTGGCGGCTGAAATGCCAATAGGCCCGGCGGTCCGTGCAGCCCCACCAGCAACGGAGCGACCTAACCCCGAGAAAAGGGGGGCGCCAGCCCGAGTGAACCTACGGGGCTCCCCCCGGGAGGCTGAGGCCGGGACTCGTCCTCCGGGGGCACCCGGGCGATCCGCTCGGACCCCAGCTCCCGCGGCGCACCGAGACCACCGGGGTCCTCCTGGGGGCAACCCCGGGACGCGGCTACGGGCGGGACAAGCAGCCCTGGGTCCCTGTTTCTCCTGCGGGGAGTATGGCCATTTCCAGCGGGATTGCCCGGGGCTGGAATGTACCTTTGGCCAGGTCTGCTCAGGGGAAGCTCGTGCCCGCCCTTCACAAGCTGCTAAGATCACCGTACCCGTGGTTATTGAAGGATACCCAACGGTGGCCCTCCTTGATTCGGGCTGCGGACAGACGCCAGTCCGCCGACACTTAGGTCCCCAGGCTGACGCCCGGCTAGGAGAGATTCGGCTGCAGTGCATCCATGGGGACGTACGGCCCTACCGGAGTGCCCGGGCCCAATTGACGATTGAGGGAGTCACCCGGCCGATGGTGGTGGGCCTCGCTCCGCGACTGGCATACCCCGTAATCCTGGGTCGAGACTGGCCCGAGTTTCCCGCCATCCTCCGTCGCCACACCGGGAGCAGCCCGCGGGTCACGCCAGACTTGGAAGGGGAGGCCCCAGAGAGCGAGGGAGAAGAGAGGGAAGCCCCTGAGCCTCCCAGCTCGGCCGCGGAACCAGAGACGGTCCCTCGGCCCCCACAGACTTTTGCCGGGATCAACGCGCCAACCCCACACTCCAGCGGGCCTACGAACAACTGGCCACTGTGGATGGGACGGTACTCGACCCCAGTCGAGCGGCCCAGTGGCCACACTTTGAGTTGCGGCAGGAGCGCCTGTATCGCGTCGAACGGGACCCCCACACGGGGGACACCCGGACCCAACTCCTTGTTCCCCGATGTCATCGGCGGGCCGTCATGCAGCTGGCCCACGACGTCCCCGCGGCAGGACACCTCGGTCACGAGAAGAGTCTGGCCCGGATCTTGGGACGCTTCTTCTGGCCGGGGGTGTACCAGGAGGTAAAGAATTATTGTAATTCCTGCCCGGATTGCCAGTTGGCCGCCCCAGCACGGACTCCCAAGGCCCCGTTGGTCCCAATGCCTTTAATCGAGACCCCCTTCGAGCGTGTGGCCATGGATCTGGTGGGGCCTCTTCCCAAGAGCAGTGCGGGATTTCAGTACATCTTAGTGATGTTGGACTATGTCACCCGGTTCCCCGAGGCAATTCCCCTCCGAAACATCACAGCCCGCACCACCGCCGATGAGCTGGTGAAGGTTTTTGCCCGCGTCGGCCTACCCCGTGAGATCCTTACGGATCAGGGGACTAACTTTACTTCGCGGTTGCTCCGGCAGGTGTGTGAACTTCTGGGGGTCAAGCAACTGCGAACGTCAGTCTATCATCCCCAGACTGATGGGCTGGTCGAGAGGTTCAACCGGACCCTAAAAGACATGCTCCGTAAGTTTCCCCAGAAGGACCTTCGTCGATGGGATCAGCTACTCCCACCCTTGCTCCTGGCGGTCCGAGAGGTTCCCCAGTCGTCGACCAAGTTCTCGCCATTCGAACTGCTGTATGGCCGTCGACCGCGGGGACTATTGGACCTAATGAGGGAAACTTGGGAGCAAACCCCCTCACCGACCCAGGGCCTCTTAAAGTACGTGCTCCAGCTCCAGGAGCGTCTTAAGCAGGCTGGGGCCCGGGCACGAGAGAATTTGAAAGCCGCCCAGGAGGCGCAAGCCCAGACGTACAACCGGGACGCACAAACACGGGACTTTCAACCCGGAGACCGGGTATTACTCCTCCTCCCCTCCAGCGAGTCGAAGATTCTGGCTCGCTGGCAAGGGCCGTATGAGGTGGTCCGGAAGGTGGGCCCGGTTACATATGAGATCGACCAGCCCGATAGGAAGAAGAGGATACAGCAGTACCACGTCAACCTTCTCAAGCCCTGGCGAGAACGGGAAGGGCTTCTGATTAACCCCTACCCACCAGAACCCGAGCTAGGGCCCCAGATAGCCCATACCCAGGACCCTAAGGAACCCCAACTTGGGGAGACCCTAACGGAGGACCAACTCAAGCAGACCCGGTGCCACCTACGAGCCTTCCCCCACACCTTCACGGCCCAACCGGGATCCACCACCCTGGTATACCATAGGATCCAGACTGAGCCGGGGGTGGTGATTCGGGGCTCGACCAGGCCCTTGCCGTATCACCGGAGATGCGTCGTGGATGAGGAGGTACGGGCGATGCTGGACTTGGGGGTGATTGAACCCTCGCACAGTGAGTGGCGTAGCCCAGTCGTGCTGGTACCGAAGCCCGATGGCTCCCAACGGTTCTGCATCGACTTCAGGCGCGTGAATGCCATCTCCAAGTTCGATGCCTACCCCATGCCCCGGATAGATGAGCTGTTGGCCCGGTTAGGAGGAGCCCGCTACATCACGACCCTTGACCTTAGCAAGGGGTATTGGCAGATCCCCCTGGAACCTGCCTCCAGGGAGAAGACTGCGTTCGCCACCCCTACGGGCCTATACCAGTTTAGCCGAATGCCCTTCGGCCTCCATGGGGCCCCGGCCACGTTTCAGCGCCTGATGGACCGCCTCCTCCAACCCCACCAAGACTACACTGCGGCCTATTTGGATGACGTAGTCATTTACAGTCCGCAGTGGGAGAACCATCTAGAAAGGGTTGCAGCCGTCCTGAGGTCCCTGCGGGAGGCCGGGTTAATGGCCAACCCGAAGAAGTGCTGCATCGGCCGACAGGAAACCAAGTATCTGGGGTACGCTATCGGACATGGACAGGTAAAACCGCTGGTGGACAAGGTTCAGGCCATTGCAACCTGCCCCCCGCCCGCCACGAAACGGCAGGTACGCCAGTTTCTGGGGCTGGCGGGGTATTATCGACGCTTCATTCCCCAATTTGCGGCGATTGCCGCCCCCTTAACGGGACTCTTGACTAAGGAGAGCCCGCAGCAAGTGGTCTGGACCTGCGAGTGTGATGAGGCCTTCCAAACCCTTAAAACAAGCCTCTGCCAAGAGCCGGTCTTATATAGCCCCGATTTTAACCAGACCTTTGTCCTGCAAACGGACGCTTCAGAGGTGGGACTCGGGGCGGTCCTCTCCCAAGAGGTCGGCGGGGAAGAGCATCCGGTCCTCTACATCAGTCGGAAGCTGTTCCCCCGAGAGAAAAACTATGCGGTGGTGGAGAAGGAAGCCCTAGCCGCGAAGTGGGCTTGTGACGCCCTGCGCTACTACCTCCTAGGAGCCCCTTTCATCTTGGTCACCGACCACTCTGCTCTCCAGTGGTTGGCCCGCATGAAGGACCATAATATGCGGCTGCAGCGGTGGTACTTGGCGCTGCAGCCCTATGCCTTCACCGTTCACCATCGGGCCAGGAAGGACCACGCGAACGCCAACTTCCTTTCCCGCTTGGGGGGTATGGAAGGGTCTGGCCCCGGTACCCGGGAGCCAGCCTTGAGGGGGGGGCCGTGTAGTGAGGCGGCCTGGCTCCCAGCAGCCCCTGCGAGGGACGAGCCAGAACAGCTGCCGGAGTGGGCGGAGTCACCGCCGCCTGTCACCGCCCCCGGGAAGTCAAGGGGCGGGACAGGAAGTATAAAGGCCCGGCCCCAGTGCTCAGTTGCGGCCCGACCGCGGGAGAGGACAGACGCTGGTGCCCGAGCTCCTGCTGGGCCAAGCCTGCCCCGAGCCCGGTATCCTGAGGAGGACCGGCCGAGCCTGTCCCCAGCCCGGTATCCTGAGGAGGACTGGCCGAGCCTGTCCCCAGCCCGGTATCCTGAGGAGGACTGGCCGCGCCTGCCCCGAGCCCGGTATCCTGAGGAGGACTGGCCGCGCCTGCCCCGAGCCCGGTATCCTGAGGAGGACTGGCCGCGCCTGCCCCGAGCCCGGTATCCTGAGGAGGACTGGCCGCGCCTGCCCCGAGCCCGGTATCCTGAGGAGGACTGGCTGCGCCTGCCCCGAGCCCGGTATCCTGAGGAGGACTGGCCGAGCCTGCCCCGAGTCCGGTATCCTGAGGAGCGGACTGAACTTCCCCTCACCAAGGGTCCGGAGGAGCCGCCCAATCTACCCAGCGCTCGCTGCCCTGAGGAGCCCATGATCTGGGACACGGCGGACGAGGTTAAGGACGTGCAGGTACCCATGGAGGAGGAGATGGGAAGTGGCCCGGGGATAGCAGACCCCGAACCCATGTCAGTGTGTTGCGGTCAGGATCCCCACTGACCCAGCAGCAGACGGATTGCTGCTGACAGGGCCACGGGTTGGAACACAGTGGAGTGGGTGGGCCTGTGTTCCCCCACCACCACCCCACGCCGGGTGGCAGTCTCTCCTCCTCCCCTAGCCTGAGGGCCTGAGCCCGGGACTACTGATTGCTTGCGACCCCGACTTAGGGCTTGGACCTGCGAGATTGATCTGTTCCCCAAACTCGTGGAGTGAGGCGGCCTGGCTCCCAGCAGCCCCTGCGAGGGACGAGCCCCACCCCGGATGTCTACAGACCTAATTTCCCAAAGGTGGCTGCTCAGTGCTTTCAGAAAAAAATCAGACCCTCCAAAGATGTCTCAAGTTGGACACCCAAAAATTGAGGCACCCAAAAGCACTCATCATTTTTTAAAAACTTGGCCAGAGTCCATACTGGATAAGGGGCAATAAAAATTGAGACAAGTTGTTTGGGTTTAAAAGTTCTCAGCTAGAATAATGGGAATTAGGAATCTAAGTGACACAATCCACCAACATCACTCTGCCCTAATCCCACTGCCATCCCCTATGAAGTAACGGTATAGTGTCAACAATTTGTTGACATTTTTGAGGTATTTTCCATTCACGTTTGATGGCATGTAGTTATCTTTCCTATTAGAAGATGCAGAATAAGATTTTTCAAAAGTGCCTAAGCATTCACCTACCCAACCTACCCAGGCTCAGGCTACTGTGCTAAGAAATAGCTGTGTAGACATTACAGCTCAGGCTCTGAAACCCACTCCCCCCTATTGGCTTCAGAGCCTGAGATGCAACATCTACACAGCTATTATGAGCACAGTAGCCTTATTCCCACAACCCCAAATCTGCAGACCTGGGCTTTGAGACTCACTGCTGCAGACTGTATATCATGGCCTAAGTAACGTAGGATAGGTCTACACTTACCGGTAGATTGGTACTGCTGCAATTGATGCACCAGGTGTCAATTGAGTGGGTCTGGTGAAGACATGTTAAATTGATGGGAGAGTGCTCTCTCATCAATTTGTGTACCCCATCTCCCGGAGAAGAGTAAGGAAAGTTGGCAGGAGAGTGTCTCCTGTCAACACGGTGTGGTATAGACACCGCGGTAAGTCAACCTAAGCTACATCGACTTCAGTTACGTTATTCGTGTAACAAAGATAGCGTAACTTGGGTCGACTCACCGCAGCAGCATAGACCAGCCCTTAGAAGTCCAAGTCCCATTTTCCCAAAATTAGTGTTTTAAGTCACTCAGGCACTTTTGAAAGTTTTATTTAGTGTATTTTTGTGTGTGCATTTAGTAGGAAATGAAACCTCTCCATGGCAATAAGGCCTTAGGCTTGAACTTGCAGACTGAATTCCGCTGCATGACTGAGAGAAGGGAAATTACTCACTTGAGTATCTGGCAGGGCTAAATCCTCAATCCTGTGGTGTATCAGCTGCTTAACATAAGAAACTCCAGTTACTCCTTCCATTGGATAGAAGAAAAGGGTATTTCCTGATTCACTACTACACATGATTGTGGGGACCAAGATTGGGCACAAGTCAGCCCACTGCAGGCCAGCCACCTCCACTCAGCCCACACCTTGACATATTGCATGTTAGAATACAAGATTGGAGTGCACCAGAGCAGAAAGCAAATGTTACACTGAGATTTCTGCAGGAAACTGTCCACACACAATAAAAGACCTCATGGACATCCTGCATTCCTTCTGTGACATGCAAGGGGATGAAAGATTGGGTTTTCACTACATATTTTAGCCTCTTTCCAGTCTGTTTCTAGATTGCCAAGAAGAAAGCATTAAGTTCCATCAGTCCCCATACTTTAAGAGAACATCTGGTGCTAATGAAAATAAATAAAGACTAAGACATGGGGGAAAGGCCAATTAAAAATGTGCAAGACATTAATAACTAACCTGTCATCCTTTTTAGTGAAGGAAAATTACTAGTGTACTTACAGTCAATGGGTTAAATTACTCTGTTACAGTTATGCCAGTGCAATGTTCATTGCAGTTGCATACATAAATCAGAATTTGGCCCAAAGTCTTTTTAAAAGAGCACAGATATTCTAGATAAAAACAGAAAGACCACTGAAATACTGTAATCAAAGAGAAGTTATCAATGGTTCACTGTCAAACAAGGGGGATGTATCTAGTAGGGTCCTGCAGGGGTCTGTCCTCTGTCTAGTACTAGTTAGTATTTTCATTAATGACATGGTTAATGGAGTGGAGAGCATACTTTTTAAAATTTGCAAGTGATGCCAGCTGGGAGGGGTCACTAGCACTTTGGAAGGCAAGATCAGAATTCAAAATGACCTTGACAAATTGGAGAACTGGTCTGAATTTAACATGGATTTAACATGAAATTCAATTAAGACAAGTGCAAAAACCAAATGCGCCAGCTATAAAATGGGGAATAACTTGTGAGGCAATAGTACTTCTGAAGAGGATCTGGGGGTTACAGTGGATCACAAATTAAACATGAACCAACAACATCATGTAGTTGCAAAAAAAAGTTAACGTCATTCTAGGGTGTATTAATAGGAGTGTCCTGTGTAAGACATGGGAGGTAATTGTCTGCTCTATTTGGCACTGGCGTGGCTTCAGCTGCAGTATTTTGTCCATTTAGGGGTGCCATAGTTTAGGAAAGAGATGGACAAATTGTAGAGAATCCAAAGGAGAGCAACAAAATGACAAAAGGTTTAGAAAATCTGACCTATAAGGAGAGGTTTAAAAAAACTGGGTACATTTAGTCTTGAGAAAATACGATTGAGTGGGGACCTGATACTGGTTTTTAAATATGTTAAGGGCTGTTATGAAGAGGACAGCAATCAATTGTTCTCCATGAGCACTGAAGGTAGGACAAGAACTAATCACTTTAATCTGCAGCAAGGGAGATTTAAGTTAGATATTAAGGAAAACTTTCTAGTTATAAGGGCAGTTAAGCTTTAGAATTGGCTTCCAAGAGAGGCTGCAGACTCCCCACCAATGCAGACTTTTTAAGAACAGGTTCAGCAAACACCCATCAGGGACAGTCTAAATTTACTTGGTCCTGCCTCAGCTCAGGGAACTGGACTAGACAACCTCTGGAGGTCCCTTCCAGCCGTACATTTTTAGGATTCCATGAAAAGTAATATAAAGAAAAATGTGCACAGTATGCTCTATTTATAGTTGTAAAAGAAAGTCAGCAAACACCCAGCCTCAAGTGCAGGTAGGTTATTTTAAAATGCTTTCATCCCATGTACCCAGCTGCCCTTTCAGCAACATATTGTGACTCTCTGGACTTGAAATCTGGTGTACTGTCAACTTGCCCAAATTCCACACACTCCCATCTAAGTTCCACACTCCCCTCACCTGTGGGGCCAATTCAGATGGGGGGGGGGGAGAGCAAATTCCAGGCTCCCCTGTACACCTAGCAGCACCATTCTGGTCCCCATTCCTTTCCCGCTCCCACTGGCAGGGACCCTTTGGCAGGGGGAGTCTCACCTTTCTCTTACCCACACAGTGCACGAGCCAGTGCTGCCAGGTGTCACGTTCTCGGCAGACACCCATGCACTCTGCCATACAGGAAGAGACTCCTTATGCTCCAGGTCACAACACCACTGCTAAGCCAAATCTGAGTGGTGTTGCAATCCTGTGCTCTAGGTCCCAATGCTACTCACTGAAATTTGGCCTGGCTGCCCTGCCATCTGTACAATAGGGCAGCTAAGTCAAATCTCAGTGTCATTGCAACCACACAGCTGGAGTAATGCTCTGGACTGCTCTGGCAGCAGCCGCACTGAGTGACTATGGTACTGCTTCTTAAAAGTGGTTAGACCCTTGCCCCTTCAGCTCTGCAGCCTATAAAACCTTGAGCAAGTGCAAAAACCTTGGAGGGATCATGCACCATCACCCTACCCACCCACCCACACCCCCCTGAGTATGGTAATTCCACTCTCAATATTGTGTTCATGGATATTCTTCAGGGTTGCTAATTGAGGCATGAGATCCTCTCCACATATTGGTAGCTGGCACAATATCAGAGGGTCTATCAATCCAACCATGTAGTTATTTATATGATGTCACTGCAGTATCTAATGCTTGGTCTTGCACCAGGAACTGCTCACTGTGCAGAAGACCAAGCTCCCAAACATTGTAAATCAAGTCACAATCTAATAAAGCTCTAGTAATTGTTAAAACATTGGACTGGGTAGGTTAAGGAGAGTTTTGTTCTATCCCTAGTTTTCCCACTAACTTACTACATTACCCCGAGCCATTCATGTAGCCTCTCTGCATCTCATTCCTCCTCCTCTGTTGAAGTGGGATAGTACCTACTTCACAGGGGTGTAGTAGAAAGGTGTGTAAAAAAAGCTTGAGATGCTTCTGTGGAAGCAACTATACAAGTTCAAAGTTATATTTGCTTGCTTACTCTTCTAAATTAGAAACAGTTTCTGGATTCAGTGACAGATTGCCCATTTAAAAATTTTTTTATTGAAGTGTATCCTGTTACTTGGCATTCATATACAGTCATAACTATTGGCATTTGCAGTGATTGTGACATATTAGACAACATTTGAAGCGTATAATTTGGTACAGATTGGTGGCAAAGGGTCCTCTCAGGATGCTCCTGTTAAATGAGATATTTCATCTGCCTGATTTATTGCCAGTAATAATCTTAAAGGAAATACATTTTCCTGGAATTCTAGATGCTGTGGGTCCTCCCCTCCACCAAGAGACCAGTCCTGCAGTCGGGATGCCCCTAATGCTGCCACTGTTGTCAATGGAAAATTTGCCTGCAGAAGTTGTGCAAGATCAGGCTCCAAATTGTCAAGTATATTCATTGCAGGAAAGACAAAAAACAGTGGACTCCTCTACAAGCTTAATCTTGCACTGTGTTGAGGAGAGATGGTTGGAACATTTGATTAAATGAAATGTTGCCAAAATACGCTGTTTCACCGAAGCTGAAATGTTTCAGTCAGTCAGACATGTTGGTTTCAACAAAGTTTTCATTGGGAAGGAAAGGAGAGAAAGAGAGAGAGAAAGACAGATAGAGAAAGACTCACACTCTACAACCTGGTGCTTAGTGCCCTGGCCTGGGATGTGAGAAACACAAGTTCAAATCCCTTCTCTGCCTCAGAGTGATCTGAGATTAAAAAACAAAACCAACTCTGCTTTAGTAATACACTAAGTCAGTGGGAAAGCTAGGGGTAGAAGAGAGCTCTCTTTACCCTACTTAAACTATTACTTAAATCCCAAGTGAGTACCCTACCAGCTGGGGCACCTCCCGCCCTTTCTGAAATGAGCTCAACATTCCAACAATTCCATTTTTGTGAAAACATTCAAGAGATTTTGTTGTTACTGTTGTTCCAATGCTGAATGAAAATAAATTTCAAAACCCTGAAATTGCCTCAAAATAGAATTGCCATCTTGCCTTCAACTCTAGTGTTGAGAGCACTCATTTCCCACTGAAGTCTGTGAGGTTTGGTAGGCTCCATAGGTTACAGACTCTGCACCTAAATAAAGTTTTGAATGTTATTAAAATTTTTATTACTGATTAATAAATCAGTAAGGAAGAAGCATGACACTTTCCAGTGAGATCAACATCAAGTCAACTGCTATAAGGTTTTCAAGATATTGTATGCAGCGGTGGAACGCTTTATACTGAAGAACCTGCATTGGTAGTTTTTGCTCATTTGAAACTTATATTGTGATATTACAACAATGTAAACTCTACAAATTTTCTAAAGTAAGATCATGAAATAAATCCATAAATATAGCTTTCTTCATGCAAGACTTCTGGACCCACTGCTGGTTATCCTAGGTCCGCATGACGATGTGATGCCACCGGTCTGTCCTTGTGGCCCTGCTCCAAAAGTGCCAGTCTACGTACAGGGCATTAGCAGCTATACCAAGGGCCATGAGCAATATCAGACAGTTTGATTCTTCCATGTCTGTATTATCCTCCTCCTCCTCCATCAGGCACCTGTGGTAAGTCAGAAACCACCACTGTCCACCAGTGTCTCATGGATGCTCTGCCCATTTGCAGTACCAAAATGGGCAAGTAAGAGAAGCTCCTTCAAATGCGAATCCTCCATGTTTCTGGTTCCGATTACTGGAAGCATGGAGACACAAAAGATGGCTTGGTAGAATCTACTGGGAATTTGGCAGGCAGCGACAACTTCCTGTAAAGTGGGGGATGGACAGTCACGTTTCCCACACTGCACCACAAACCAGGGGCTACAGGAGCCACAGCTGGGAAGGGTGCTAAGAAGCCTGGGATACAGTGGTTTGACTCAGGTCTACGTACTGCATGGTGGCCCCTGGAGGCCTGAGTTTAGGGCCCAGGTCCAGAAATTCTAAACCTAGGGTCAATATGCAGCATGGAGGCTCAAGCCCAAGGCTTGTAAACCCAGGGTCCGTGGACTCAAATCCCACTTATCCTGGGCTTACACTGCAGTGTAGACATACTCACTATTGCATTAGTCCATTCCCTGGACCTAATCCTGCATTATTTGCAACCACTGGGGATTTGGATGCCCAGAGAATGCAATTGTGCCTTAACGTACTAGGTAAAAGCAAGATCAGTCTTCACAAGAACACAGGTTATAATGATCAGTTACCTTCTGCCATCTATTTAGTCATTTATGTGACATGAGCTCAGCAGTTCCAGATGTTTAGATTGCAAAATTCACAACTGTTGGCAATATGGTAAGCAATCTCAACAGAGATGCCGAGGTTTTAATAGGCATGCCACAAAGACCTCAGGAAGTAGGGCATAGTACACTAGTTGGGTTTTTAGAAAAGTTAACTGTAAGAGGCACTTTTTGTCAAAAGTTGATAGCAAGTCTTCTTAAGATAATTATAGTGTGCTGAATCCAAATACAGTTATTATTACTAAGCTTTATACCATCAGTTCCCAAACTGGGGGGCGCACCCCCCTAGGGGGTTGTGAAGAAATTCCGAGGGGGTAGGCGCGAGGCTGTAAAAAATTCATAATGAAAAAATATTTCTATCACTGTAAAAAAATTTTTACTTATTTATTTATTTAATAGACCAACAGACAATACATTTACATATTCTGTATACATAATAACTATTCATAAAATTGTCCAATTACAGGCCTATATTATTTAACTACAATAAAGTATTAACACTCTTCTCATTTTTGATTATGAATCTAAGTAGACAAGAATAAAGGTATAACATAAATGACAATAATAATAAAGCTATAAAATAAAAGTATATAACTGCAATGTTTTCAAATTTCATACCACAAAATGTGAATGTTTTTTATTTTTTTGCCTTTTGATGTGAAGAAAATGCATCATCCTTCACATTAAATTTGTTTTGTTTATGCTATTTCTTATTTTAAATTACATTTTTATTAAATTTTTGTGCCAAGAAAAACTATTTGTGCTTATTTTTAATTTTAAATTATGAATTGAATTTGTTAAAAAAGGGGGTTGGATGATGGTGAAGGAGAGGTGGGGGGCATCAGGGTTTCTTGAAAATTAAAAATGGGGTGTGATGCCAAAAAGTTTGGGAACCTATGCTTTATACTGTGTTTAAAGGTCTCTACAAAGATAACAAATTAACACATGGAAATTGCTGAAGTGTAAATCTTTATTTCCTTTTCATTTAGGATTAGCATACTTCATTTGGATCTCAATGAGCTGTAGAATGTAATAAAAATGATGATATAATATGCACAACCTTTTTTATAAAGCTATTGAATTTCAGTTTCTTATTTGCAAGAGGTACTAGAAATATTTTAACACCTTTTAATACCCTGAAAGTGCATGTTTACATGGCATGTATAACTTGAGCACTAGCACGTGTGACAGACCCAGACCAGTGGGGTACAGGAGTCTAGTAGAGGGCAAATATACTGGTCACTGGATGAGTAGTTTTCTGTTCCCTGAGTGACCAGAGCAGGGGCTGCACTAGAGTAATCAGGAACCTGCTAGAACCAGTTAAGGCAGGCAGGCTAATTAGAACACCTGGAGCCAATTAAGAAGCTGCTAGAATCAATTAAGGCAGGCTAATCAGGGCACCTGGGTTTTAAAAGGAGCTCACTTCAGTTTGTGGTGTGAGTGTGAGGAGCTGGGAGCAAGAGGCGCAAGGAGCTGAGAGTGAGAGGGTGAGGGTGAGGGTGTGCTGCTGGAGGACTGAGGAGCACAAGCGTTATCAGACACCAGGAGGAAGGTCCTGTGGTGAGAATAAGGAAGGTGTTTGGAGGAGGCCATGGGGAAGTAGCCCAGTGAGTTGTAGCTGTCATGCAGCTGTTACAGGAGGCACTATAGACAGCTGCAGTCCACAGGGCCCTGGGCTGGAACTCGGAGTAGAGGGCGGGCCCGGGTTCCCCCCAAACCTCCCAATTGACCTGGACTGTGGGTTCTTCCAGAGGGGAAGGTCTCTGGGCTGTTCCCCAACCCACATGGTGAAGCTCTGAGGCAAGAAAATCTGCCAATAAGCCCAGGACCCACCAAGATAGAGGAGGAACTTTGTCACACACCTTGAAACAAAAATATGCAAGCTGATTTAACTACCAGAAATACAACACAATCTGCAAACACCTGTTCTTAAAACAAATGAAAATATTTTCTTGACTAAACATTAAGTCAACATTTCAATGCACACAAGTACACGTATTAATGTTGTACTATTTCAAGAAACTTTGGTATACGCTAGCAGATTGAATCAATATCTTATTTAAGTCATTTATTATCATAAATCTACTTATTTGATAATACTGACCTTAAGCACTAAGGTGCATTGGACACAAAATTTTTCCATTTCTCTACATTTGCATGCTTCTGTACAAACAATTGGTGCTGTCCTGCACCTGCATCACTAAATTCTGCACCCTGTTGTGCAGCCACAGAATATTGCCTCCATGAAGTCTGCTGGTATTGGTAGCAATGACACGAGCTGTGGCATCAGACTCCAACTTCCTCTTTCCAACCCACTATATTTGGAGGAGGAAGTATTGGATTTGTGTAGTGGGCCTGTCTCCATACTAGTGCCTGATAATGAGCAGCAAAAGAATAAGCACTTTTATGTTAATTTTATTCTAACTACAAAGCATTGTGTGCTAAAAAACCAAATACTAAGCATACAAGAAATTAAGATCAGTTCACATGCAACAGGACAATTAACTTCTGTTTATGAATATTTCTAATATTATAATAAATGGATGACTAAATGCAATAAAAAGTGGAATATTAGGGTTCAATGTGTGTTAAAACCATGATGAGCGTCTTCTCATTTCTGTTAATAAACTGAAAAAGGTATTATGCTAAACAGTTTGATTTTGCTGACAAATTTGTGTATGCGCTGTTAGTGTATCAAACTTTTCTGGTGAATTTTGGTGGACGTTCTTATAGGCAAGTTTGAGGATCTAAATGTCAAAATTCCACTTGATAACCATTTTTATATTGTCAGGTTCAAATTATCCTAGACAAAGCCTGTCACTCACTTTTAACAAAACACGTCTCTAACCCCTTTATAGAAGATTGATTCTGAGATTTCCATCTACTCTATTGATAGTGTAGTACAGACAAGCTTGTTCTACTGTTGCCCATGCTCTGCCTATTTTTGAATAATTAGAGGAAACAGGCCAGTGAGGTCACATTTTTTTCCTTGATCTAGGTCAGTTTAAAAAAATGAAAAACAAGAAGATCAATTTGAAAATTATATGTTTTCTATATGAGCAAAAAATGGCATAAACTACAGAGCTTAAGAGAAAAGAAGCCAAGGTTTATGTTCCTTCACTACTACTCTCTACTGCTTAAACCACACTAGCAGTAAAAACTCTATTCCTTTGGCCCCTTCTGAGATACTTGCTGAACAGACTTCAATTCATATCAAGCAACTATGTGGCAAGCCAAACCCAACTAAGGGCCATGCGCATGGAGTTTTCCCAACAGAATATCTTCCCCTGCCCAAGGTTTTCCTTCTCCTGTCTTCCTGAAGATAGTCTGGGTCCTCCTTGTTTTGTCTGCTTACATGAGTATAACTAGTCAAATACAAGTAAGAGAGACAGAGATTAAGGCAACAGAGAACAGATTTTTGGCAAGCTTTTAAGTTAAGTTCTAGGAGTTAAGTTAAAATAGAACTAGCAGGACCAACTGCAATAGCATCATCTGGTGACTGACAAGGAAACTGTGGGCACTTCTAACATTCTATAAACAACTTACACTAAGAAATTTTCTAGGGCAGTCAGTTTTGTGCATATTCTCATTTCACTATATTTTGAGAATGATGGGGAGCTAAATTATCTAAACAACTGGCAGCTTTATCTGTTTCCCCTGAGAATTTGTAATATTCCTTCAATATTCCCTCTTTAGCAACAGAA
The DNA here is from genome assembly GCF_028017835.1 of Emys orbicularis. Taxonomy (NCBI): domain Eukaryota; kingdom Metazoa; phylum Chordata; order Testudines; family Emydidae; genus Emys; species Emys orbicularis. The sequence goes on from NC_088683.1 coordinate 172,431,167, forward strand.
AGGAATTGGCATTTTGAATCTCATTTAAGCAGGATGTAGAACAAGGTGGTCTGAGCACAAACAATGAATACTTTTTATTTAGCAATATTGGCATGGCCTTAGTTTTCTTTGGTTACGTGGCAAGCTTTTTAAGCCAATAGTAATTTTTCAAACGCTACTTGTTTTTCTACCTCTTTTCCTCCTCATTTTAATGTTTTCAGTAACACTACTGACCTGTGAAACACTCATGTCTGACTAGCATGGCATTCACGTTTATATGGGCTGAGGACTGCAGTTAATAAAGAGCAGTATAAATACACACACTCCATGCAGTAGAAAGCAAGGACAAACAACATTGTGGGAGGAGAGACCTCAAGACAGCACTAGAGCTAAGCATTAGATGGAAGAACAAGTTATGATAATTTACTCTATACAATAGTTTTTCTTGTTGTTCTAGCATGCACTTTAAACAGAGTCAGGACAAAACTTCAGTCAAAATATGTTCTCCATGTGCATCTGAAATAAGTTCTGCAGCTTCTGCATGTGCATCTGAAATAAGTTCTGCAGCTAAACCAGAAATTCTGTGCTGGTTGCTGTATGGCCATTTCAATAGGAAGTTAAATGTTCCTTTTTTCATCCCACAAGAGCCCTTCACCGCTCTGGAGAGGACAACAAGCACAATTCTGGAGGTAATTCTAGTACTTTAGCTCCTTGAGCCTTCAAAAAATTAAAGCAAATAGTCCTTTCCCATTAAAGTAGCCCCATTAACTTCACCCTTGATTTATGGAATGAGGAAATAGAACAATGAGAGAACCATAGAGTCTAGGAGAGGAATGTGAAGGAGGGGAAAGGAAGTGGTTTGTGTGACTTCAACAGATTCATTTGAGCTTCCAATAAGATCCAGACTAAGAAAGATAGCTTATTTGTTTAGAAGATGCATTTGGTAGAATCCCTTCATACATACAGTCTACCAATGCAATGGTGTCTCATTCACATCAAGATTAAGTTACAAATTGGGGACAGTGAGCTTGTCTTTGTGTCTGTAACGTACAACGCATTAAATAAACAATATCTTACCTATTTCCTCCAATTTTATCCAGAGGCAATTCCAATCAATTCATCCTTTTGATAGATTTTTTTAGTTAAAAAGCGTATCCAATTTTTAAATGAACAAATCACAAACAGCAGGAGCAGTGTGTGAAATGACTGCTGCGACTTCCATTAAGGAAATGGTATTAAAAAATCTGCCATTTTCTGTGCTCTTACACCTCCAATTTGGCAAGGTGGCATCTTCAAAAGACAGGTTTTGCCCTTGGGAAGTGAGCTCACCATTGACATCTGAACCATATTAGTGAAAGACAGTTACTCGTTATAGTGTCACTCATTTTAAAGTATTATTTTCTGCCTTTCATCTTTTCCTCTCCCAGTAGTAATCCTGTTAGAATTTCATTTTTAAAGACCTTGACATCACACGTCCCGCAGCCTAGAGATTCATGATCTTATATAGTTCCATTGATCTCCCTCTCCAATTCCCTCTGAACAAGGCCATGTCTCTTGCCTTGGAACGCCATCCATTACCAAGGGGACAATTATTGATTTTAATTAAAGCTGCAGAATGAAGCTGAAATTATAAAGCTGTAAACTTTCCCATTCCAAGTATTAAAATAAATGGTGCTAAGAATTTACACTGACGTGATCACATATTTATGTTTGCGTATTAGGCTATAGCCAGTCCATGGAAGAGATGCCGGCAGAGCTCTCCAGCAACGTAATTGGTCTAGAAATAATGAGCGGATGGTGAGGACAGCAGATAATAGTCTTGACACTAACAAATTACCAGGGTAAGGGAGTCCCCATTACAGCAGGAAGCATGATAGGCAGTGATAGCCACTTAATTTTTTTTTTTTTTTATAACCAAGCAAGCTATTTTCCCCTTTTGTTTTTTCCCCCATTGCCTATTTCATGTGTACAGAGAGAGCAAATTATTTGGGTTAACAGTCAGCTATTCACTATTCAGCCATTTTAGCTAGGGTTTGAAGTGCCCGCTGAAAGCACAGGAAAACATCACTAACTAAGAAACACTCCACTTAGAACAAGAAGCCCAGCCATAAAAAAGTCTGAAGATGGACAGTCTGTTCCTAAATGGCACATTTTGTCCAGCGTTCTTAATATGCTTCACAAACAATAATTAAGCCTCAATACCCCTGTCATGAAGGCAAGGGTTATATTAAGGTTCCTGAGGAGCCAACTGATTCAGAGAGGTCATATGACTCGCCCAAATTCACACAGTGAACTATGGCAAAGCTAGAAGAAAAGAAAACTTGGAGTCCAACTTCACAATCCAGTTATAATCAATAACTGAGCCACATTCTTAAAGCTATCACACATCTGACAGATATTAAATATAGACTGCCATTATTATAACAACAACAAAAAAAGATAGCTTGGTTTCAGGTATGTGGCCCAGATGCTTTTATTTTAGCCATTAGGTCTCATTGTAAAACATAATGTGATTTTTTAGAACTGAGTAGATTCAAGGGAGACACTTAAGAAAAAGTATAAGGGCCATATTCTCCACTTCTGTGCTAGCAGAGAGAGGAGGTGGCTGAAGATGCCAGCATCAGCAGAAAGTGGTCCTCCTTACTGCATTATCTTTCTAGATTTTCTATATTGACATAGAGCAATGATATTTTCCTGATGAATGTGATTTATTACCTTAGATATCAATTAGCAGTTTGTCTATTAGGACAATTTTTCTACTGCCATCAAATAGAAGGAAGCCAATATCCACATAATTATGTATGATACTACAGGTTTGGTCCATCTGTAAATCAATCTTTTTTAATATGTGCACTTTAAATACTGATGAGTTTGGGAAAAATTACAAATAGAAAAGCTTGTTTTAAATGTACTGTAAATCAGCTATGGATGTTTAGAATGAGCCACAGACAGAGCACTGACATACAGTGTAAATGAGGCAGACCCACTGTATGTGAATGGTACATCCTCTAAAGAGATTCTTCAGTTCACCTTGTACAATGCAAAGCACATTGTGTGATGTAGCAAACCATAAAAATTCCATTGAATTTCCTGCAACAGACATTCCTGTCCTGCAGGACACATGGACTTTTGTACTCCAAGTGCCCATGAGCCTTGTGGGTTTTGATGCTCAATGATAGGCAGGACCAGCTCCAGGGTTTTTGCCACCCCAAGAGGCGGAGGGGAAAAAAAAAAAAGCCACGATCGCAATTGCGATCGGTGGCACTCCAGCGGCAGCTCCACCGTGCCGCTTTCTTCTTTGGCGGGAATTCAGCGGCAGGTCCTTCCCTCCGAGAGGGACCTGCCGTCGAATTGCCACTGAACAGCCCGACGTGCCGCCCCTTCCCCTTGGCTGCCCCAAGCACCTGCTTGCTGGGCTGGTGCCTGGAGCCGCCCCTGACGACAGGGGAACATGGTCCAGCTAGCCCCAGTATACTGTCTCTTGACAGTGGCCTGTACCAGAGCTTCAGGGACAGTGTATAAAATATGGCAATTATGGAGTGATCCACCCATTCCACTCCCAGCTTCTGATAATCAGAGGTTTAGGGTCACCTCCCTGACAATCTTGGCTAATAGCCATTGATGGACCTATCCTCTGTGACCTTATGTACATGTTTTTGAACGCAGTTATACTTTTGACCATCACAACATCTCATGACAATGAATTCCACAGGTTAGTTATGTGTTGAGTGAGAAAATACTTCCTCTTGTTTGTATTAAACCTGCTGCCTATTAATTTCATTGGGCGACCCCTGGTTTTTGTATTGTGAGAAAGGGTAAACAACACTTCCCTATTCATGTTTTCTGCAGCATTCATGATTTTATAGACTTTTATCATATCCCCCACTTGGTCATCTCTTTTTTAAGATGAGCAGCCCTAATCTTTTTAGTCTCTCCTCATATGGAAGCCAGTCCATGCCCTTGCTCAACTTTGTTGCCCTTCTCTGAACCTTTTCCAGTTGCACTACATCCTTTTTGACATGGGACAACTAGAACTGGACACAGTGGTCAAGAAAGTCTTCCCTAGAATCCAGAGAAAAGAGAAAATGGTAGTGAATTAATAAAATGGGTGACCCACTTCTGCATTAAGTAGGGAACCCATGGGGCGTTACCCCTTTGTGAAGATGGACAGACAGGAGGAGATTTTGGCTTGAGTAAGAAATTTAGAGCTTAGCCTAATGTTAACATCTTTTCCAAAGTGGGTACATGTTAACTGGTTCATCTGTATGGCTGGATAATCCTATTACATCATGTTAAGGAGGCCTTATAAGAAGAATGGGTAGTGACCCGAGACTTGCTATCCCAGCCTTGGTATTAAGGAGCAGAACTAGGTTTTCCTGTGTATAGCAATCTTTCCTGTCAAGCTACTGCTCCATGTCTCACTCTAGGCTGGCAGAATGAAATCACCTTGTGGTAATATTGAACAGAAGCAGATATTGATTAGAAAAGTGTTTGCAGATTAGGAGTCCCACAAAAGAGTAAATCAGCAATCTCTTAATTGGATATGTTCAGCACTTGAAGACCAATATCTATCTCCATTTAGGAGTGCCAATATTGTGGAGGCAGCTACATAAGATGTTTGGCACAGTGCGATCCCAAACGCTTCCCCCTATTGTTCTGTATGGCTATTGAAAAGCAAAGCCTGATCTTGTTTTGGCTCAGATCATGGGTCCAGTGGTCATTTAGCAAGTAATATAATAGTTTCATTTTCCAAGATACTGATCATCCATGGCTCTCGCTGAAGTTTTTATCAATTGCAGGGGCTCAACACCTCCGGGGGGGGGGGGGGGACGGGACGGACGGACGGACAAAATAGGCTCTCAAGTGTTACAAGTGTCCCATCTTGAATAATACAAGAGGTGATGCCTCTAGCTTGTTTGTTTTCCAGAGACTTAGCCATGGACTATGTCTGATCAAAATGGTGATTGTTTAAAGTACTGTTGGCAGCCATACATCTCAGCTCTGGAGAAAGAAGGACTGAATATGCCGTAAGGCAGTAGTGCTCAACACTGTTGTTCAAGTTTGAAGTTTTAAAAGTTTTCTTGACTAATGGGGGTGAATAAGGATGAGGCCTGGCAAACTGGATGTGATGGCTGTAGTGATGACAAAAGGCTTGCAACTTTCCAGATAATACATTTAAAATCTCAATAACTGCTACAAATGTGAGTGTAAGCCACTATGTTCCTCCCCACAAAGGCTGATATACAGAAGAGGCAAAATAGGAAATGCAAGGCCCATGCTTTCAGAAAAAAACAACATGACTTTGATAAAGGAAAGCAATTATCCCCCTCCTTCTGTTGTGCAAATCAGAGCATTTGTACTTCCAAAACACACTCAGAGAAAGCCTTAAGTCTGGAGTCTAGTAAATCATTACTTTAAAAAAAAGAGGTGAAATATTTATATTAAGCAATTTCTAAAATGTGTGCACTTACACCTGTTTTATTACTAAAGATGGCCCTGAACCAAAACCCAGATTTCAGCCGAGTCCTTCAATTCGATCTATTCTATGTTTGAAAGAGCACTACATTAAAGCACACTAGGAACTGTTCATTCTCATCAGCAGGATCTGCACAGACCACTTAATGTGCAACAGCTTAGTGAGCTTTGGAAATCCCACCCCCATAGTGCACATTGCTGTATGGTGTAGACAAGCCTTAAATCTATTTGCACCAGAGTGGATTTGTCCCATAATGTTTACTGGACATAAACAGAATTACATTAAAAGTGTGTCATTGATGCCATGGCAATCATTTGTTTCTCTGTATGATTTTTTGTAGAATATTAATAACCAAGCTTTACCTTTTAGCTTTCATGTTAAGGAAGCATAACAACGTTTGTCCTTTACTCAATTTATGATAAAAAGCAGCGTTAAGGTTGTATTAGCTGTTCCTTTTCCTGAGCTGTTAGTCTAAAAGTATAGGACCCTTAAAAAAAAAAAAAAAAAGAGTATGAAACACACTGGCTCAGTGCAGCTATTCTTGGGCAAAGCATTCATAATTAGATATTACTTTGGAGAAAGGGCAATGCTTCATCATAAGATGAAGTGTTATCTTTGATATCTTTGTGTGCACTCAGCGGAACATTCCCACTGATTGTGCTTCTAATCTAAGAGAAGTTGGCAGGTTTGCCCTTTTTCTTGTGAAATATATTCTCTTCTGGGAGACCTCTACCAACGCATATAGAGAAGTTTTATGTCTTATTAAGGTTGTTCGCTGATATTTGTGGTTTCTTAAATACACACCAGATTATTATTATAGGTGAATTCTACATTTACTTAGAGGTAGATTATGCTGAAAAAGAAGTTGGTAGGAAACCTAGAGGAACTAGGCATTATCTGAACAGCAGACTCACCATTGTGTGAGAATTACCGATGAATAAAATGCAGTCACTTCAAGAGCAGTGCAACCACTTGGGATTAAGTATAAGGCATTTCAAGGGCCCAGGAGAGCCTTGAAATTCCTGTTGCCATTTCAGAGTTGCTTCTCAAAAAGAACATGAAGCTCCCACAGCCATTTTAAAGTTTAGATTGCAAAGGCAGATTTGAGAATGAACAAAACTCAAAAGCAATACTTAAAATTGCCCTTGTTATTTTTCCCTTCCCTCAAATGGCTACAGGAAATTGAACAAAATAAAGGAAGGGTTGGCCATGAGTGGTTGTATCAAGATTTCATGTCTTCTATGATTAAAGTAGATGCAAGTCTGCCTCACTTAATGGAAAGACAACTTCTCTTGACTTCAATTACATACATTTGTCTTCTGTTCAGGACAAATAACTCATTGCTCTCAGGGGTTGTAGTTGTGTCCTCCTTAATGCTAAAATTTATGAAACCATCACCTCTGGAGAACAACAAAACTCAGGTCTCTTTTAGTCAGCCCTCTAGCTTGAAGTGCCCAATTTCCAACATTTTAACCTCAAGCTTTGCATTTGTAATTAAAACTTAATTTTGTGCTTTAATATCATGAGAGAATAATGCAATATTTGAAAAAAATGACTTGTCCAGAGAATTTACTAAACACACAAGTTAAAGTTAATTGAAAACTAAACCCAACTAATGGAACTTTGCAGAGCATTCTAAAACAAATGAAAATGTAAGCGGGGGAATGGTCCCGCTATTGTGGGGAACTTTCCTGGCTTCTGCACTACCCCGGTGAAGTGGGCTAGCGAAAGGATCTGAGTCCTCGCTCCCACTTCCTTTACCCAGAGGCCTCCCTGCCCTTGAGGGCTCCCCTTCCACTCTCCTGTCTGGCAGAGTCCTCGTAACCCTGACAAGGCTGGGCCCAGGATTCCTGGGGGGCTCGACCCCCAACCCTGCTGTGGTCACCTAGGACAGGGGCTAGGGTGTCCCCACTCCGGGGTACTCTCTCTGCACTGGACACCTCCCTGACCCACTGATCATTTCATACAATTTAAAGCAAATACAAGTTGTTTAATTAACAATTAATTTTTAAAAAGAATAAGGGAAAATGGAAAAGGTTAAAGGAAAACACATCACCCCGCTCTGTGGCAGGAAACATCACAAACAGTGTCTGTGGAATGTCAGGGCAGTTCACAGTCTGTTCCTTGTAGGTCCCAGGCTCCTTCTCAGGCCCTGGCTGTGCTGCAGAGACGCTGCGGGTTGGACACTTGCTCTGGCGGTGGCCACACGCTCTCAGGCTCTAGGTGGCAGGACCCTTTTTCCCAGCGTCGCCCCTGCCCTGTCAGGGTTACGATCCCCCTCCAAGTCTGGCCTGCAAGGCCTCTTGGCTGAGGTGTCTCCCTGTGCTGGGCCCACTGCCAGGGTCCCCCTCACTCTCCCCAGCTGCTCACCGCACCCAGCTCCGGACTGCTCCAGCCCCAGCTCCAGCTCCACTCTGCCTCAGCACGGCTGCTGCTGCTGCTCTGCCTCCAGCTCCCTGGGCTGCTTCTCTGGCCTCTCTGGCTCTGGTTGCTACAGCTCTGCCCCCAGCTCTGACCTGCTTCCTGGCTGCTTGTCTGGCCCCTCTGGCTCTGGTTGCTGCAGCTCTCCTCCCAGGGCAGGTCTGCTCTCTCTGGGCTGTGCTCTGGCTTTGGGGCTGCAGCTCTGCTTCCAGCAGCTTAGCTCGGGCCCCTGCTCTCTCCTTAGGTCGGCCCCACTCTGTCTGACTCAGGCCATTCCAGTTCACACGGAGGACGGGACCCCCCTGGCCTCCTGACTCTCTGATTAGCCTGCCCGCCCTGTCAATCAGGCTGATCTGGAGCATTGGCCTCTCCCCATTGTTCCTGGGGACTGTCAGTCTCAGGCTCCTGATTTGCCATCGACCCTTCCCCTTTATTTCTGGGCTCCTCAAAATGCCAGTTAGATTCTTATATTCATTCATTGGTCATTAGTAATGCTGGACAAAAACTTATCAAAATTGTTTTGACTAAACAAAAATTCTCACAAAAAGTATCTGCTTTCTGTAGAAAATACAGTTTTCTAATTAAAAAAAAATATTGAAACCAAAGAGTTTCATATTGAAACTGCACATATTGATTCAGAAATGCCCTTGTGGTGCCTCATGGGAGTTATACTATGGGTACTTCTTCCCCACTCACCCACACTCTTCTATGGGCCAGACTCCCCAGCCAGACTAATCTCCCACGATGCACTGCACGACAGACTACATCTCCCATGATGCAGTGCAAGATGGGGGAGTGCGATGTGCCATGAGAGATGTAGTCCAGTTGGGGAGCCTGGGCCACGTAAGAGAATGGGGACACCCAAGCTACAACTCCCATGGCAGGATTTCAAAGGTTTGATTTTCACTAGAAGTTTTCCAATTTTGTATTTTTCATTGACAAAGTTGAAATTTTTCACAAGGTTGGGGGGGGGGGGGGGGGGGAGAACATTTTCCAGTAGGTTGTAGTTATTAGGTCTAAGAGTCTAACTGTGTCTCAGTGAATCTGATGAGCTATTTTTTAACTACTTCACACATAACCTCTGAGTTTGTCCCAATAGGTTTTAATTAGCAATACATTATATTTTAAAACAATATTCAACAAGTGTTTTATATGCATCTGCATGCATTCCAAAAGCAACCCAGCCTATCCAGTTTAATGACGACATATGGTCTAATATAATTTGCTTGTTTGTAATAACCAGATCATAAAAGCACTGTTTTCATTCCCAATATTTGTGCCAAAAGATACAATTTTTTTTATTATGATTAGTGTCCCAGCTATACCTTATGGATACAAGCCAGAGTGTTAATCCTTGGCTTTAGTATTAAACATTTGTATCAAATACAGCCAAACCTCAAACAAGAATTAGAATTTGTGACCTTCAAGTACAAATTTATAATCGTGACATTTATAAATGAATCTTTAAGGTTAATTAAATGACATGCTGTTGGATACATGGTTAACCTCAGCTGAATAAGTTTTTCCTTTATGTGCTGCAAGTCCTTATTTAACCTCCCCATCTCTTTAAAAGTCTCTTGCACTGCCAATTTGCATATGCCAAATGAACACCACCAGCAGAATAAATATGCACAAGTATGTGCAAACACAGGCAATTAAACTTCACATGTCATTTCAATGTCAGACATCCTGCTGACTGAAAACTAAATTTTGTAGATGTTTCTAGTAATGCTTCTGTATCTACTGTAAAGATGCAAAGCGTAATACATATTTTTAAAACAAAGGGGGGGGGGGTGCGACTACATTAACGTGCCCTAGAGAACTGTTAGGGTTCACATGGGCCAGTTAGTATGTGACACACTGGTGCAGACTAAAATGTACATCCCACTGGTGTGGGCTAAAGTGTCATGTAAACAAGCCCTGATAGAAAACTATAGACAGGAATAACTTGTCCCTTCACTGCAATGCAGCCAATTTCAGAAGTGTAGTGCTCCAATGGCTCAGCAACAAAAAGCAACGTTGCCAGACAGACTAAGACAAGTAATTTCATACTCAAGTGAAACCGAAGCTGAAATTTTTCAGCTTATTTAAATGGGGAGAATTTAATTAGAGAAAATTAAAAAATGCCCTGGATAACAAGATTAACAAATCTACACTTCCAAGAGTAACATTGTATAAGAGCTACACAGGAAAAAGCCAAAACAGTAACAAAAAAACATCTCTCTTTCAGAAGGCCTCCAAGCCAACCCTGGCTGACAGAGTTCCAGTTTCTCTTATTGTTCTAGGAGGCAGGCAGAATTTCTCCCTTTGCCTTAGGTGTCAGGTCAGGGCAGGAGCCACTTAACCCAGTTCATAAAGCCCTTACCTCAGAGCTACCAAACTTAGAGAGAGAAAAATAAAGGCTAGTGATCTGAAGCATGAAGGGCTTGTAACCTGTAATAGCCAATGTGGATTCTAGTCCCATCTCTTGCTCGGCTTCCTTTTTCTGTCTATGTAGCCCTACCCCAAAGGCGGGGCAGGCCCCTTGATTGGACCCAGGCTGTCTTGGCTGTAAGCTCCAGACTGTACCATAAAGAGGTACTATGCCTCACCACAGCCATGAAACCTTTAATGACAACAAGTAATACAAGTTCTTCACTTTTATATGCTATTAGCAAAAATGGAACCTCCAACAGCACTATGACCTCGGCCACCACTAGAGGGCACTGGTTCAATAGTGACTCAAAGAGAAGCACGATACCTATATAATCACAGGCACCACTTCCTGTATCTTTACACGTTCCTCAGAGTAACTACTGAGGCTGGGTCTGGAAGCAGATTACATGTGAAGGCATGGTGGAAGATTCACACTGGATGAGAAAGCAGTTAAATCCCCTCAATTAGTAGAATCCAACAGGAGCAAGGCTGGATTAAGATATAAATACTACCGGCCCATGTCTAGAACCTCAGTTTCTGGTGTCAGGTGAACACATCATAATCTCAGATCTTTCATTTTTAAAAGAAGTTTCTGTCCCTCATTGTTGCAAAGAATAGTTTGCAAATGTGAGCTGAGTTTAACTGATGCAGTGATGTCTGCTTTGGTCTGCAGAGAACCTGAAACAACCTGATGTGAGAGGTGAGATGCACTCACCCAGTGCATCTAAATGCATTTTTAACTCAAAGCCATGTCAGCACTGCCCCAGGTGACTCTGTACGACAGGAGGAGATGAGTGCAGTAGGCCCAGCCCATGCAGCCAAGCTTCACAGCTAGAGATTCGGCATTTATGGACAGGGCCGGCTCTGGCTTTTTTGCCACCCCAGGCAAAAAAGCCTCCGGCCGCCCCCCGACCCCCCCCCCCCCGTGGGGGGGGGGGCGGAGCCCGGGGGGGGCGGCGAGCCCCGGCGGGGGCTCCGCTCTCCCGCCAGGGGGAGGGTGGCCGGAGCCCCGGGGCGAGGGTGGCGAGCCCCGGCGGGGGCTCCGCTCTCCCCCCGGCGGCCCCCCGGCGGCCAGGGGGAGGGCGCCGGAGGGGAGGGCGGCCGGAGCCCTGGGAGGAGGGCGGTGAGCCCCGGCGGGGGCTCGGCTCTCCCCCCCCCCCCGGCGGCCAGAGCGCCGGGGGCAGGGCGGCGAGCCCCGGCGGGGGCTCCGCTCTCCCCCCGGCGGCCAGAGCGCCGGGGGCAGGGCGGCGAGAGGGCGGCGAGCCCTGGCTGGGGCTCGGCTCTCCCCCCGGTGGCCAGAGCGCCGCGCCGCCCCCCTCCAGGTGCCGCCCCAAGCACCAGCTTGGTTGCCTGGTGCCTGGAGCCGGCCCTGTTTATGGAGCCATTGAGCCAAATTTACAGCTTCCTGAATCATAGAATCATAGGGGTAGAAGGGACCACAAGAGTCAAGTGAAGTGGCACTGTGTGATGAGCACACAGGGAGACTAGAAATCACCTGCAGCCCACATGTAACTACATCCCCGTCCCGCCCCCCACAAAAAAGACCCCAAACAAAATCCCCCTACAAAAACCTGCTCACCTCCCCACCAGTAGCCTCCTCACCAGCACAAATCCTCCCATCATTCTCTCCATGTTCAGAGTCCCACAATCCTTTGTGGATCATGGTATATAGTAGGTTGTGGGATGATTTTTCTGCCTTTATGTACATAGCAGACCAAAATATTTGAGACACGCTGCCTTGGAATTCTCTGGGCAAAATACTGACCTGGCTGTACTACCAAGATGATAGCAGAGACTGATGGCATAATTCCTTGCATGGCCTCTTTATAGTTGAAATATTTTGTCCCACCGGAAACAAGTCTAACAAAACACTCGTTTTTCTAGTTTAAAAAGGAAAACTAAGTAATTAGCCATCTGATTGGCTAGCTGACTTAGGAAAACCTCTCAAAATAAGAGTGAGGATATTCAGTTTACCTAACCTACTGCAAGAGAAACAAAAATAAAAACAGGTAGTTTATTATATATGTGTGTATATATATATATATATATATATATATATATATATATATATATATATATATATATACACACACACACACACCCTTCAATGAGTGATCAAATGCGTGAAGTGAAGATATGTAATAATTCAAAAACAATTATAACAAAAAGATTTAACACAGCCCTGGAATTAATGGGATATGAAGCTTGTCACTACTAGCTTATTCTGAAACAAAACCAGATCATTAATGAGCAGCTACTCAGTGACCTATGGAAAGAACTGGTGGCTTCAGTCCACTTCTTAGAGTATATAATTGTCAGCTCCAGTAAAAAGACCAAATATTAAATAGAGTCTAGAGACTAAAATCTTCAATACCATCAAGATGATTGCTAGTGGTCTGGTTTGAAATGCATTAGAAGCAGGAAATGGACAGAGCTAGCATTGCTGCTCACACTGATGTTCTTCTTAGGTGAGTATCAGGCTTCAGTTTCAATTGATGCCATTTTGGCATGTTCCATGAATATTGAAATTCACCAGGCAAAGAAGAAAACATTTAGCTTAACTGGTATCTCTTAAGATCAATACCTAAATAATGAACATATTTATTATTTCAAATACTACAGCTGTGTATAACACCAAACACTTCCAATCCAGGGCTATAGGTAAGGTTATGTGGGGAGTTAAAAGATAAAGGCATTACACTAGGTGCAGTTCTAGGATGTGAAAGGGAGAGAAATGAACTGAAAACCATTGACACAATAAAGCAATATAATACAGAGTTTTATGAACATTTACAGGCAATTGAACTACATTATAGTACATTTTTCTGCTATTTCACCAAACGAAAAGGTAATTTGAACAGAAAAAGTGTCATTTGTCTAGTGGCCTAAGCAAGAATATTGTGGTAACCGACATTTCTCTTTGAAGTTAATGACAGTTGTGAGTGCTCAATACTTAAAGATCTACTTTAAAAGAATGGCTAGCACATACGTGGGATTAAGTAGTGAAGTTTGCAATAGGATCTGAACAGCAAAGTATAAGTAGATTTGAACCCATTGTTCCTTCAAACCAATTCATAGAAAAAACCAATAGAAGCATTTGCTCATGCTTTGAGCCTTTTTGGTGAGAGAGTTTGGTTCTCTTTCCCCCCTTCAACCATTTTCACTTCTTGTTTTACACAAACTAGAAGTACTGTAATACTGTGCAACTAATAGTTTCTGGAATTTCTGATTGAAAAATTGGAAATCTCACTCAGGCCTCTTTTCATGAGTCAATGAATCTTATGTCAAACCCACAGATAAATAGCTGAACTTTTGACTTCTTTGGGAACAACAACATCCAATGAATATTATATGTAGAGCTGAGCAAGTAAGTGATTTTTCAATTTGGTATATCACCCGGAAAAGAAAAAAAAACTCAGAAAAAAATGGTTTGCTAGAATTGAAATTGTTTGGATAGAAATGTTTTGAATGGTTTGCTAGAATTGAAATTGTTTGGATAGAAATGTTTTGAATGTGTCAATTCCAATCAACATCTTTCAAAACAAAACGTCAACGGTGTTCATTCAGAAAATGTTGAAATAAACTGTTTTGATGCTTCAGAATTTTTTTGTTCATTTTTGCATTCAAAACTATTCTCAAATTAGACCTGAATTTGCAAATAACTTTGATACCTTGAAAAAATGTATTTTTGGGGCATATACTATTCGCTCAATTTTTTTCACGTCTGATTATGACGATCATGTTTAACCATTTCAATTGTCCCTCCATGAACAATGGACCATGTGCCCTTACCAATGAGCTGTTTGATGCTGAACCAAGCCCATCCAATTGGCTTAGACCTGTGGGTGCAATGGCTGAAAAGAATGCTGGATGGTTTAAGGTTAGTTGTATGTAGAGATGTGACTTTTAAAAAGGTGGCTGGTGCAGGAAGTATAGGGTGATGAGTGGTGGGTTCTTGCTGCCCAGAGTAAAATAAATTAAGTGTTAGGGTAGTGAACTGCACCAAGTTCAACCGCTAAAAGGGGGCTGTCCATGGTCTGATAAAATTGGAAAGAGATATCTGCTTAAAGCAAAGCAGCTAACTGGCATGGTTGCCAAGGCTCTCTCTGGTGAACCAATGCCAAGAGCAGCATGATATCAAAATAGTTTTGAGAAGGTCCCACATCTCTTCTCTGTTAGATCAACCCAAGTCTGGGTGCTGTCTTGCATGGTGCTGGAGTTGAAAGGAAAAACTTAAGTCCAACAGCTGTAAGAGCATCTTTTCAACCAGGTACCTACTGAGGAAAAGCCCCAAGATATTGATACAGCAGAGGGCCTGCCAACACATGGTGCTCAGCACTGGAACTTAACATGTCTGAGGTTATATTTCCTATTTATTTGGTATTCAAGAGGGGGCAGGGAAGAGCCAAGAGAATAATTAAAGATTAATAAACCTGCCTTATGGTAGTTCAAGGAGCTCAGTCTATTTAGCTGAATAAACAGAAGGTGATCCCTTTGGCTTTATAATCTATGAATCTATCTTACTTCTCGGCCCTCTTTCAAACTGCTGCCAACACTGATCAGGACTGAAATGTTCCACTAGCCTAGGTGAGTCTCTTGACTTCCTCTGACTGCTCCCATGATAACTCCTTCCCTTCTCTGGCCCAATCAAAAAAAGGAGAAAGTTACAAGACTAGCAAATGTGTTGTTTTTTAGTCCCCATAAAGCATGTTACAATAATGACATGTCAAGTCAATCCCCAATCTTCCTACTTTCCCCATCTCCTACAACAGGGAAGAGCTTGCTACTGCCTCTCCTCCACCCCCACATATGGTGTAGGTAGCTATAGAACTACTAGCGATTTGTTTTTTCCTTGTTCTATTCCTTTACATTTCTAAGCACCTGGCATTGTAAGGTTGAGTTGATGCCACATGTTAGGGAGACACGTTACAGACTGTACTCTCCTCAAGGATATGCTGTTCATTTTTTTTTTTTTTTTACTTAAACTACAATCACAACTGTTCAGACCAAAAGTACATGTTTTTTTCTTGTGTACTGCACGACATAGCACTCCCCCTCAAAAGAATAAGCTATTTTATGACTATTACTGCTTCTCCTGCTCCAAAACTTTTGATCACTGGACATTCACTGATGCCTACAACATGTTAGCTAGCAGGCATTATCTGGGCATGTTCACCTCTGTGTGCATTCTGTTGACCAAATGAAGTAGCCCTATGAAGAGTAGATGGGGCATTGCATGCAAAGACATGCTACGTAAATCCATACATGACCACAGGATCATCTTCCTTTACACCTTAATTTCGGGGCCAATTTAGCAATATAGATGGGTTACTTCCTGATATATCACAACTTCCTGTAATAGTCGTGTGCTTCTACCAGTGTATAGAAAAATAAAAACATTGTTTCTACAGTTTACTGTGGCTATAAGAGAAACGTATACTCTCTTGTGAATCACCCAGGAGTATTACAGTTTAAGTAGCAGCACTTCAGCACAAGTGATCTGGAAAATCAGCACAGAAATTGGACAAACATTAACCAAGGTCTTTCAGGTCCCATTTCACACGGTTAAATATAATAAATACTGAGTAAAAGAAGATAGTGTATCCAGAATATCTCTAGAGAGAGTCTCCAGACTGGCCTGCTCTCTGTATGTGTGTATATATATCTCCTCAATATATGTTTCACTCTATATGCATCTGATGAAGTGGGCTGTAGCCCACGAAAGCTTAGGCTCTAATAAATTTGTTAGTCTCTAAGGTGCCACAAGTACTCCTGTTCTTTTTTCTGAAAACAGGGGCTGCCAAAGACTGGTGTGAGATAGCGTGTGTAGTCCATAAGGTCAGCAGATGGATTTTGAACCACAATTACAGTGTAAACAAAATGCTTACATAGCCTTTGCTGCTTCCTCCATCAGCGGAAAGCTGAGAGCTACAGCACAGTTAATTAAAGCAAATTGGAGACTCAAGCTGATAGCTATAAATATTTAATTTGTTTCAAAGGACAGAAGGTTGTAGCCTTTTTAGCCAAATTGCACAATATTAATTGAGACAATTCATACACACACAAAGACAATTATCAATACAACTAGAAATCTGGTGTTCAGAAGAAAAACTTGAAAAGTTAACTACAGGGCAACAAGTCTTAATAGGGGTAAAAGCGGCTGCTCAGCTAGTCATTTTGCACGTCTCAATGTCTGGGTGCCCAAGCACACACCTGAAGGGAATCTGGTTTCCTGATGAGGTACTCAGCAAATTCTGAAAATCAGAGCCTTTTAATATCTTAACATTGAGGCACCCAAAATCATAAGTCACTTTTGAAAATCTTAACCACAGTGTTTTAAGGAGATAGGCAGGGGCAAACTTTTGCATAAATTGGTTCACCAAGACTGCATGAGAGAGCATGTGGTCTGTTTAGGAAGAGGGGGACATGCTACAGGTCACAAATTGGGGCAAAGTTGGCCAAAAGTTTTATGCTGTCTTTTTCCTTTATTTTCTTCATCTAAATAAATAAATCCACTATTTTGCTCTTGAAGACCCTTACCTTAAATATCTCATAGAACTGCGTTCCTACATCATTGTCATAACTATAAAGGGAAGGGTAACAGCTCTCCTGTGTACAGTACTAAAATCCCTCCTGGTCAGAGACTCCAAAATCCTTTTACCTGTAAAGGGTTAAGAAGCTCGGGTAACCTGGCTGACACCTGACCCAGAGGACCAATAAGGGGACAAGATACTTTCAAATCTTGGGGGGGGAAAGGCTTTTGTGTGTGCTCTTTGTTTTAAGGGGTGGTTCGCTCTTGGGACTGAGAGGGACCAGACATCAATCCAGGTTCTCCCCATCTTTCTAAACAAGTCTCTCTTATTTCAAAATTGTAAGTAAAAGCCAGGCAAGGTGTCTTAGATTTACTTTGTTTTCTCAACTTGTAAATGTACCTTTTACTAGAGTGTTTATCTTTGTTTGCTACACTTTGAACCTAAGACAGAGGGGAGTCCTCTGAGCTCTTTAAGTTTGATTACCCTGTAAAGTTATTTTCCATACTGATTTTACAGAGATGATTTTTACCTTTTTCTTTAATTAAAAGCCTTCTTTTTAAGAACCTGATTGATTTCTCCTTGTTTTAAGATCCAAAGGGGGTTTGGATCTGTATTCACCAGGAGTTGGTGAAAGGAAGGAGGGGGGAAGGGTCAATTTCTCCTTGTTTAAGATCCAAGGAGTTTGGATCTGTATTCACCAGGGAATTGGTGAAAGGTTTCTAAAAGCTTCCCAGGGTAGGGAATGGTGGCAGCGGACCAGAACTAAGCTGGTAGTTAAGCTTAGAAGTCCTCATGCAGGCCCCTACATTTGTACCCTAAAGTTCAAAGTGGGGATACAGCCTTGACAATCATAAAAATCAAGCAATTCCTTATGTATACATTTATGATACTTAACAGTTTTAGCTGAGTTGAGTCATTGGATACTTTCATAATATTGCTAATCAGGATCCAAATTTTGAGATTTAAAAAAATAAATTTTGCAATTTCATTGGTTTTCTGATTCTGGAGTCTTCAATGTTCACATTTTCAGCTTCCGCCTGAAACCATGAAAACTGGAAAAACTTATTTTTAAATGAAAGCTCAGATTTTTCCCATAATCACAAGAGTCCAGAAGCGGAGTCTTTATGCAAACACATCCAACACTCAAGCTCTCAAGATAAAATTTTAAGAGCTGACAACACTGCTGAACTCAAAATCAAAGTCAAGACCAAAAGAAGGGACACACAAACTTCCTTGAACTCAAACAGCTGAATTATGCACAGATCTCATCCTGGCATTGTACTCAACTTCAGACACATTGTACAGAGTATCTTAAAACGTATCTCTCTCCTTAATATAGGTTTCTTTGTGTGCAAGAGTATTATATACATTTCCCACAGGACACGGATCCAAGGTTAAACACACAGAAAGAATGTACAAATACCATGCAAGTACATTCTCTGAAAAGTAGAGCCCATTAAGATTACAAGCATCTCTAGGTAGGTTAAGCTGAAGCTGACATTCATATGCATTTAGAGAGAAAAAAGGAATTAGTGAAAATGTTAAAAAGGCAAGGTTGTTTTCCCCAATTTATCTTGAAAAGGATGATTAGCTACTATGTCCTGAATTCTAAAGTAGCATGAGAAACATTATACCTCTACAGCCTTGAATAATCACCAAAAAGGTTTCATTTGGAACTCATATGCAGTCTTCTCCCTTTTTACATTCTTTATGATACTTCACAGAAGAGCATTAAAAGGAAATAAAACAGTTATCTATACATAATACACTTTTTGTAGTTACGTTCCTGTCTAGCTATGAAGAAATTCTGGTATGAACACACACACACTTTGGTTTCTTAAAGAAGTATTTGATTCCAATGCAATTTCTATGAAGAGTTGAGACTCATTTCATTATGTTATCCTTGGGCTCTAGTTAAGGGAGAATGATATATAGAGAAGATCTAACAGGGAACTGCAGGGGTTCTATGAAGAACCCGGTATAGTAAATGTAGTGAAATCCCAAAAATTCCAGTGGGCAGGGCATGCAATTAGGATGATCAACCAGACAAGCTAAGCATCTCTTGGAAGGATATCCTTATCATTTTCTTAAATAGAGAACATAGAGAGATAATACTGAACAAGTCCTAAGATCTCTTAAGGTGGATTATCAATGGGGGAAATATGCCCTTGACAGAAAGAGGCGGAGGTAAATTTTGAGAGTAGCCAAGGATCTCCATGGTCTACAGACCCACGGAGTAGCAGAGTAGTTGTACTCTAATGTGTCATTGGGCTTAACTTGATGGGATACCACACTTAGGCCTGGTCTACACTATTGGGTTAGGTCAAATTTAGCTGCATTAGGTCGATTTAAAAATGACTGCATCCACACAACCAACCCCGTTCCGTCAACCTAAAGGGCTCTTAAAATTGACTTCTGTACTCCTCCCTGGTGAGGGGAGTAGTGCTAAAATCAACCTTGCTGGGTCGAATTTGGGGTAGTTCGGACGCAAATTGATGGTATTGGCCTCCGGGAGCTATCCCAGAGTGCTCCATTGTGACCGCTCTGGATAGCATTTTGAACTCCGATGCACTAGCCAGGTACACAGGAAAAGCCCCGGGAACTTTTGAATTTCATGTCCTGTTTGGTCAGTGTGGCGGCAGCACTGGTGACCATGCAGTCCCCCCAGAATCGCAAACGAGCTCCAGCATAGACCGAAAGGGAGACACTGGATCTGATTGTTGTATGGGGAGAAGCATCTGTGCAGGCCGAACTCCAATCAAAAAGAAGATATGCAAATATATTTGCCAAAATCTCACAGGGCATGTTGGACAGAGGTACAACAGGGACACACAGCAGTGCCACATGAAAGTTAAGGAGCTCAGGCAAGCCTACCAAAAGACAAAGGAGGCAAACGGTCGCTTCGGGTCAGAGCCCCATGCATGCCACTTCTATGATCAGCTCATGGCATTCTAGGTGGGGACCCTAACACTATCCCACCACTGTTCGTGGACACCTGCAAGGGGGGAGTCTCACGCAACACGGAGGAGGATTTTGCGGAGGAGGAGGAAGAGGAGGAGAATGCACAGCAGGCAAGTGGTGAATCCGTTCTCCCCGGCAGCCAGGAACTTTTCATCACCCTGGAGCCAATACCCTCCCAAGGTGGGATCCCCGACCCTGAAGCCGGAGAAGGTGCCTCTGGTGAGTGCACATTTGTAACTACAGTACAGGGTTTAAAAGCAATACTGGTACACTGGCTGCTCAGGCTAAGATGTGGCTCAAGGTTTTTGCAGGTCTATAGTTTTTGCTGGTGAGGCATGATTAGCTATGTTGGTTTCAGTCTCACTGTTAGCCAGGCTTTTCATCTTGGCCTGACAGCCCATCATTACTTAGGGAGTGGGTGGATATGCACACATGCAAATGACAACTCAGCACATTGTATACCAGCATCCTGTAGCCCAGCATGCTAACAGGTTAGCTAATAAACTTTCTCAACTGTTGACACTTTAAAAAAAAAAAAAAAAAAAAAAAGCCAGAGAAACACCAATGGAACCAGATTACAGGAAAGACACAGATGTGATACCATTCTCCAAAAACCAAAATAAAAGAGTGAGAGTGGCGGTATGTCTACACTACAAAATTGACTTCTATAAAATTGACTTAATCTTTAGAAATCGATTTTATACAGTTGATTGTGTACGGCTGCAAGAAGGGACTTACTTCCCAGACCAGAAAATTACTGTTGGGGATGTTGAAATGCCAATATCAGAGGGGTAGCCGTGTTAGTCTGAATCTGTAAAAAGCAACAGAGGGTCCTGTGGCACCTTTAAGACTAACAGAAGTATTGGAGCATAAGCTTTCGTGGGTGAATGCCCACTTCATCAGACGCAGATCCAGAACCTTCCTCTAGGCTTCTTGATGGTCACACCATGCTTAGTGGCTGCTATTTGGCTCTCTTTCTGCATCTAAGTCTCTGTTAGTTTGTCTGTTCTACCTTTTTTCCCTCTCATGCACACACACATCTCCTCCTAGCAAAACCCCTCTGCCCACTTAACTGAAAACTCCTGGGCAGGCCCACAACCCCTATTGCCTTCAGTGTGCGTGTGTGTGGGGGGGGAGGCTTATGATTAACTTATCCCAACACTTATATTAATAGTATTGTGGAAGCAGAGAAAAGGATAAAGGGAATTTGAACGCAGATATCTTAACTTTTAGAAATAAAGTAGGAGTTAGGTTAACACTAGCTCTAATAACGCGAGATTTCAGGCAGGGCCTGGGCAAATGGAAAGCAAGTGGAACAAAAAACTGTAGGAGATACTGTTTTTTGACCTTGTGTTAGATAAGAATGGAATACAGACTGTAGCAGGAACTGCTGAGAAAAGTAAGATATCAGAAGGAATATGTATAAACACGATGCGGTTGTTGATCATTATCGTCTGTAACAAAAGGTATAAATGCTTGCCCTAATTGTTTATCTAACGGAGACCTGCCTGGGACGGGGGGGGGGGAGGGGGGAGAGGGGATCCCCTGTCTGGGTGTACTCTCCCCTTGCAAGTGTCAGGGAAATAAACTGTCTCTGACTTGTTGCAACCAACCTGAGAGGTTTGTGATCCAGGCTGTCACCAGCACCTCTCAGCATAACCTTACCTTCCAAGGATTGCACAGTATATGCTCATGAAATATTAAGTGTGGCACAATAAACACATACTTCATAACCAGATACTCACCTAAGAAGCATTACCCCTATATACTGGCCATAAAATCCTTCAGAAATGAATACTCATGCATGCAAATTTAAATGACTGTGTGGTTTAGGAAGAGTGAATGGTGTGAACCACACCTTTTCCCCTTCTCCTTCTGTTATGGTTATTTTTTGTTGGTACTTCTGCCAGTGTGTGTAAAGATGCCACTGGTTTGTATGGGGGAGGGGAAATCTAATTTCACATCAGATTCAGTTTCCAAGAAATAGGTTGCTTGCTAGGGTTGCATTTATTCAAACTGTTTGTAATGCATTCCAAACAAACTAAATGACAAAATGTCACTCTTATCTTTGAGACAACCTTTTGCAGGTGACAAGGTGATTTCCAAATAGAAACTGATTAACTTGAATGCATACTTACCCTGTATATGGGAACAAGCCAGCCAGCCATCTCCTTCTCTCCTTTTCTGAGTGGCCGCCATTTTGATTAGAACATGACCCATCACCTCATCTCCAACTGGATCCCGGTAAGTATATAGCTGCATTCCTTTATCTCATAATTACAGCAAAGGGAGAGGATCAGTTGTACTTTGTTACCTCAGCTGATGGCCTTTTCTGTCCTACTGTGATACATGAGAGCATTTGTTACATAGGGTTGGGATGTCTCACTCACGTATGGTGGCCCTGTGCACCCTGAAAAGGCCTGCAGCTTGTTACAGTCCACTTGACAAAGTGGGAATTAATTCCATCATTCTGGATGTATGTGAGCCCTCACAGAAAGTTACAGGTATCATTTTAGCACATATTTTATTTTCTTCTCATCTTTATTTGAAGCATTACATTAAACATTAATATAATGAAGATAAAACCTAATCATGACTGGTTGGCCAGCAAACACACAAAACCCCATCTACGTGCCAAGTATTTCCAGCTGTACAGAGCTCATCCATCTGTGGTGTGGCATGCACTACAAGTCAGCTGCTTTACTTAGAGACCCTTCACCCAACCCACAATAAATCCGAAACAAATGTTCTTGCTACTTTTGCATTCTCTTTTCTAAGGTTTCCATCCTCCGTAATAAAACTGGAAGCTGCCTTTCCAGTAAGTCAGAAATTTGGTACTGAGCTATTGTTCGACTCATTATTGCCCAAGATTTCAGTCACAAAAACCCACACAAGTAGCAGGATATTGAACTAAAAATTTATAGCTCTAAGAAATTATAGTGTACGTTGCCATTTGTCAACATAATTGGATATTAATAGTAGAGTGTGCATTCCCAGCTTTCATATCAAATATACATGCTATATATTTATTAAATATAATTCATTCTCCTGAAGTCCTAATGAGGGCTGCTTAATTCCATCTTTAATCAAACTTCTAACTAATCAAAAGGCTTGGCAATGAATTGAACAGGTTTTGCAGGTGACATTTTCTTGTGTGTATCAACCAGAGCTTTTTTAGTCTGATTTTACTCACATTTCTGTCTGTCCACATATATTTTCCTCCTCATTTACATTTATTGCTGTAGCAACTCAGGAATCTAAAGATGAATGGGATTCAATGTTCTGATGTTCTCATTGTTCAGTTAACCAATTTTTTGTGTGGATTCAATTTTCCAGGGGATATTAGGTTTTCTCTATGACTGGTGAGCAAATAAATCATTTTAAACAGGGATCTCACAAACTTGTTTTTTAAAAAAGCCCACTGATCACCTTAACTATTTTTAAAAGCTAAATGTAGGTTTCCTTTTTTGTGAGGAAATTCTGACATGGGTATCAGGTTCCAAATTAAGGAGAACAATTAGTAGCACTTAACATTTACCGGTTCCCTGGTTAGCAACCCTTAACAGCATCCGTAGCTATATGAATAGCTACTAGAGCATAAGCCTTTTCTCAGACAAAAATTAACTGATAGCTGAATTAGCATGTTCACTCTCCAATGAGCACTGTTGTGGTTGTTCTTTTCAATAGCATTTATTCTGGAGAAAACAGACACTTGGAAATGCAGTACATGCTAATTTTCAAAGAGATCGTCAGTCCCTTGCATCTTCTCAAAGCCAGAAAGTCTTTTATAACCACAGTTAAAAAATACACTCAAGCATTCACCAGTTTACCAAGAAATATTATTTAAAAATTTGGAGCTTAAACTACAGTTGTTAAAGTAAGATGAACTACATTTTGGGATGCAGTAACATTGATATTTTCTAATCTTATTTGCTCAGTTTATAAAAATAAGTCATTTAGTTTACATGATTATGCTCAGATTAAGATGGAGAATCAACTGTGCCATCAAGCGTTTATCAGTGTCCACTGATATACACTTAAAAATATTTCTACATGTAAGCAATTATGACTGCGCCATAGGTATACATGGTGTTGACAAATATGCAAGACTGCAAGGTCTGCCTTTAAGAGCCTGCAGTTTAATACTGACAGAACGCACATAATGGTTGACAGAAAGATATGACATAAGAGTAAAACAATGTCAGTTTTTCCAATATAAGCCATGTCTGGTTAGTTCCAAGGTTTTAGGCAATCATATTGGCTATATACAAAAACCTATGCTAAAAGAATGTTAAGGTTGCAAAATCAAGTCCACAAAAAAGTTAAGAAATTCCAGAGTCATGGCAACCTATGCATAGTTTCCTCACAATTCCTGGTCTAGTACAGCTGTGACAGCTGCTGCTGTGTCCCATCTAGAACTCAAGCTCTGTAGAGCCACAGAGTATGCACCATACAGATGACATGTTGCAGAGCTTAACAGCAAGCCTCCAGGAAGCTCAGTACTGTATGTGAAAACGGGGAGTGTCACGGCTTGTAACGTAGACAAATCTCCATGGATTTTTAAGGGGGCAGCTACATACACCCTAAAGCTATATTCGTAAACAAAGTCTTTTAAGGGAAATTGTTAGATAACTAACTGTAGGCATTGCTACCAGATCTCCGTGAACACTTATATAGCCCTCTTCATCCATAAATCTCAAACATTTTACAAAGTGGATAATATTGCTGTTCGAGATAGGGAAACTAAGCCACACAATTTAAATGACTACCCAAGACCATACCACAGCATGTCCATCGCAGAGCCTGGAATAAAGCCCAAGTCTCCCGAGTCCCAGACTCTAGCTATGATGCCAGCTATTCAGTTAATTTTTCCTATAACAGACAATGGAAGTTAATTTAGCCGACAGTGGGGTGAGGAATCACAGCAGGAGTGAAGGACTAATGGTGGAAGATCACCTCACAGAAAACTGCAGTAGTGCTTTCAGCTATCATGAAGGTAGCAATGTTATGAATAAACAGATGGACAGAAGAAATGCACTAAATCGTAGCAGTCAGTGGGAAACAGATTTCCCATCCCCAGAGAGTTTGAGATGTCAAAAATGTTTTCCAGCCTGATTCAGGATAGAAAGTCAAAATCTAAAATTTTCATAAACTGATAATCTAGAAAAAAAAATGCAGTCAGGTCAATTGAAAGGATTTGTTTGGATTTTGACCTTAAACTTTTTCCATGTAAATTAAAATTTTGAAAAACAAATTTGTTTCAAACCCAAAACAAAGAAACAAAAAAACCTTTTCATTTCAAAATGGGACCTTGAAAATTATAAAACTTTTTTTTAAACCAAACATTTTTCATATCAGGAGATACATCAAAATAAACCCTTTCCAGCAAAGAGTTCTTGTTTCAACTAATCAGCATTTTATGTTAAAACAAACAAACAAAACAAAACAAAAAAAACCCCACTATTGGTAAATTCTTGACCAGCTCTACTAAACTTTTCAGTTCAAACTACATATTTCCAAGTGGGTAACCCTCAATTAAGGGGTCATTGTTCCTCTGTACAAGGGAAAGCAGTGGCCAAATACTATTTCAATACATTCTATGGTGAATAATGCTTTCTGGCACTAAATTATATATTTTACAGATGGTAGGTGGTATTCAATGAACTGTACTGCATACCTGGTTGACTAATTCTTTGATGAAAAATGGCTAATAAAGCTAACATTGAAACAATCATTTGATGCACATTTTTCTCAAAGATTCAATCAATTCAAAAGAAATTCCACACCTTTTCATCTTCTCCCATCCCTTACAAGTCTCTCTGAACACTATAGGGTGACTGGATAGCAAGTATGAAAAATTGGGCTGGTGCGGGGGGAGGATTGGCGCCTATATAAAACACAGCCCTGAATATCAGGGCTGTCACTATAAAATAAGGACATCTGGTCATCCTATTCCTACACTATAATGCAATGGGTATAATCCATGTTACAGATCTTTTTCCACCTGGTACCCTGTAGTTTTCAGATCGAGAAAGCTCCACTGCTGCTCAGTGTTCTTTTATTAGATTTTATATATAGTTCCACAACCAGCATTTATGCTCTTTCCAGCATTTCCTAGCTTTCACATTTAAACACAGCACCTCCTGTGACCTCTCCTTCATTTTTCATGAAAAATCAGAAAGGCTTTCAGAGTCTGTTCAGCACAGGGAGTCCCAGCACTTGAGGCTGACAAATAAATGTGGATTCACCATAACAGGGAATGACTGGGAAGACTGTAAAATCAGGGTCACATGAAGGAATCAAAAAAGTAGTGTATTGTCTAAGAAAACATATGAGTAACAGTCAGAGGCACACTGTTTGACAGGTAACTTAATGGCATATGGTGCCACAGCTCAGACAACAGAGAATCAAGTCAACTGGGTCAGTAACCACCCACTATATGCTTTGACAAAACAGCCTAGCCTTGGGAAAGGTCATAAATAGGTTTGTCCTAAATCTAAGGACTGTAAGTGTACATCAGTTTACATATTAGCAATAAACAAAGCCATAAAGCTAAACCAGAGGGTAGGGTTCTCCTGTTCCTGAACTCGAACAACAGAGCATTAACATGGCTCCTGCACCCCAGAGAGAGACAGGAAACTGAATCCCCAAGAGTCCTTCCTGACTTGAAAGATAAAAAACATCCTTTTGGGTATATAAAGGACAGAAGGAAACACCATCTATTTCCTTCACTTTAGGAGACAAAGAAACCAAGTGATTCGATCTCTGTGATGGGTCCTGGCCAGTAAAAAGTTTGAAAGGTGACTGTGGATAAACAAAGACTGTATCTTGCTAGATTAAGTTTTAGACTTTTAGATGCATTTTCACTTTTGTTTACTTGTAACCATCTCTACCTTTATGTCTTTTACTTGATTTTATTTAATCTAGCTATTTTATTAATAAACTTGTTTAATTTTACTATAAACCATTTCAGTGCTGTGTTTGAAGGTAAGGGTGTATTTACCCAGTTAAATTAATAAACTGTGATGGACTGACTTTTTAACAGAGCAGCGAACTTAATATCTTCTGTGAATGCACAGTGGTAGGGGCTGTGCATTGCAGAGAAACATCTCCAAGGAGCTCAGGGGCTGGAGTTCGCTGATTGTTACCTACTAGCAACGTTTGGGCCAGGAAAGCCTTGAGGTTTGCAGGTGAGGAAGACAGACTGGAGGGGCAGGGAGCTGATGCACAATCTAATCACCAGCAAAACTCTCTCTTATTGAGGCAGAGAGGTAACAGTGGTTTGCAGCTCTGGAGATTCCCTAGCAGCTTACAGCTCTGAGGATCCCCAACTTATTACTGACAGTCACTTGCTGGGTACTGTACATGAAATGCGGGAAGCCCTCTATGCCGGGAAACTGTTCAGAGGCTATAGCTAACTTTTATTAGAAAAGGGAATTTATCTAATTTGAAAGTGCAAAGCCTGAGGTTGTGTCGTTATGTTTATTTTCTATGTAACTTGTATATGTTTGCTATTCCTTGCTATTTTAACTTGGAAACTGTGATTTTTCTATTAAATAGGCTTTTTTTTTCACTTTTACCCAAAGCAGGTCGGAGGGGCTGGTTTTACATCTTTAGGGGTGATGAACCAGAAGGGAAAAGTCTGAGTGTCTGGTAATTAAGATCTTGGGGAGGACATATTTGGGGAGACGCAGGACTAGAAAGGCTGTTGATGTCACCTTGCAAGGAGTAACCAGGCTGTGCAAGCAACGGTGAACCAAAGCTGCATAGCAAAAAGATACCCGAGGTTACGTGGCAGAAGCCCTTAGTGGTCTAGCTGATCGTCCAAATGTCATGCTTTTTTAGAAGGCAAACAATTTTATCAGTTGACAATAGCATGCCTGTTTTTTCTTAAAAACCAGGAGATTGTGAACAAATTGTTAAATTGCAATGATTTCCTTATGAATTACTTACTTTATATCAATAGTTTTGTTCCCAAAAGCAGGGTCTTGGGGACACAATATTTCACCAGCCCAGACAACATAATCAGGTTTTATAAATTAATAATAAAGAGACACAATCGCTCATTTGATTTACCTAACCTTGTCTACAGCTTGCAGTAGCCAAGTTTCTGATTGAGTCCTTTGATACAACTCAATGACTTTTTTTTAATTTTACACATGAAGAAAGTGGATGAGTCTTTGTGTTCTTATATTTTTCAGATTGGTTTGCCCAGATCTTGTGAAAACTATTAGAAAAAGAAATTAAAAACCTACCTACAGTGAAGTGAAGAAAAATGTTAACTACATAGATTTCTGAAAGGAGCTTATTCAAGAGAAAGCTGAGCTATGAAAAGTTGTTTACCAAGTTTTTACAAAAAAAAAAATCTCTTTTCAAAATTATATTTTAAGTAGTTCATCAACAAGTTTAAATAGAGAGTAAGGAAATCACAGAAGGGGGACATTGTCCATATCCATATTCCTTTGTTTCCTGGTGGCATCAGAATGGTAATTCTGGAAGTAGAAGATGACTCAGGGAATGGATAATGGAATACAGAGCAATTCATTCCCTAGGTTGCTGATTTTAATCCAGAAATAGTACACATGGTTGAAATGACTCCTCGATTGACTGTTCAGTGGCCTGTGTGTGGAAGGAGGTTGTCTCAGTCTGGTTCCAAAAGACCAGAGATCCACACCACAAGAACTTGAGAGGCCAAGGACTGATTAGGCATAGAAAGCATCATGTTAGTAAGTAAGCAGGAGTTCAATGTGACTGAAAGGAAACATGGCACCTAAGTGCACAACACACAGCGCTCAGCTGATGGAAGCATCTAGTTCACCATGGACATGTTCAGAGGCTTCACACACACACACATTTCCCCTTCTCAGGGCTCCTCAGTGAACTCCACCATCCACGCTTTAAAACAAACATTTTGGGTGGGGTCTAATGTATATAATCTTTCACACCATTTACAGTGGCCCTCTAGACCTAAATGCTTCTCTCTTAATGTAGGGAACTCGACAGCGCTCCTTCTGGGGCCAGGGCTGCTCTTCTCCCTGATCCCTTTTGGCTCAGTCGCCACTGGTTCCACCCAGAATGGCAGCAAAATCTTTTAGGAACAGAACTCGGTTGTGTCTCTCCCTGATAGTGCAAAACAAACATAAAACTAAGAGTTTTCACCCCAATGACAGGTAAGGCTGGGCCCATCTTCCCTTAAAGGTGCCAGCCACTCAGCAGCACTCCCAGTGTAACATTGCACCACCATCTAATTTGCACAGTCATTTTCCTCCTAGTAACACGTTACCTAGTCCTAGAGACTGACTCTCTCAGTGCCTGTAGCAATTCCTCAGCATAGAACCTGGTAAAAGTATCTTGTCTATAGAGCATATGAAAGCATTGACATCTACTACTAGCATCTGATCAGTTGCTAAAATATAGGTATTCCCTAAGACATGCTGACAAGTTAACATCCTTCACCAGGACTCAATTCACAAACAGAAAATAACCATTGCAGCTCCCAGACTACTGCACTGGGCAGCACAGTATGGGGAGGAGGTGACTAGCCCTCTGTGAAGAAAGAAGTGGTTCAGGATTATTTAGAAAAGCTGGACGAGCACAAGTCCATGGGGCTGGATGTGCTGCACCCGAGGGTGCTAAAGGAGTTGGCGGATGTGATTGCAGAGCCATTGGCCATTATCTTTGAAAACTCATGGCGATCGGGGGAGGTCCCGGATGACTGGAAAAAGGCTAATGTAGTGCCCATCTTTAAAAAAGGGAAGGAGGAGGATCCGGGGAACTACAGGCCAGTCAGCCTCACCTCAGTCCCTGGAAAAATCATGGAGCAGGTCTTCAAGGAATCAATTCTGAAGCACTTAGAGGAGAGGAAAGTGATTAGGAACAGTCAGCATGGATTCACCAAGGGCAAGTCATGCCTGACTAACCTAATTGCCTTCTATGAGGAGATAACTGGGTCTGTGGATGAGGGGAAAGCAGTGGACGTGTTATTCCTTGACTTTAGCAAAGCTTTTGATACGGTCTCCCACAGTATTCTTGCCGGCAAGTTAAAGAAGTATGGGCTGGATGAATGGACTAAAAGGTGGATAGAAAGCTGGCTATATCATTGGGCTCAATGGGTAGTGATCAGTGGCTCCATTTCTAGTTGGCAGCCAGTATCAAGCGGAGTGCCCCAAGGGTTGGTCCCGGGGCCGGTTTTGTTCAATATCTTCATTAATGATCTGGAGGATGGCGTGGATTGCACCCTCAGCAAGTTTGCAGATGACACTAAACTGGGAGGAGTGGTAGATATGCTGGAGGGTAGGGATAGGATACAGAGGGACCTAGACAAATTAGAGGATTGGGCCAAAAGAAATCTGATGAGGGTTCAACAAGGACAAGTGCAGAGTCCTGCACTTAGGACAGAAGAATCCCATGCACTGCTACAGACTAGGGACCAAATGGCTACGCAGAAGTTCTGCAGAAAAGGACCTATGGGTACAGTGGACGAAAAGCTGGATAGGAGTCGACAGTGTGCCCTTGTTGCCAAGCAGGCTAACGGCATTTTGGGCTGTATAAGTAGGAGCATTGCCAGCAGATTGAGGGACGTGATCATTCCCCTCTATTCAACATTGGTGAGGCTTCATCTGGAGTACTGTGTCCAGTTTTGGGCCCCACACTACAAGAAGGATGTGGAAAAATTGGAAAGAGTCCAGCGGAAGGCAACAAAAATGATTAAGAGGCTGAAGCACATGACTTATGAGGAGAGGCTGAGGGAACTGGGATTGTTTAGTCTGCAGAAGAGAAGAATGAGGGGGGATTTGATAGCTGCTTTCAACTACCTGAAAGGGGGTTCCAAAGAGGATGGATCTAGACTGTTCTCAGTAGTAGCAGATGACAGAACAAGGAGTAGTGGTCTCAAGTTGCAGTGGGGGAGGTTTAGGTTGGATATTAGGAAAAACTTTTTCACTAGGAGGGTGATGAAGCACTGGAATGGGTTACCTAGGGAGGTGGTGGAATCTCCTTCCTTAGAGTTTTTTTAAGGTCAGGCTTGATGAAGCCCTGGCTGGGATGATTTAGTTGGAGATTGGTCCTGCTTTGAGCAGGGGGTTGGACTAGATGACCTCCTGAGGTCCCTTCCAACCCTGATATTCTATGATTCTATGATATTTCTTAACTGAAAATTTTATTCTGAAGTCTGTAAGAGACCAGATTTTACTTTGGATAAGGAATTTTGCATTGGGAATAAGAAATAGTAAAATACCCAGGGAATCTAAACTTTGTTGAAGCAAGGCCTTAACAGCATTTAGATAATTTTTCCAGATAATACTTGTTTGGAGCAAGATCAAACAAACAATATTGCAAAGATATCAGAAATTAATTTGACAGAACAAAACATAACTTGTGTGGATGTTTGGAACATGTTTAAGGCAAATATAACGTACACACGAACAGTACAAGGGGATGGATGGCTGAGAGCCTTGGTAAATTGATATCCTTTTAAATCACTGTTTCAAATGCAGTTTAGAATAGTGGTGGCCTGAAAGTTGCTACTATCAAGGATATTTAGGGGCCTGTGAAATGAGTGGGTGAGCTTAGTCAAATTTCTAGAGGACAGGGCTCAGACTATCATACATGGCATTAATTGGCACTCCTTGTGCCTATGAAAGGCTAAAAGGCTATACAGAGTGTGCAGAGTGAACTAACATCTGAGAGGTGGTCCCTGCACAACAAAGTAGAGGTGCAACACAAGGGAAATGTGGTAGAGGCTTGGACTCATTCTGTGCACAGTACACAAATCACAGTGGAGATTTCCCCCCCCACAGCTATTAGTGTAACAGCTTTCAACAAATCACCTTTTAAAAAAATACCAAAACTAGGGTGGAATTATTGTGGGAAATAGTGCCCTGCACAAGGAATAAATCTTGTAGTAGGAC
Organism: Emys orbicularis; assembly: GCF_028017835.1. NCBI lineage: Eukaryota > Metazoa > Chordata > Testudines > Emydidae > Emys > Emys orbicularis. The sequence goes on from NC_088683.1 coordinate 172,462,861, forward strand.
ACATTATTGGTGGTGATTATTTTGAGGCCTGCCCAAAAATGGTATGGCAGCAAAGATATGCTCTCTGATGAATTTGAATAAGCAAAATGAATTTATTAGGGGCTGGATTAAACACCCATTGAAGTCAGTGGACATTGAATCAAGTCCCAGGAAAGCAAAAGAGGAGTTTTAAGAAGTTAAAACTGAGCAAAGCAAATAATGATATGACTTTTATTCTAAGGAGAATCTTTCGCTTTTTCCTCTTAAACAGTTTTTGACTAAAAAAGTCCCTTTAAAAAAAAAAAAAAAAAAGCTGCTGAACTGCCAATTTTGTTGAGAAGGTTTGTACAGTTCAGACCTCAAAATGAACCGTGCTCAAGTGACAGTGATTAAACAGTGTATTTTCTATAGATGCCAGGGGTTCACAGAGCGATATTTCAGATACAGTAAAGAGAAGCAATTAGTGTAATCATTGATCACAGAGTACACATGCAATCAAAGTACTGACATTATGCTTTCACTAAATATTAAAATGAAGAGAGATGCATATGGCTAACATTGGCAGTTTCTGATGGAAGAAACAAGGATCATCCATCTTGTTTACTTAGGCCAGTGGGGAAAGTATCATTTCCATATTGCTCATCTGTCTCCACTCCTGACTCAAGTGTTTTGAAACATGAGCGCACTACACAAGATTAAACAGAAAGTGTGTGTGTGTGTGTGTGTGTGTGTGTTGGGAGGGGAGGAGGAGAGGTGTTATCTTAAGTTTAAAGATGTTTTTTTTTTTTTTTTTTAAATCATCAACGTTAGAAAGGATTTGGAAAAATGCATTCTTCATATTAGTTTATAAAGATGGTTCTCAAATGGTGATGCATGGAATGGAATATTTTGAGAAACAAGCAGTGATTGGGGGATTTGAGGGGTTAGGAAGGCAGCTGGGTGTATGAGTGTTCCTCTTGTGCCCCAATTCAGGAAAACATCTCCGTTCAGAAAGGGCACTTGAGGACATGCTGAAGTCCGATTGCATAATTGCTTTCCAGAATTGGGGGCCTTAAAAAATCATTTTAAAAAATACAATTAAGAAACCAATATGTTATGAATTAGGATTTCTTCCCCAGAGATAGTATTGCTGCTGAAACAATGCTTAATAATTTTGTAGCAATTTCCATCCTCAGAGCAATGTACCAACATTAATTAGTTAATCACAGCACCTGTGAGACATTATCCCCAATATGCAGAAGAAATAGATGATGAAGAGTGAGTGAGAAAACTGTAACTCAGTTGCTCATTTCCAGGCTGCTGCTCAATCTACTAACTCACATTGGCATTTGGGATGGGTGAAACTCAGAATTCAGAAATTTGGTTCAGTTGTTGAAGATACACGAACAGAGATCAAGCTGAAACCTTTTTGTCTGGAAAACAGCTAGAAATCTCACATTATCAGATACTTGTTTTTGACAGGGCCATAAAATTTGTACTACAAGCAGAGCTGCTTTTATATACACCTCCAACCCAATATAACGTGACCCGATATAACACGAATCCGGATATAACGCGGTAAAGCAGCGCTCCGGGGGCGGGGCTGCGCACTCTAGCGGATCAAAGCAAGTTTGATATAACGTGGTTTCACCTATAACGCGGTAAGATTTTTTGGCTCCCGAGGACAGCGTAATATCGGGGTAGAGGTGTATGTACATAATCTCCAATTTTGCGGGGAGGGGAGGAAGACAGAAGATCCTATGGCTCCTAGCAATTCCTCCAAAATGTCAAGACTCTTGGTCATGCCACCATCATGACTGACCTTTTGGCCTTACACATCTCTGCTGAGCGGTAGCAGATGCTGGAACAGTGAAGATGCACTTGCATTTCCTTAACCTAAGTGTTTTCTCCATCTCTTTAATGCAGTACACAAAAGTAACACAGAGTGACAGAAATCAAATCACCCAGTCTAACCAACATATTCTACTTGAGACAACCTGGTCACAGCACTTCCATCGTCCTGCTCATTAAATGAGCTGTACCGTAGATGCAACCATGTAATAGAGTGACACGTTTCAAGGACCTTACAGACAGCCCAACTCCAATTTATCCCATATATTTACCTGTTAGAATGCACTCCAGCTTCTTAACTGTAACAAAGCACTTTTCAAACAGAAGTCAACATGAAAAATAGTCAAGCGTCGATGAGAGTCAGGATTTCAGAACAACTTAGTCAATTAATATTTGAAATGTGATAACTTTTGGTACCAAAAGATAGGATTTGCTGACACCAATGACTGGATTGATCAGTAAAAGGTGCCTCTCACTATCTAAGTCCCAACTAGACTTGAATGATGGCTTACGCCATGGAAACTGCAATGTTCTACAGCTAAAGCTCATGCAGCTGCAATCTTCATTAAGTTTCAGCTCCTTTGTAGTACATGAGAGCTAGGTAGTTTTCATTTCTGAAGCTAATGTATACCTTGTGTTATCATGGGCAATCTAGCTATATTACACAGGCTGTATGATACGAGGTGCAGCTGATGAATAGAGAAGCTGATTTTGAGTGGCAAGCCTGTGGCTGCAAATCCTTTTCATAGTCAAAACAAAAATTGATTTTATAACCAAACTCTTGTGCTGCAACCCTATTTCCATCATATTGAACAGTAGTCTGTTTTTTTGTTTTTTTTTAAATTGCCTTGCTTTCTATTATGTACATCAGTCTGCATTTTCCTGAATCCCTGTGGACCAGTTTAACACACTACAGCCCTCAGTGAAAATGGTTTAGTTATAAATAACACTAGGAGAAGGTGATTTAAGGCTTACAATGAACAGGTACTAAAACTACATGCATCTGGGAAAATCTGCACTCTGTAAAACCCTTTGTTAAGGCTAGTATACATATTAAACACTTGCCACAGCCACTTTAGCTCATTAGGGCTAAATTAAATTACACATCCTAAGGAGGCCTAAAGAAAGGCCAAAGACTTCCATAAACTCTTGAGCAGCTTGCACTAGCCTCTTGAGATGCAAATATTGCCATTTTTCCATAAGAACTGTGATCTTTGATAAATCCATCCTCTTATTCTAATACAAAAAGCTATTAGTATTCAGCAGTGCAAATGCTGGAGAGCCATTTCTAACAGGGTAAAAATAGAATGAGAAAAAATTGCTTCCTTACAGAGTACAGAGGGAAATTGCACAGTCAGGAGAGATTGTTGCTTACAATTATGCACAAGCTCATACTTAAAGAAGGGGAAATAAGGTGTTCACTTTTTGTGCAACACTCTGGCAGGAGCTCAAGCCGATTTCGCGGGTGCTTAAAGTTAAGCATGCGTGCAAATCTTTTCAAGCTTAGCGTCTAATATACTCAGTGTGAGTGGCAGTTCAGACACAGAATTGATGGCGTAAAGAGTTATGCAGGGTGTGAACAGTATAAATAGAAACATCTAGGCAAAAACCACCCCCTCCCACTGAGGCACACAAGGGTGGGGACAGAAGGGCCAGGAAATGCAGCAAGGTTTACCACTCAGAGGGGGAAATTGTTCCCTCAGGAGGGGGATATGATTGAAGTGGGCAGATCATACAGAGCCTCCAGATGCAGGAAGGAAGGCCCATAAAAATCTGGATTCTCTGCACTCAAGTGGCTCCTTTCCCCTTGGTAGCCCAGGTCTAAGAGGATCTATGGTACTACTCGCAGAACAGCGTAAAACTGTGCAGCAGCAGCAGCCGCCACAAAAGAAGTTAATGCTGTTGCTTAAAGCAGCAGCAACTTCCAGCGGTGGATGTGATCAGATAGGCAAGCTAGATGCTGCAGAATGGCTTGTCCTGGTCTACACTTGCACCCATTCCAAAAACCTGGTGTGGCTTGAGCGCTATGATGTGCTTCCTTAGAGTCCCATTAAGTGGGAAAATGGGTTTTTTTTACATCAGATAATGTGCTGGGTACCAGCCCCTCTCTTCCATACCTCCTTGCGGTGGTATGAGGGTGACTAGACAGCAAGTATGAAAAATTGGGATGGGGGTGGGAGGTAATAGGAGCCTATATAAGAAAAAGACCCAAAAATCGGGACTGTCCCTATAAAATCGGGACATCTGGTCACCCTAGGTGGTATCCAAGTTGAGTTCCTTCTGCTCAAGAAAGTGGTGGGGACAATCTGGATCTGAAGTCAGTCTGAACCAGATAAAGGGTCTTTGACAAAAAAAGAGGAATTTATCTATATAGTACATAGTTTAGAAAACAATATTTTCTTTGTTTTTCTGAAGCAAGAAATTTTTTATATATTGTAATTCAGGACATTTGACTTCTTTAAGAGTTTGAGATGTACAGAGATGAAAATGCAGTTAGATACCATCCAATGATAAATCACAAAGCAGGAAAGTTTAGAGAAACACTTTATCTGAAAAAGTTTAGGATTTCATTACTTTTTTTAATTAAGACTTCAGATAATTTTTTAACAAAATAATAAAAAGCTTTCACATGGGCACTTAAGATCTACAGTAGCTTTTTCCAGTAAAGGGGGATTTGTTTCATTTTAGCAGAAGTAGAAGGTAATTTCTATATTGAGGATAATAGTTGTTGAATACAGATTAGTTTTTTTCCTTATTTGATTACAGTTAATTAATGAACACTGACCTCAGAGTCAAGCATGCAGTGTATCAGACAGGAGGCCGGCAGATCATTCTGACACTTCAAATAGCCTGTTTAATTTTAGGAGAGTCTGTTGGAAGTTTGGATTCAGGGTAAACCTTCAATGGAGTTGTTACACAACTCTGTATAAACATCACACAGCATGGGATGCTAAACTGTTTGGTTAATTAGTTCAAGCTCCCGTCAACAGCAGTTTACCTCAAGATTTACAGGAAAAGCAGCGAAATTTGCAATTAGAGTGATTTTTTTTCCTATTTGGTCTAATAGTTTTCTTGTACAGATGAGTCTCATAGATGTCTCTCCTGAGCTCTCAGTACCATAACCACTGAGCATTCACCCATTCAGTTTAGTCTCCACAGGATATCGAAAGTTACAGCAAAGTGGTAGACTAATCCCAGTGAGCCTTCGAATGAAACAAGGGTTCCCAGAGGCCTTTAGCCACCTCTCTGCCCTTCTAATGAGGTCAGAAAATCTTTGATCATAATGGACTGGATTTGTCTTGTGTAATGAAGATGTCAGAAAGGGTGGACCCTTCAATATGATGTGATCAAATAGAAGTTACTACAGCCTTTATTAACTTTACAAATCTGTAGTCACAGAACAGTTAATATTACATAAAAGCAAAGTGTATGGAAATTTATTTTACTACGTTAGTTAATGATTTGTTCATGCTGCCAGAAATTTTCATTGTATCTACATTAGATAAAATTATCACAGCCTACAAGGAGCCACTCTTAATGATTTTGGCCTGACTAATCTGCTAGCTCTGCATCTTTCTCTCTGAATCCAAAAGTACAAAAAAAAAAAAAAAAGGAGATCTTCCTGCCTGCCTTCTACAAACAAAACGGTGCCTGAGCCTGATACAGTACAGCCATCAGCTGGGTTCCAACAGGTGGCTGTCAGAGGTGAAAGTAAGCCGGTACGGTGTACCGGCAAGAGCCAGTACACCCTGCCGGACTGGACCGCCTTCTCCGGCGGTGATTTAAAGGGCCCAGGGCTCCAGCCGCTGCGGAGAGCCCCGGGCCCTTTACATCACCGCCGGAGCTCTGGCAGCCAGGCTCAGGTGGAGATTTAAAGGTCCCAGAGCTTGGGCCCCTGCAGGGAGCCCCGGGCCCTTTAAAGTGCCGCCTGAGCCCCGCTGCTGGAGCTCCAGCAGTGCTTTAAAGGGCCCAGGGCTCCCTGCAGCGGCCCTTTAAATCGCTGCCGGAGCCCTGCCGCCACTACCCCAGCGGCAGCAGGGCTCCAGAGGCAATTTAAAGGGCCCGGGGCTCCCCACAGTGGCAGGAGCCCCGGGCCCTTTAAATCCCCGCCTGAGCCTGGCTGCCGGAGCCCTGGAACCATGGCAGCCAGGCTCCGGCAGTGATTTATAGGGCCCCTGAGCCCCTAGGGCTCCCAGATGCCTCTGCAGCCGGTAGCTCCGGGGTGATTTAAAGGCCCTGGGGCTCCCAGCCCCAGCCCCTTTAAATCTTGAAAGGCCCCACCTCTTCCGGTTGAGGCCATGCCCCGCTCAGGACTCCAGCATACCGGTAAATCCTTTAAGTTACTTTCACACCTGGTGGCTGTAGATACTGTTGGAATTAAATCTACAGTTTCCATCCTACAAACCACCATGACTGAGATTCAGACTGTCCTGCAAGCTCTATCCAGATGGATGGGTGAAGCAGAAAACAATTTCTGAAGTGGAAGTTGATTTCAAGGAGAACAAATTACAGGTTATGAAGAACTGGAATGATATCAAGGCTATTAAGATGAAGCTAATTGATCTAGAAAGCTGCTCACAACGATGCAACAGCAGGCTTGTGGGTGTCCCAGAGGGAACAGAGAAAGGCAAACCCTCTGAATTTGTCCCTGAACTGATAACTAATTTGTTGGATCTGCCGGTAGATTTTTGTTTTAAGTTGAATGGGCACATCAGGCCCTTGTTGCCAAGCCAGCTTCAGGAGGCTGACCTAGAGCATTGATTGTGAAGATCTTGAAATGTATCTCTAAGGAGCATATAATGCAGAAATCCACAGGAAATAAAGGAGCTGTTATGGGGAGAACCAGCATTTAAAATACTGTTTTTTCAAGATTATGCCCATGATGTGGTTCCAATGCAGGCAATTTTTACCCAAGTAAAACAACTGGCCAGGAAGATGGACCTGAAGTACTTTATTAAATACCCAGCAACACTCCATATTAAGAATGGTGAGACGATCGGATCATTCAGTTCCCCTCAGAAGGTAGAAAAATACCTCAAAAGTCTGCAATCTCTTCTTGTGAGGGAGGAGTTATCAGAGGAATGATCCAACCCTATGGAATTTATGTATTGATCTCTGACATTTGATATGGCTTTTGATGCTGGCAAACCAGGTGCCAGCTCCTGCCAATGCTCTCACATCTCAATGGAACACTGACAAATACATAGCTGGAATCAGTCTGGATCACCTGTTTGTTAGTATTGTTAAAATAGATATTATGATAAGAATGTGTTTAGACTTTATTGAACGTTTTTGAGTTGCTGCATGCATTAATGTCACTCATAATCTCAGTATTCCATATTGTAAGGCAATATTTGAGCAGTTGTATTGTGTGCCTCTGAGATTATGTAACTCACCAGACATGAGAGAGACCTTAATTAGCATGAAGTTCTGATCTCCAAAACAAGATGTTACTTCCTGCCCACTGGGAAAGGTCCATTGACATCAGATGGATGATTGAGAGACATTAAAGAGGACAAAAGACATTGAAGAGTTTGCTTATTATAGAAGCTTCTATCACTTTTTGAAACTTAAGATTGTAACTTTTGTGAATATATATTTACCTGTTTTAACCTTGTAATTAACTTTCATTTCCTTTTCCAACTTAATAAATCTTTACAAGCATTGTCTTTGGTGTGAAATCTAAGGTGCAACTGACCTGGGGTAAGTGATGAGTCCTTTGAATATTAGGAATGGCAATATACAAAAACCTGTAGGAGAACACTTCAATCTCCCTGGACACACAATAGCAGATTTAAAGGTAGCCATCCTGCAGCAAAAAAACTTCAGGACCAGACTTCAAAGAGAAACTGCCGAGCTTCAGTTCAACTGCAAATTTGACACCATCAGCTCAGGATTAAACAAAGACTGTGAATGGCTAGCCAACTACAAAAGCAGTTTCTCCTCCCTTGGTGTTCACACCTCAACTGCTAGAAAAGGGCCTCATCCTCCCTGATTGAACTAACCTAGTTATCTGTAGTCTGACTCACTCTTGCTTGCATATTTATACCTGCCTCTGGAAATTTCCACTACATGCATCCGACGAAGTGGGTATTCAGTCACGAAAGCTCATGCTCCAATACGTCTGTTAGTTTATAAGGTGCCACAAGACTCTTTGCTGCTTTTACAGATCCAGACTAATATGGCTACCCCTCTGATACTTGATCATTTGATTAGTTAGGTACAGTTATCACTGCTTTGTGAGATGGTGCTTCATTATAGACTAACATATAAAAGTTCTACTGGTAATAGATGACTACTATAGTTGTAACATTTGGCACCCCAGAGTTGGTGAGGATCTCCAAGTTTCACTTTATTTAGCCACCCCCTCTGCCTGTCAACTGAGTATATTTGGACTGTTTAAACAGATTCTTTTTTGTGATTATATGATACTAATGTGATTTCTCTCCCTCACATCTTTTCCGTTTTGTTTCCCTCCCCGCCCCCCACTTAATTCCTCGGTCTGCCTTCTCCTAGGCTGGCAATTTCCTTCCCATTCCTGTAGAACATGTACTGGGAAGTGGTACCCTAACCCCAGGAATATATAACTTTTGCTGTTTAGATATGCAAGAACTGTATGCTGCTCAGGAAAATTTGCAATTTCTCATTTATTCACAAATGAGACTTTATATTTTATCTGGTATATTTTAACAATGATGGCTCCAATAATTAGCTGTCTCCTGGAATATGAGAGTTAATAACCCCCTTACAAGAAAAAAAAATACTCACTGCTTTAAAATATATATATATATATATATTTGACATTGTGATGCTCCAGGAGACCCACCTGACAGGACTTGAAGCTTGTAAACTGAATAGAGATGAATAGAGATTGGGTAGGCCTCAAGTTCGAGTTGTTTTAATTCTAAAGCAAAGGACATTTGGCATAACTATAAAGGGAAGGGTAACAGCTCTCCTGTGTACAGTACTATAAAATCCATCCTGGCCAATGACTCCAAAATCCTTTTACCTGTAAAGGGTTAAGAAGCTCAGGTAACTTGGCTAACACCTGACCCAAAGGACCAATAAGGGGACAAGATACTTTCAAATCTTGGTGGGGGGAAGGCTTTTGTTTGTGCTCTTTGTTTTGGGGGTTGTTCGCTCTTGGGACTAAGAGGGACCAGACATCAATCTAGGCTCTCCAAATCTTTCTGAACAAGTCTCTCATATTTCAAACTTGTAAGTAAACAGCCAGGCAAGGCGTGTTAGTTTATCTTTGTTTTCTCAACTTGTAAATGTACCTTTTGCTAGAGTGTTTATCTCTGTTTGCTGTATTTTGAACCTAAGGCTAGAAGGGGGTCCTCTGAGCTCTTTAAGTTTGATTACCCTGTAAAGTTATTTTCCATCCTGATTTTACAGAGATGATTTTTACCTTTTTCTTTAATTAAAAGCCTTCTTTTTAAGAACCTGATTGATTTTTCCTTGTTTTTAGATCCAAGGGGGTTGGATCTTGATCCACCAGGAGTTGGTGGGAGGAAGGAGGGGGGATGGTTAATTTCTCCTTGTTTTAAGATCCAAGGGGTTTGGATCTGTATTCACCAGGGAATTGGTGAAGAGTCTCTCAAGGCTACCCAGGGAAGGGAATTAGCTTTGGGAGTGGTGGCAGCGGACCAGATCTAAGCTGGTAGTTAAGCTTAGAAGTTTTCATGCAGGCCCCCACATTTGTACCTAAAGTTCAAAGTGGGGAAGCAGCCTTGACAACATTGCAATACTAATATGTAAAATGTTGAATGTTAATTTTCTGAGCACAAGGTCTGACAGTGAGGCACATCACTGAAATTGGCAATTCTATAATCATTTCTTCCACCCTCTACAGGTCAAGCCAGGATGATTCCACATTTTTTCATAAGTAAAATGACATGGATATCCATCCTATTATTGTAGCTGGAGACTTTAATGAAATTGTAGACTCAGTCCTTGATAAATCTTCTCAATCTCAGTATAAAAACACTAATACTCAGTATAAAAACACATAAATGGCTGATTTAGGCTTACGAAGATGTGTGGAGATTGGGTAATCCTACAGATAAAGACTATGGTTTTTGTTTTTCCTGCAGCTCATTCAGCTTGGATTATTTCTTAGTGTCACTAGACTTAGACTCATAGACTTTAAGGCCAGAAGGGACCATCATGATTAGCTACTCTGACCTCCTGCACATTCCAGGCCACAGACTCTCACCCACCGACTCCTGTAACAGACCCATAACTTTTGCATGAGTTACTGAAGTCCTCAAAGCATGATTTAAAGACTTCAAGTTACAGAGAATTCACCATTTACACTAGTTTAAATCTACAAGTGACTGTGCCCCATATTGCAGAGGAGGGGGTGAAATACCCCCAAGCTCTCTGCCAATCTGACCTGGGCAAAAATTCCTTCTAGATCCCATCAATGGTGATCAGTTAGACCCTGAGCATGTGGGCAAGACCCACCTGCCTGGGAAATAATTCTCTGTAGTAACTCAGAGCCCCAGGGCCGGCTCTAACTTTTTTGCTGCCCCAGGCAAAAAAGAAGAGCTCCGCCCTGCCAAAACACCCCCCCCCCCGAGCGCTGCGCCGCCGACCCCCCCCCCCAGCGCCACGCCGTGCTGGGCCGCCAAAACCCCCACCCTGAGCGCCGCCGCTCCCCCCCTCACTCCCCCCAGCGCCTCGCCGGGCCGCCCAAACCCCCGGAGTGCCGGGCCTCGCCGGGCTGGCCAACCCCCCCCCCCGCCCCCTCACGAGCGCCGGGCCGGGCCGGCCAAACCCCCGCCCCGAGCGCCGCGCCAGGCTGCCCAAACCCCCGCCGCGCCCACGCCGCCGAAACACCCCCGCGCTGCCTGGACGAAACAAAAAAACAAAAACACCGCGAACCACCCCAACATTGGCCGCCCCTTCTAAGGTGCCGCCCCAAGCACGTGCTTGGTCGGCTGGTGCCTGGAGCTGGCCCTGCAGAGCCCTCCTCCTGTAGTGTCCCATCACCAGTCATTGGAGATATTTGCTGCTAGCAGTCACAGATCATCTACATGCCATTGTAGGCAGTCTCATCATACCATCCCCTTCATAAACATATCAAGCTCAGTCTGGAAGCCAGTTAGGTTTTTTGCCCCCACTGCTCCCAGAACTTCCAGAACTTTTCACCTCTGATGGTTAGAAACCTTCATCTAATTCCAAGCCTAAACTTGTTGATGACTAGTTTATATCCATTTGTTCTTAATTTAAGCACCAATGTGGACATAAATAACTCCTCTCCTTCCCTGGGTATTTATCCCTCTGATGTATTTATAGAGAGCAATCATATCTCCCCTCAGCCGTCTTGTGCTTAGGCTAAATAAGCCAAGCTCTTTGAGTCTCCTCTCATAAGGTAGGTTTTCTATTCCTGGGATCATCTTAGTAGCCCTTCTCTGCAGATGTTCTGGATTGAATTCATCTTTCTTACACATGGGAGACCAGAATTGCACACAGTATTCTAATTTTGTCACTGATTGTGGTACGGGAGCTATTGTTAGATCTGACCATGCTCCGATGCAAGTGTCTTTAAAGGGCTCCGTGGTATGCATCCCCACTAAAATGTAGCTATTAAGCACTTCTCCGCTGTTTCATACTTCATTTGTAAATTCTACCAAGCACCAATTAGAATTAAAAAAAAAAAAAAAAAAAAAAAAACACAAATGCCCCAGCTGCATCATCAGCTGCCATGCTTTGGGAAGCCTTTTAATCCTTCAGCATGGATCCTCTCTCTCTTATGCCAACTTAAAAAACAAAACAAAAAAGAAGAAAAGAAAAAAGAAAGAGTATATAGAATCGATACCGTTGTGAAGGAAATAAAGGCCTGGGATGTAGACCAGTGGTTCCCAAACTTTAACAACCTGTGAACCCCTTTCACTAAAATGTCAAGTCTCATAAACCCCCTCCTAAAAATGAATATTTCCAGGGATTTTCTCCTTTAACTAAGTATAAATTATAAAAGCAGTGATCTTCGAAATATAAAATTTGTTTTTATGACATGCTTATTACCCACTATTTATTATTATTATAATCTATCATTACAGTATTTTTATTACATTATGAGAACAGCAACACTCTTCCAAGATCTCACTTTCATAGCTTGTATCACTTTGAATAATCCTGTTATAAGACAAGGCTCCTATGTTTCATCAAGGAGTATCAGCTGTGAAACAGCATGAAGGTATTTAAGAAGCCAACTCAAAGAGTTCTTCCTACACAAGCATTCAGGTCTTGAGCAGTCCAGGCAAACGACGCAAGTTACAACAAAGCTTAAACTTGTTTTTCATAATACATTTAAAAACAATACTAGCTGCCTATTTAATTTTAAAAACAGCAAAAAATATCCACCTCCCTTTCCATTTCTTATAAGGAGTCTTGAAGTTTAAATCTCCTCAGTATGATAGTTATATGCTTGCTTTGATCTGCTTAGCTCTTGGAAGTCCAGGGGCTCCGAGCTGCTGGCCCCATGCTCCCCGGGGTCCCTAGGGACAGCTCTGTCCGCCAGTAGGGGATTTCCCCCTGTAGCATTTCACAACCCCCCAGTTTGGGAACCACTGATGTAGACTCTGCTTCTGTTCCCTCTGCAGAGATATTCAGAATCCTCAGTCTAAGGTATGAAATCAACAAGCTTCTGTCCCAAAAGGCTGAGTTTGCTTTATTCTATTTGAAGCAAAACTGGGATTCTGGCGAGAGAGTTGGCACGCTGTTGGCATGCAGACTCAAGCAAAAGGCTAACAGAAATAAGGTTGCTACTATTTGCAAATGGCAACAACAACTTGTTTACAACAGTAAGATATTAATAAACAATTTCAACATTTTTATGAAAGACTATATTTTGCTGAAGACGTGATCAGCAAAGAAGCCTTTGATAACTTTTAGTTGATTGTCTCTGCCATAGATCTGATTCTCAGAAGTAACTTTTAGATGCACCTCTAGAAATAATGCAACTGACTCAGCCTATACAAGAAATGAAGGTTGAAAAAGACTCCTAGGGTAGATGGGTTCCCAACTGAGTTTTACAAAAAATTATTGAAACAAACAAACTAGATTCTTAAATATGTTTATTGAGGCCAGAAGTGAGCAAACTCTCCTGTCTATTCTAAGAGAAGCTGTAATTTCAGTTATTCCTAAACCTGGAAAAGATCGTGGACTATGTAGTAATTACAGACCAATTTCTTTAATCAATTGTGACACTAAGATTTTAGCTAAAGCTCTTGCTATGTGATTGGATAAAATTCTCTCACATTGTACACAGAAATCAAGTAGGCTTCCTTCATAATAGACATGGCTCAGATAATTTGTTTCAACCTGATGGATATTATTGACTTTTCAAAAGATTCTAAGGAGCCCTTAGTTGTCATTTCTTTAGGCACCAAACAGGCCTTTGACTGCATAGCCTAGGACTATCTTTGTCATGGGTTAGCAAAGTTTGGATTTTGTAAACAATTTATTGCTTTGATTAAGCTTTTATACTCTAACTTGACTTCCAGTGTAATTACTAATGGTATAATTTCCACCCCATTTCCATTACAAATATACACAAAGCAGGGCTGCTCCCTTTCACCTCTTCTGTTTGATTTTGCTCTAGAACCTTTAGCCATTGCCTTCTGAGCAAATCAACATATTAAGGGTATCAGGGTGGGCCAAAGAGTACAAAATTATGCCGTATGCAAATACTCTTATATTTGTATCTAAGCCTGATGTTATGATTCCCAACCTATTAACTACTGTTAATAAGTTTGGACTCCTCGGGATATAAAATTAATTGGGGATAAATCAGAAATCTTAAGCATTAACAAATGTACTCACAAAGGCCTTTTCTCAAATTGGGACATTACATGGCCATCCTCATATGAAATATGTAGAATACCGCTTCCCAAAAATATTCAGGACATCCCTAAGATAAATATAAAACCAATTATTGCCCAAGCGGTTAACCATTTGGGGAGATGGAGTTCATTAAACCTCAGTTTGTGGGGTAAAATTAATAAACTGAAAATGCATGTCCATCCCAAAATTGTGCATGTCCAAAGGGGTCTCCCTATTTGTATTCCTCAAACATCTTTTAAAAAATTCAATAGTATCTTCAGAATGTTCATTTGTGGTATAGGTAAGAAACCTAGTCTGGCTCTCAACAAATTACAGCTCCCCCATCTCTGGGAGGATTTAGTTTTCCCAACTTGGAAAATCATCTTCTCTCTTTTTTGTTAAGCTAGGCATCTTTGTGACTGTTCGATATTACCACACAGACCCCACCTTGAGTTCAGATTGAAGAAGAATTGGTATACCTTCTCCCTCTTTCAGGCATTGTAGGATCAAATGATTATAGATTTGATGCCTTCAGCTCCCACAATAAGGGCTCATAGGTGAACTTGGCTAGAAAGTTCTACTTCCATACTGCCACACAGAAGTGGTCCTATGGCGCAATCCTATCCCTAAAATTTGTGGCAAACATAGGCACTGACCCCTTGGGTGCTCCGGGGCTGGAGTACCCAAGGGAAAAAAAATGGTGGGTGCTGAGCACCCACCAGCAGCCCCCTACCAGAACCTCTCCTCCCCCTAGCGCCTCCTGCTTACCGGTGGGATCTGCTGATCAGCATGTCTCCCTCCCTCCCAGCGCCTACCGTCTGTCCCGGATCAGCTTTTTGCAGCATCAGGAGGGGCTGGGAGGGAGGAGTGAGGGTGCGTGAGCTCAGGGGAGGGGGCGGAACTGGGTGGGAAAGAGGCAGGGCGGGGGCAGGTGTGGGAAGAAGCAGGGTGGGGGTGGGGCCTTGGGGGCAGGAGTGGAATGGGGGCAGGGCCTGGGCAGAGCCCGGGGAAGCACCCCCCCCATCAGATTAGAAACTCGGTGCCTATGGTGGCAAAACCTTGTTGTGAAGAAATTGGATGGACAGAAATTATGACAGCTAACTGACAGTGATAAGTTTAAACCATTGTAGATCTTCAGCAACAGTTTGACTTGCCCTGCTCTGGAGTATCTATATATCTCCAGTTAAACCATTCACTTATGAATGTATTTGGATTTGATGTATTGGGAGTTCCAGAACTTTTGTTATTTTGGAGAAAACTTCCTGGATTTACTTGGCCCGCAGTGTCCTTTTACAATTGTCTGGCCCAAAAAACTGGGCTAAAGATTGATAATTGGACAGTTGCTTGGAATAGAAATTTGGATAACAACTCCCTCTGCCATAATGGAATACAACTGCTTTTAATGTGAAAAAAACCAGCTATAGACCCGAGACTACAGCTTATTCACCAAAAGAAATTTTAAAAATATACTGGTACTGACATAGGCTAATGATAATGGACATCTTGACCGCCGTTGGAAATATAACTCCTTTGGTTCTATGTTAGCTCATATGTTTTGGAAGTTCCACTTTATCAAGAATTTCTGGCATGGGGTGGGTCAAAGCACCAATTTGATAGTGGATACTAAATTGGAGCCCTCCTGCTTAAGTTTCATTCTTAGATATACTCCCAATACTTGGAATCACTCTGCCTTGTTGGGAGGTAATCTCCAATGTGCAGCTTTGGTTGCTAAAAATTAATCCTGCAAAAAATGGAAAAGTCAATCCCCACAAAATACTGATGCTTGGTTCAGTGATATGGCTGACCTCACCGCTAACAAATGACTGACATTCCAGAGAAAAGGAATGCCTGAAAATTTCAAGGCAGTTTGGGCTGAATTTTTAGATGTCTATGAAGATAGATGTGTCGCTTCCCCTCTGCCCACTTTGTTCTAACCCTCTATTTATTTTGTGTATTATGATTAATCTGGTATTTCAGTGTATTTGTTGCATTTGGAAAAAAATAAAAATATAAATAAGCAGATTCTGAATATATTCATAACCTCCCTCCAAAACTTGTTAATATTGATAGGCCTGAATCAAGTCCCCCAGATAAGACACAACTGCCAACCTTGTGGTCAGTGACAAATTTTAAAATTTGGAGCTTGAGTCTTTCTTGAGTAAGTACACCTCTACCCCGATATAACGCGACCCGATATAACACGAATTCGGATATAACGCGGTAAAGCAGCGCTCCTGGGGGGAGGCGCTGTGCACTCCGGCGGATCAAAGCAAGTTCGATATAATGCGGTTTCACCTATAATGCAGTATGATTTTTTGGCTCCTGAGGACAGCGTTATATCGGGGTAGAGGTGTATCTCTATTTTAGATACAATCAACCAGACAGGTTCAGTGACTGGCCCAAGGCCACACAGCACATCAGTGGCAGAGCCACGATTTTAACTCGTTTGAAGTATCTTTATCAAATGAAGTTATGTAACAGGTTAGGGTGAAGAAAAACCACCACCACATCCCAACACCAAGAGTAGTTATAGTATGTGGTCTGGAAAGGGAAATGATTTATATCAAGGAGGTTTCTCAGCTATTGCTTTACTGATTGCATTAAACTCCACTTCTCCTTCCAGCTAGCTAGAAGGTTTCAGGGCATCATATGTGGGCCCATCTGTTGACACGAATGCTAGGGTTGAGCAATTAAGACAACAGAATCCTCCTACCTGGCTCAAAGCCATTGAGTGGAATTAATTATACTTATTAACCCCAATTTTAAATCAAGTATCTTGTATAAGTGAGAGATATTCCCCTCAGGAGTAGTTAAAGATCCATCCCTTCATATCCAATATTGACTGTATGTACAAAAATTACAGTTAAAAAATAGGAGGAAGAGTAAAATAGTGTTACAGTATTTATGAAAAATGTAGATTTCTTTACATCGATGTTGCTCTTGTACACCAAAAATGGAATCCCAGTTAGAAACTTGTAGGTAGTTTTGATGATATTTCTACTTGCCATATAAAGAGCAACAATTATTTACATTAGTCCCACCAAAGATCATTAAGGCATTCTATCCATTCACAACCTAAGGTGATGTGTGTGTGTGTGTGTGTGTGTGTGTGTGTCTTCTTTCTTCCACTATGATAATATCAGGGTGAATAGGTTTGGTCTGTGCCAGTAAGTTTTTATGGTAATTTTTCAAGTTTTTGTCCACAGTAGTGGAAATAATAGCCTCAATCCTACCAGCAACTTCATATGAGTTTATGAACATGACTTTTTTAGAAAATAATTTGATCTTATTTAGAAGCTTCAGGTGATGGAGAAATCACTACATCCCTTTGTAATACATTCCATTGATTACTGGCCTTCACTTTAAAACTAGACAATTTCTACTACCACTTGATTTTGTTTAACTGTAATATGCTAGATTAAAGAGCCCTCTAGAATCAGATCATCTTCTCCCCTCCCACCCCCAGCTCTAATATAGGCAATTATAGATCATGAGGAAGTCATATTTTAACTCTCTCTCCAATAACCTAAATAGATTCAATTCCTTTCATAACATGTATTTTCTAGACCACATATGCTGGCAGCTCTTCTTAGAACCCTCTCCAGTTTCTCAATATTCTCTTTAAAGTGTTGACACCAACACTGGACATGGTATTCCAGTCGCAGTCTCACCAATGCGCCATACACAGTGGTAATATCACTTCCCCATTTCTGCTTCATAGGCTTGTTAAAAGCACCCAAATATTGTAACAGTAGTCTTAGCCAGTGGGACACACATCACATCTCATCTACTATGACCCTTATGTCCTTATGATATTGTGTGCTTGCCTCTTGCCAAGGGGCAAAGAAATCCACACTTGAGATCTGTAACTGCCAGCAGTTACTCCCACATCAGAGTATCCAAGGGGCTGCCAACCAAGGGCTACTGCGTCCATTCGTATAGATGCATTTGTATGGGTGGGGGAAGCCAATAGGGAACAGGGAGAAGGGATAGGTCAGTGGTTTAAGCTTTGGCCTGCTAAACCCAGTGTTGTGAGTTTAATCCTTGAGGGCGCCATTTAGGGAACTGGGGTAAAAATCTGTCTGGGGATTGGTCCTGCTTTGAGCAGGGGGTTGGACTTGATGACCTGCTGAGGTCCCTTCCAACCCTGATATTCTGTGAGAAGAAAAAAAACCTGTCAGGTCCCTGCTGCATACTCAAAAGGGTCAGCATAAAAAAACAAAAAAGTCCACAAACATAATCTTCAGTGAGGTAGTTCAAAGACTCAGAGCTCTTGCACAAAACCAGACTTATGAAGAAGGGATTGATTCCCTTTTTAGCAAAATAAAACTCACTAAATAAGTAATAAGGTTCCTGAGGTTCTCCCCACCCACTCTTTAACTTACTTCAATGACTATAAGCATCCTGAATAGTGTCTTCCGAAACAATTACAGCTTTAAAGTGCTATTAATGGGCATTGAAAAAATACAGTGATTGATAAGATGTGTGTTTTTTAATGAGACTACAGCTGAGTACGATATTAAATATAAAGTTAGGATGCAATAAAAATCTCCTATAGAGCAGGATAGAATTAGGGAGACCTGCAAGAAACAAGGATCACTAAACGGGTAAGAGATTGCTTCCCTGTATTATTTATGGATATTAAATTGATTTTTAACCACTATTAATATTTAGTTAATAATTAGGTACAGAATGTCCCTGTTTGACTAGATGGTTCTAATATAGAACTCACTGATAATTCTTGTTTGGTATGTGTGTTTTTATTGTCTGAGCCTGGTATTGTATTTGTTTACTGTATTAAATAAAATGTTGAAAATTATGGAGTGTACTTCAGTGAACTTCTTTAAAAATGTAGTCAAAGACATTCCTCTGCAATAGCGAAACACACAGATTGTTAGCATATGGTATTTTTACATGTGCTCATGGATTTTTTTACTCCTACCTTAACATAAAAGTTATAGAACAATGTAGCTAGTAGATACATATAATACCAAGGTAATATAAACGTTAAGATAAAATTGAAGTTATGGAGCTTGCACATTTTTAACTGATAGACGTTTGGTACAAGTGTAGGTCCCAGTGTTGTAATCTGATCCTACTGATTTCAATGGGGCTCCGTAGAAGTGCAAGGGTCCATGCACCTGGACTGGAGTCCAGGACAGGGGCTGGCCATACTTCATATGACTAAATGACTACTGATATGTTGATTTTGGATTAAATATTCAAGTAAGTAGAAGGAACAGATAGTATATTGATCCTATTGACAATACATGACCTGATCCTAAGAAGAGTCTGCCCTTGCAATTCCCACCACAGTCACTAAGGAGTATCAGACCCACATTTAATAACCACTATGGAACTAAATTTGCTTTATTAAAATTTCACTGTGTGAAACAAGCTACATAACAGATTAGAAAGCATAAATACAGCAATATTCAATTATCTGTAACTTTTAAATTAGGCAAGTATTGGTGTAACAAACAAATAATAAATCACCGGTGCCCGAAAAAAAGATCAAATTAAATTGGATGAATAATTCCAGTTGTCATAAATACAAAATTAGATCATTAAAAAACCCTCCAGAAAGGCAGGGTCTTAAAGTGCTTTGTTAATAGTGTTGTGCCATGTGTTCAAATGTGATTAAGTCTAAAATGCTGCTGGTGTGCACTGGAGCGAACAAGACAACAGGGCAGATCTTTTCACACATTGCTTGCTCAGAGTTACGAACTGACCAGTCAACCACACACCTCATTTAGAACCAGAAGTATGCAATCAGGCAGCAGCAGAGACCAAAAAAAAAAAAAAAGCAGATACAGTACAGTACTATGTTAAACGTAAGCTACTAAAATAAAGGAAAAGCAGTATTTTAATTCTGCATAGTAAAGTTTCAAGCTGTATTAAGTCAATGGTCAATGTTCAGTTGTAAGTTTTTGAAAGAACAACCATAATGTTTTGTTCAAAATTCCGAACATTTCAGAGTTACAAACAACCTCCATTCCCGAGGTGTTCGTAACGCTGAGGTTCTACTGTACTACTGAAGCTTTCACTGCCATTGAACTGAAGCTCATATGAATATGACCCGGCACACTTTTTCTTTAGTGTTTCCTGAAAGGCAGCGTGGCTCACTGATAATTCATGTATCGTCAGGCTCTCAATTCAGTGTCAGAGTCTCAACTCTACCACTGAGTGGCCTGACAAGATACTTCAGGATAGAACCCCTCTTGTACTAGAGGAATCAGAGGAATGGAAGGGCATACATGGCTGCTGACTAGCTTTCCACTCACTTCCTTGTTCCTTAACTGAAGTGCCCTGCAGTGCAAGTTAGAGCAGCCTCATATCCACTCTAGCATCAGTAAATAACTCCCAAGGAACTTCTCTGACAGTCAATATCAGAGCACATTTATGCACCATCTTCCTCCCTTCCTGCCTCTCATGTACTCTATCCATCCCTCCAGTTTAACTCAAAATCCTTCTCATACTGGAATGAATCAAGAGTGGCTAGCATAGGGACACACTAGCTCTCCACCAACTGATGCTCCCTTAAAGTCCTGTTTCTGGACTTGAGAAGCCAAGGCTCTAGCCCTTATCCTCCTTATGCCCATTTAGCCTTCTGTCAATGGGGATAAAGGTATTTATCTTTCTGTGTAAAGTACTGAGCCCTCAGATTAAAATCCCAAACATTACTACGTGAAGAGGTAAACTCAGTTGCCAGGAACAGATTTGATTGATACATGTGAAAATATGAAGGTTAAGAACCACAATACTTTCTCTGGAAAATGCAATCTAAAATTGAATTGCTGTAAACATGGTTAAAAAAAGGTGGGGGGCTTTGATTGCAGTGTATGTATACAGGAAGGCAGAGCTGAAGGAGGTGTTGGCAGCGGTCGCTGGATGGAACTAGTACTGTGCAAAAGACCAGTTCTCCAAAAGTTACAGCTGCATGAATCCTCATCTTCAATGGCAGTATACCTGTGAGTAACTATGTAGGATCAGACTCCAGCATGGAAACGTTGTTTACCTTGCTTCTCAGAACATCCTCTTTCAACAGTCAGACCTCAATGGCAGGGAAGGAGTGTTTGGTCCATCTCCAAGGCTAGGATAAAGTAGAAGAGCCCAGCAGTTCCAAGCCTGACAATATTCAGAGAAAACCAAGATTACAGGTAAGGAAACCAGTGTTACGATACTTGGAGATATCCAAGGGGTGATGTCTACACTAGAGTAATTAATGAGTTAGCCAACACATATGAACATGCTAGCCTAGACACTCCACAAATGTTTGTTCAAAGAGATGTATGGTAGCTGGTATTAACTGGCAGCTAGCTCACTCAGGTTAAGAAGCTCAAGTTTAGAAACCCACTCAAACAGGACAGAATGGAACATCTCCAAAACACACCTGAGTTTTTAGACACATCAAGAATATTCTTTAGTGAACATTACCAAAACCTGTAAAAGAAATCTAAGAGGTCAGATACCATCCAGACTGTGTTCATTTAGCAAAGGAGATCACAGATTAACTCCAACAGTGTGAACTTTGCTATACACAGGTCTAAAAACCAGACTGATTAGCAGCAGAGTCCTGTGGCACCTTATAGACTAACAGACGTATAGGAACATGAGCTTTCGTGGGTGAATACCCACTTCTTCGGATGCATGTAGTTTTCCACTACATGCATCCGACGAAGTGGGTATTCACCCACAAAAGCTCATGCTCCTATACGTCTGTTAGTCTATAAGGTGCCACAGGACTCTTTGCTGCTTTTACAGATCCAGACTAACACGGCTACCCCTTTGATACTTTGAGACTGATTAGGATGTTTGGAAGCAGGTTATTTCCTTACACACAAAAAACTGCTAGGAGTATTATATATTCAGTGGCAACAGGGTCAAGCCCCATGAAGGACAAATCCAGTAGTCTTTACCAAGGCCAAAAACCTCCAGAGGTTGTTGCAGCTCTGCTGCGGTTTATTTACTCCCCCCACCCCACTTTTATCTGCACCCTAATGCCAATTTAACATTTTCTGAAGTTTTACGGTAATCTCTTGGAAGCGCAAAGATAAGACAGTCTAATACTAAGTGTCAGTTACCAATGATCAAAGCGATTTCCTCAAATAACTCAGACATGTGAAATTGGCAGAATCTTCCCCAGGGTACGGATGTGAACTGAGCAGGGTAGGTAGTATTCTCACATTCTAGGGTTTTAGAGACCTCTGGCTGTATCTTATGTCTTGTTAAGCTTCCCAGAAGCCTGAGTGTTTCATAAAACAGCAAGACACTGTGAGGCTTTTTTCAGTAAGGCATTTAATATCTTGTTTTAGGAATTCTATTGACATTTTTATTAGATAATATCATAGCCACACAGATTTTTACTAAAACGTTTGAGGATTTCAACAGTTAGGTCATTAAGCAAACGTTCAGGATAAATTGTGTTTAGTTTTGTATATTAGAAGGAAGGTCCATTTCCCCTTAATACAATAAATACATTTCCTTAACTAAGCTTCACAGTTCTGCACTGTTTTTAACTCTACCATATTTGTGTGTCAACAAAGATTTTATAGGCAGTGCATACTATAATTAAGATTGTATGATATTTTCCATATCAGACCCCAATTTCAGTTGTTTCTAACTTTGAAATTCCCTTGGTCAGGCATCCATGTCAGGCTAAAGGGTTTTTGGCAAGTTTCAGCAAGAACACTTTAGCCATTTCCAAGAACAAGATTAGAGGAGAACGTGTCATTTTCCCCACGTTAAAAAAAAAAAAGCCAAAGCCACTGGGTCACTGAAGCTCTAATGACACCATATTTTGAAGGCACCGGCATGAAATTTGCAAGGCAGGGTGATGTGGTAAGGGGAGTGGGGCTCTCCCTGGTGTGCATTTTGCTGTTCCTGTGGGGATAGGGTGACCAGACAGCAAGTGTGAAAAATCGGGACTGGGGTGGGGGGTAATAGGAGCCTATATAAGAAAAAGACCCAAATATTGGGACTGTCCCTATAAAATCAGGACATCTGGTCACTCTATGTGGGGAGGAAAAAACACCCACATTCAGCCAAGTTATAGGCCTGGGGGGAGAGAAACTGTTCACACATGCTCAGTTGGGACTAGCTAGAGAGTTAGGCAGCTTAATTCTCTAAAGATGCCATTTGCACTGAGCATGCTCCAGCCCGGGGCTTTCCAGGATTTTCCCTGCAATTGCTGATGCCAGAGTCCACTGTAGCACTAGGCACCAAAACTGAAAACGGGGAGACTCTCTCTCCTGTGTTCTCTATGCTCCCTTTTGGTACCCACACACGCAAAAGAGAAGCAGCCTACTCTAGGGGCAAAACAGCTGTGCCAAAGGGTATTCCCACCCGAAGTGTCCTCCTATGACAGGGCAAGGCATGACTGCTTCAGTTTCCCCTCTCAGGTAACCCAAGGACTCATGCAAGTTGTCTGTAACAAAAGTCTCCAAACATAGTTCATATTACCCCCCAGTGCATGTAATCCTTAATACTCCCACTGTTTCCAGCAGGAATGACCCCCTCTATCCCACCGCCTTTCTGCTAGGAGATCATTCTTACCATATCCCAATGTCTTCTGCCACATCCAGACTCCCAGTAACTCCCCTTCTGTCCCTCTCCCAAGACAGCCACCCCAGCCCTTCCAGATAGAGCACAACCCTGCTCTTCCCAGCAGGATCCCCACTGCCTTTCTGCTGAGAGACCATCCTCTCCAGGCAAACATCCCTCACTCCCCCTACCCTCTCAGCTGTTCCCGGGTCCAGCTCTCCATTATGGAGATATCAATGTGTAAGCCCATCACAGCTGCTCCCCTGCCTTCAGCCCTCTCTGGCTCTTGGCTTTAGCTTTTCAGCTGAGAATCAGCAAAGCTGCTGCTGCTGCCTTCAATCCTCTCCAGCCCTCACTCTCTGGCTTAGGGACAGCAACCAGCAAACTCCTCCTGCTGCTCTTCTGCCTTCAGCCTTCCCCTGTGAACCACTTTCAGACTCTAGTAGCCCTTAGCACCTGCCAATCTCACTTTCCAAGCACCCTGCCCCACCAGATCTTGGTCTTATCTGATCTCTCACTCCCTAGGTATCTTTCCTCTCAAGTTCTCCCTGATTCTTTTTAGTTCCAGGTGCTGCCCCACCAAACTGGGAGCACATGTTCTTGCACAGGGGACCTGCTTAATTTAAAGGGGCCAGCGACACTGGGATAAGTTGGGAGGGGCAGGTGGTGATTATGACAGGATGAGCAAAAAGATTGGGAGTAACAAGACGATTGTACGAAGAACTCAATTCTGGAGGGGGCTAAGATTAGTTGGGTAGGGAGACTAGAACAAAGAGCTAGGTGGAAAATTAGCTAGGAATAGGAAGTCTCAGGGAATGGAGAGTAGGAGAGGTGGGTCTGTGACCATTAGGCCACATTCTACTCCAAAATCTAACATGGAACCCAAGATTGTTCTAGTTTCAACAAGTATCAGTGAAACCCACAGGTAAAGTCTCCCCCTTGAGTGCTGGCCCATAGAAAAGTAACAGGCTGGGTAAAGTTTCTCCATTAGCTCAAATGGTAGAAGACTCTGCCGTAGATCTAAAGATCTGAATTTTGCTGCTGATTCAAGCTGGGAGTCAAATTGTCTTTCAAATTAGCCAGAAAACTATGTTAAAATATTCAAATTGCAAAATCAAGCACTAAAAAGGTAGGAAACGCCAGAATTAAGGCTGCCCATTAAGCCATAATGTGTTCCTTGTGCATAGGGCATTATGACGTAGTTAATGATCACATTTTTTTCCCCATAGGACCCCTTCCTCATTCAGTGCACACAAAGGACCCAATCTGGGGACAAATCACAGTTGTGTAGTAGATAAGACTTTTGTCCCATTTGTTACAGAACTTGGAAGGTGTTTAGTGAATGAGCTAGGGGACTGCAGGAAGAGAACAGATGTTGTCATGGCTAATGCAGCCCTGGAGAATTGGATTCTATCTCTGCCTGTGCCAAAAGTTGGTGTAATGGCGTTCCTCACATTCTGGGTGCCGACTTTCATATCCTGGGGTCTGATTTGCAGAAATGCTGGTTGGGAATTTTTCAACAAAACTGTTTCTCATAGGAAAATGCCAAGTTGTCAAAACCAAAATTATTCACAGGAGCCACCACCTGTCGAGAGAGGTTGCTGAGATCCAGGATGGAATTTCTGTTGCCGGCAGAGGGGGAGAGGAGAGAAGAAAAGCAGAGAGCCCATACCCCAGAAACACCAATAGCTTCATGGTTAGGGCACTCACCTGGGCTACGGGAGACCTGAATTCAAGGCCCTGCTTTCCTTAGACCAGGGATTTGAACCTGATCTCCTATATGCATCCATGTGAGTGCACTAACCACCAGCTATTGTTTTTTCTGGGGTATGGGCTGGTGCTCTCTCACTGGTTTGTCAACGAAAAGTCTTTGAAAGGTCTTAGCTTTGTCTTGCTGTGAAAATAACCATGGGACGTGAAAGTAGTTTCCTACCCGGCACTGGTGCTAAGCACTCACAACTGCAGCTGAAGTCAATGGAAGCTCTGCTCTAAGCTTACCAAGTGTATATATAAATAGTAAGAAAAACCAGGCCCTAAGCACCTCAAATTGAGCACCCTAAATTAGTGGATACTTTTGATCTTAACTGTGTGCCTCAGTTCCCTAGCTGTAAAATGAGAGTAAACTCCCCTTCCCCACAACACAGATGAAGATAAATCAATTAATATTTGTGAAGCAGGCACTATATTGATAAGCACTGTAGAAAAGCTAATGAAGTTACTTCTGTTTTTAGATCAGAATTCCAAGTGTGCAGTAAACAGGGCATGGGCTACATTTGAACGATGTAGATAAAATATTGCATATCTGCCCATTAAGTGAGCATCACCCATCTTGTGCCCTGAACAAGGCAGGCATCTTGTGGAAAAAATAGAATGTGATCATGTATTTAAAGATTGTATCATAATGCATATGCAGAAGGGGAACAAGTTATGGTTACACAGGCAATCATAGTTCTGGCATCTCCTAACTTTGGAGAGCTTGACTTTGCCACCTTAATAGTGTTTTTAATGTTCTCCCTTTTCTACATAATTTTTTTTTTTTAAAGAAAACTGAAAAAACAAATTCCATCACATGGCACCATATCAACACTCACATGGATCAGCAGCAGAGCTGGAACAATTATATCCATTGCACTGACCTCTGCTAATTGAGCTAACCAAGTAATTGATAGCAGTAACAAACTGTGATCCTCTCTATGTGGACCAGCACAGAGGGGAGATTGACAGATACTTGCGAACAGCAGAGGTAGGGTGAGACTCTTGGGCTCCATTTCAGGTTCTAGAAGAGTGTTCTCTAGTGGGCACACACATTCTGCCCATTCCTCCTTCTCCCTCCAGTGTAACTCTTTCTGCCCAGTCTCCTCTAAACCATCCCTTTCCAGGGTTCCTTGCCCCAGTTCCATTGTCCTCACCTAGCCAGTCCCAGTCTCCACTGCAGTGTATCTCATTCCTTTCACAGCCACGCTCCAGCCCTCTCCCCACCTCCTGATTCCTCATCCTGTCTCTCTCCCAGCCATCTTGGCCTCTGGTGGCATAAACCAGCCACCCACAGTCCCCCTCCCTATTGGCTCCTACTTCCAATCTTCCTCCCCAGGCTCCTCCTCCTACCTTAATGCCCAGCTCACCCACTTCCCAGCTGCTTGTCCTAACAAGTTCCTGTTCACCCCTGCCCCCTCATCAGACCTGTCTCCCTCCCCACCCCCCAATCCCATTCCTTAGTTCCCTATCTTCTTCTCCACCTCCATACACACCAGCCTCCAGTCCCTTCTTCTCCCCACCATCCTTCAGCTCTTTCTCCTAAAATACTCCCACAGGTCTATCTCTTGTACACTCTTGCATTTGACTCTGACAGCTTCCTCCCCTATGCTGGCTAAACCCCAAAGGCTTCCTGTGCTGATATCAGGTGTCTGGACACTGCACCCACCTGACCCAGAGCAGCAATTACAAGGGAAATCCTACTCAGTCTTGGGCTGGAGCAAGGTCAGAATCTAGAGGGGATGGAATCTTTGGGGAACCTGAGGACTCTAGGCACGTGAAGACTGATTTTTTCAGAGGATTATAATTTGGCCAAATTGGAGCAGATTTTCACAGGGACAACAAAAGGCACATGCCTGAAACAAAGGCAACAAATATGATAAACTTCAACTCCCTGTTCCAAAGCATGGGCATGGTGGAGCTTTTCAAAGAAAAGGCTGCTAAAATGTTTTTAATGAGAAAAAACATTTGTTCTCAGAAATGACTAAGCTTTTTGGAAAACTTCAGCCAAAACACATTCATCCTGAAGCACCGGGCATGTGAAATTTTTGCCCAAAGAGTTAAAGTTTGGCAAAAGGTATAAGCATAGCTGTGCAAATAACTGTTTGTTTTGTTTTGTTTTTTGTTTTCTGGCTATTCGGGGCGGGGGGGGGGAGAAGGGGGAAGTGTTTGCTTCAGGTAGAGTTTAGGAAACAGTGGTCTAGATTAAATGATAAAGGTAGGTGAATAAGTTGAAATGATTTGCTGTCAAACTGGGAAGCCATAACTAGTGGGATCCCAGAGGGATCTGTCCTGTGTCCAGTACTATGCAAGGTTTTCATTAATGACTTGGATAGTGCACTGGAGAGAATGCTTATAAAATTTGTGGATGAAACCAAGCTGGGAAGGTGGGGGTGGAGGGGAAGGCTCTACCAAGTCTCCTCCAGACACTACTTCTAGCTGTTTATAATGTCATTTTCCACCTTCCCTGCTCCCTATTCATAGCATATGAAGGGTTCTCTAGGCAAAACAAACAGAGTAAGGTCTCCCCCCCACCCCCTTATGAGAAGGGGGGGAATCCCAGTGAAAGAAAAGAAAGGCAAAGATGGCCTGGCTCTTAGGCAGTCTGTCAGGATTCAGCTCTTTGGGCTTTGCCTATTAACAAATCTATAGTAATTTATTAGGGTCTACCTCAAGCCTCTCTTCATGAGGCAGCCTGCTTTGCAGTTGGTCCGTGCAGTTTTGGGAGCAATGAGGCTAGCAGTTCTCCCTCTTCACTGATCTCTCCCTCTCTGCTCAGAAGTGTCTAAGGTGTGGGAACCCTCCTTCTGTATACCACCCCTTCCTGTGGGGGCTTGTCCCTCTTTAAGCACCTCACCTCCAGGCAGAGCAAGCCTTACAGGTGCACCTCATTATTGCTAAAGAGGCCCACCAGAGCTCATTTGTTTCCTCTCTACTATAGCGAGAGTGTGCCCCTTCACAGAGGGGTTGCACTTTGGAGGATAGGATTAGAATTGAAAATAACCTTAACAAGTTGGAGAATTGGTCTGAAATCAATACAATGAAATTCAGAGACAAGTTTCTATACTATACAAATGGCTACACTTACTGCGGTGTGTAGAGTACGGGTGCGCCGTGTGTAGCTACATGCCCAAGTGAAAGGCTCCAGAGGGGGGAGGTAGTGGGGAAAGACTCCAACAGAGGATGAAGCTGCTAGAGCCTTTCCCTGAGGCGGGAGAATTTCCCAGCTGCCTCCCCACGGCCAGAGCCTTTCATTTTGGTGGGGAAAGTCACTACACGGCTAAAAACTAGCAATGTAGACATGGGAGGCCCTGCCTGGAGATGCAGAGAGCCTGTGTGGGGTACATAGCCTGGGGTTCAGGCACATAGGGCAATCCACTCTACTCACCTTAGCCATGCCTCTCTGTCTACACACTGTCTCTTGATACTTATGCTAGCTGGGCATGCAGTGTCTGTACACTACATGCCCCCATAAACATACCTTTTGGAAGGAAAAAAAATCAAATGCACAACTACAAAATGGGGAATAACTGGCTAGGTGGTAGTACTGCCAAAAAGGATCTGGGACTTACAGTGGATCACAAATTGAAAATGAGTCAGTGTGATGCAATTGTGAAAAAGGCTAATGTCATTTTAGGGTGTATTAATAGGAGTGTCATATGTAAGACACAGGAGGTAATTGTTCCCCACTACTCAGCCCTGATGAGACGTCAGATAGAGTGCTGGGGGCCACCCTTTAGGGAAGAGACAGAGAAATTGGAGACTGTTCAGAGAAGAGCAACAAAAATGATAAAAGGTTTACAAAACCTGACCCATAAGGAAAGGTTAAAAAAAAACTGGATATGTTTAGTCTTGAGAAAAGACAACTGAGGGGGGACCTGACAACAGTCTTCAAATATGGGAAGGGCTGTTATAAAGAGGATGGTGATAGACTGGTCTTAATGTTTACTGAAGGTAGGACAAGAAAGAATGGGCTTAATATGCAGCAAGGGAGATTTAGGTTAGATATTGGGGAAACCTTTTTAACTATAAGGCCAATTAAGCTCTGGAATAGGAGTCCAAGGGAGGTTGTGGAAGTCCCATCTTTGGAGGTTTTTAAAAACAAATGGGACAAACACCTGAAAGGGATGGTCTAGGTTTACTTGTCCCTGCCTCAGTGCAGGGGGCTAGACATGATGACCTTTTGAGGTCCATTCCAGCCCTACATTTCTAGGATTCTATAAAATATTTCCTTTTATTTTTCTAAATAAATTTAAAGCAAAATTGGAACTAAAAGTCATTTTGACTAAAAAAGAAATCATAGTGTTTCATTCTGAAAGTGTCAAATGAAATTATTTAGAATTTTTTAAAAGAGAATTCCCAGACCAAAACACCTCAGTTAACTTAACAATTTCACAAAATATTTTGGTTGACCTGAATATGCATTTTTCAGCAGAAAACAGTTTTGGCTGAAAAATTTTACTCAGTTCTAGTTATGAGAAACTGAAAACAGATTTGATAAGGGGAACATCAGGAAACCTTTATAAGAATGGCTGGTAGCACCAACTATGATTTAAGAAACATGCTCAATCTTGCACATCAAGTCAGTGACAGAGTTGGGAACAGAACTCAAGACTCCTGTTTGCCTGTCCCCTGCTCTCCTCTGTAGGCCCTCTCCAGGAAAGAAACATTTGTAACTGCCATCCTCATGAATCCATGTTGCCAGTAGTCATAATAAATCATCATCAACAAAAACGTTCTCCAAAATCTCTGAAGCATGTAACTCAGTGCTCATTAGGAGACAAAAATAAATTCCTTTTAAACCACCAAAAGCCTGAATTTTCATGCCAGAAATTTCCCTTGCTGGCTAGAGCCCAAACTTTTATGGATAGTGTAAGCTTTGCCTCAGAAGCTAAGTAGTTACTGTGGTTTAGTGATTACAATTCATCATTGTCTGTCTTTAAAGGAGGTTTATATGGAAGGGATATGTGTATAACAACAAGTAATTACAGAGGAAAATGTATTTTATATTGCGCTTTAGTTCTTGCAGCTGAAGAAAATCATTGTGTAAAGTTAAGCAAACAATTATATTACATGATACAAGTCAAAATGCATACTAGATACATAACAATTCAAACAACCCCCTCCCACCCACATGTGAAAGAAAATGAACCAGCTGATTCAATCTGCTAGTTGGGGATAAAATAAATCCATTACCATTAATGCACTTAACAATGTGATCTCTTCCACCATCCTATAACATGTTATATACAAGTTACAGTTTATTCCTAAATTGATGTGTACACACAAATGTAAGCAATTATATTGTCAGTATTCCAGTGGACCATAATTAGCAGCTCACATTAGTAACACCCTGAGTTTTCTCTCATTCTGGGTCTGTAATTAGTATAATTAAGATAATATTTCAATTACAAGGGTTGAATCTCTTATCTAACATAATGGGAGACTGAGTACATTTTAGAGTGGTTGTCCTTTTAAAAGCAATCAGATTAATCCATTTAGTCAGGATCCCCTGTCCCCGTTTCACCAATGGCCTAACATGTCATGGAAGGTATGGCTGCTATGAAAGGCCATGGATTTTAGCCTTGCAAGAATTCTCTCTCTTCTCAATATTAGTTAATCTGGAGCAAAAGGCTATTAGATCGGAACTGGTCATAGTTACCAGTGTAATGGAAGGATTTATGGTCTGATCCTGCCAGCTGCAAAATATCCTCAATGCTAATCAACTAAAGGGAACTGAGGGCCCTCAGCACTGTACAGCTGCAGCTCTTCCCTCTTGAGTTTCTAGTCTGGTGTGCCTTCTCGTTTTCAGAGAGCAGCTGCTAACAATGTACAGGTTTGGCACCTCTCTTCCATTTTTGCTTTGTTTCCTATCCCCCACATTTTTGCTAAGCAATGCAGCATGACTGCGGATTTGTTTTTTTCTCCTCCAATCAACAAGAGTATTATTTCTGCTCTCTCTTACTTCCCATCATATAAGGATAAAAGTCTTTTCATTTGAAGTGTGTCACAAATAACTAGCCCCTCCAAAAAAGGGAGCAGGGCCTAGTGCACCTGGGACCGATTACGTGCTGCCCAGTAGCCTTAAGGGAAGGCATCTGGGCTTTATAAAGGAGGAGACAGCTGCAGGCAGGTTTTTTGGTTGATGCTTGTGGTTGCTATAGGAAGTAAAAAAGGCTCTGGGAAGACCCTCAGTCAGGGCAACAAGGTCTGTAGAGAAGGCCAGACATCAGGCAAGAAGTGATAGGAAAGCAGGAAGATAGGCCCTTAGGGAGGTGGGGTTGGGCCAGGCCAACTGAAAGTATGGAGATGACATGTAGACTTGAGTTATTTCTTGAAAATGTTTGCACAGATATTAATAAATTGGATACCTGGAGAGAGAATGTTTAATATCTGGAGTGTGAGGGACTTAAGGGGCCCTAAATGAAGGGGAAACTAAGGCAGGCCTCAGCAGAGGCACTCTGGTTATCAGGGTACAGTACAAGGTAGGTATGATCTCTGACAGAATTTCATTTTTAGGCCTACTTCCTCCTCAGGACAGGCCTCGCCATTTTGTATAACCTCACTGTAAGCATACTGAAAAAGTTATGCGCAAGAAATGTTACTAGTAAAATGGTGAACAAACATAGCAGTTAGCAGTGGAAGTATTGAGCCATCAAGGTAAAATACACACCATGTAAAGAAGTAAACTTTAACTGTAGGCTAGTTTGCAGTGAAAACCTCTAATGAATAAATCTGAATTACTACTTTCAGTATATACACTTAAAAAAAAATTATTTGAAG
Organism: Emys orbicularis; assembly: GCF_028017835.1. Taxonomy (NCBI): domain Eukaryota; kingdom Metazoa; phylum Chordata; order Testudines; family Emydidae; genus Emys; species Emys orbicularis. The sequence continues at coordinate 172,494,580 of NC_088683.1, forward strand.
TATTGCCTTTTGAGGTGCATTGTGCTTATTTCTAAAAAAAACAGTTCTTCTGTTTGCTTTATAATGAAAGGTGGTGTTGTCAAGAGATTGTAAACTTCAAATATCAGAGATTACTCATCATGCTGAACTTTAGGGTATATTCTCATCTCTATGCATGGGGTGTTGTTCATGTGCATGAATCCCTAGGCAGCAAATAAGAATTCATTCTCAAATCTAAGTTTCAAATATGACTCAGAATTCAGCTCAGATATTCTTTGCAATTTCATTACCATTCAGCCCAGCCACTGGGCTTAAACTGATTTGTAGGGAATGTTTTGTTTTTACTAACATCGTTAGCACAAAAATACATACTTACAGTTCAAATATACCTCTCAAGAAGCAAAGCAGCACTGGTGGTGATGGACTAGGGGGTGCTCAAATGCAAGTATCTGAAGTCACCATAGTTTCGGAAAGCCTACTTCCTCCTCAGGACAGGCCTAGCCATTTTGTATAACCTCACTGTAATATCTGTGAACAAATAAGGCAAGGAGCAAAATATATATATGGAACTTCTGAGGAAATGTACCATTCCTTTAGCAGCTATTTAATTAGAGGGCGTTACCCTAAACCAATTAAATCTGTTTCTTGCACAGATTTGATACTTTTTCCAGCAAGGGTAATAGAGCCACTATGCTGCTGAGCAGAAAGAATGACCATCCTACAGTCCATACCTTTGATAATTCAGCAGTGGCAGGCTACTGTGTACCACTGACAAGCAGTTAGCTTAGGGCTTGGCTACACTTACATTTTATAGCGCTCTGACTTGCTGGCTCAGGGGGGTGAAAAATCACCCCCCTGAGCGCAGCAAGTCAGAGCGCTTTAAAGCGCCAGTGTAAACAGACTCCGAGCACTGGAAGCCGCGCTCGGAGCTAATCCCCTCTTGGAGGTGGAGTACACGCAACCACATTTGCACTTCAAAGCGCTGCCGTGGAAGCGCTCCCGTGACAGCGCTTTGAAGTTTCCAGTGTAGCCATGCCCTTAGTTGTCTTTCTGGCAACAGGTATGCAGTACTAGAGCACTAAAACCTGATCTCAGATTTTGAGGTTTGGGAAGAATGTGGCTAGCTATTTGATAATGATTATGTACTTAAGGGCTTATTAAATGGGAGGGGAAGTGGGGTTAATCTCAAACTTCTGGTTTTTCATTTTCTGAAACTATCTCTGAGGTGTGGGCTAGTGGCACCTACCTCCTATTTAGGCCTTTGAATATCTCCCCCAAAGGAGAAACTGAGTTTCAAATATTCTGTTTTTAATTCCATCCCCTCTGTCTATATAGTCTATTAATATTTTTGTATATTATACTGTTTATATTTACATACACACAATTTTAATCCTGTTCCACTGATTTTTAGACACAAGAATAGGTAGCACCTAGGGTAACCAGATGTCCCGATTTTATAGGGACAGTCCCGATTTTTGGGTCTTTTTCTTATATAGGTTCCTATTCCCCCCACCCTCAGTCCCAATTTTTCACACTTGCTGTCGGGTCACCCTAGTAGCATCCCACTATACCTAAATATTAGGTGTATGTAGTGCTCTGCAAGTACAATAGGGCAGATGTAGCTAATGAAAGACTACACTTTATTTACACAAATACATTACAACAATATGGACAGGAACTATATAGGGAAATGAGTGGGTCACTAGCTCAGTGTTCTTACATATTAGGAGGTAGGCAGACTAGTGCAAGAGGGAACAAAGAATGCAGGTGTAGAGGGGTTAACAAAAACTGCATGGTTCTGGGTCTATGCTCACTACTGGGGATAAAACCGGGGTAGCTTCTTGAAACCAGTCTTTCCTCCCTGATCCCACGTTTGTCTCCCAATACATCTGGCTACATAAATACCTCACGGATATAGGGATGCAGGCTCAGAAATCTGCTCCCATACCTAACTATATCATAAAGTCAAACTCAACTGCTTATTTGGAACTTCTCAAGCTGTTCTCTGCATTTCTGTCAAATACTATAAGCATGCCCATTTGCACAAGCAGTTCAAATCTGTACCTGACAAGTGTTCTGCCCCAACATTTAAGCTTTCCGTTAGTGCTTCAGTCATAGTCTTTTGTAAGCAGTAAATGTAAAGAGTTGCTAATCTTTACTAAGTATTTGCCAAATGCTGGGGACGCTTTGCAGGAATTTTAGTCAGGATTCACAGCTTGCACAAACAGCCATGCCCAAAATGTGTCATTCATAAGCTTCCATTATTTTAAAATACCGGATAGACACAACGTAAAATACTTTCAAGCAAGCTCATTACAAAGAAGGCAATATGTGAACTGTGACAGTGATGTGCTACAAACAGATCAGAATGAAAGCCATCTCCTTGTAACTATTTGTAGTTTACATTGGTCCTCTATTTGCTAACTGGCAGCAATGGCAGAAATGTGAATGAGTTAATTGTCAGTATTTTTATTAGAGTAGCACATTAGAGGTCCCAAATGAAATGAGAATACAATTGTGCCAGGCACTGTATAAATACATAGTAAGAGAGTCCTTGTCCTGAAGAGCCTATAATCTAAATCGGGGTGGCCAACCTGAGCCTGAGAAGGAGCCAGAATTTACCAGTGTACATTTCTAAAGAGCCACAGTAATACGTCAGCAACCCCCCATCTGCTCCCCCGCTCCCAGCCCCTCCCACCCACGGCAGCCCCAATGATCAGCGCCTCCCCCTCCCTCCCCACACCTCCCAAGGGGTGGAGTGGGGATAGGGCATGAGGAGGAGCCAGGGGTTGAGCAGTGAGCACCCCCCTGGCACATGGGAAAGTTGGCACCTGTAGCTCCAGCCCTGGAGTCGGTGTCTATACAAGGAGACGCATATTAACTTCTGAAGAGCCGCATGCAGCTCCGGAGCCACAGGCTGGCCACCCCGATCTAAATAGACAAAAACAGAGAAGGGTGGGAGAAAGGAAGTATTATTGCCATTATTTAGATAAGTGATTAAATAAGTTGCACAAAGTAATATAGGAAGTTTGTGACAGAGCATGACACTGAAACCAGTCTAGTGCTGTGACCACAAGACCTTTGTTCTTTTCAATTAAAAATCCCCAAGTGGTATATATATATATATATATATATATATAGTTCAATTGGGATGCTATGCTATCACTGTTCATTTGGATCCATTAATCAAATATCTTCATTAAACGTCGTCCTACCAGAAAGCATCAAGTTTTGCAGTGATATCAGGTTTCAGAGGCCAATTTTTTGACAGGACAGCTCATAGTGACTGGAATGAATTCCAATGTACCCTTTTTGGGAAACAATCAGATAATACCCAGAACTTTTATCATTTGAACTCAAGGTACGTTTTAAAGGTGGCTAAGCTTTGTTATGCACATTTCACAGATAGGGAAACTCAGGCAGAAAAGTTAAGTGATTTACTTTAAGTTAGTAGTAGAGCTGGGAACAGAACTACAGTCTCCTAACTACCGATCTGAGCATTATCTAATGGACCATACTGTCTGCTACTGACTTAGTTTGAATCCCAAATCCTTTTTTTAAAAATAGGCACAATGCTTTAAAAAAAATCAAGGAGTGTTTAAAACAAACAACAGAACCAAAGACATTGTTCCCAATGGCAAATTCTGTGCTCTTTGTTCCAGGAGCCTGATCCTGTGGAGTGCTGAGAATGTGCAATTCTAACTGAAGTCTAACTATTTGTTCACAGATACTGCAGTGACTGGCACCCTACAAGGATGAAAGAGTAGCTAGGAGGCAGCTCAAGTGTGCACAAAAGCATCAGGAACTACTACAAAGAGAGACATGGTTTTTAGGACTGATGCATACTATTTGTTAAAATACAAATTGATCAGAAACGTAGTGAAAATACAAACCAAATGGCCAAACCAATTTTTTCTCCCTAATACAACATAACACACCATGAGAAAAGCTGTTTCTAGTATTCCAGATCCAGCTCCCCGCAAAAGCACTATCAGAAAACTCACAAGGCAGCCTGTTCTTTCCAATTAACAACTGGATTAGTTCTGCTGATCTCTGAATGAGCATCTAAATGTTCACCCTTCACCAGACATTATAATTCTGCTCCAGTGAAGAAACTCAACCAATTGATACCAGATCATACAAAGAAATTTCCCCTCGGTGTTACCATGTAAATCAAGTTTTATTCCAGGAGGATTCCTTTTCTCCCCTATCGTGGAACTGTGTTAATGGAAATCTTAACACTGCCTAACTAAAGCATTGCAAATACAGTCGGGATGGATGGCAGTAAGGTCTTTCATTACTGAATTAGAGTATTGAGCTGTCTAAATTGATATAAAATGACTAACTTTCTGTTTTACTTTCCAAACCATTTGAAAACTGAAATGAATCCTTTCCCAGTGAGCATTTATCATCCTATTATGTCCACCTGGGGATGTTAATGCTTTCCGACTACTGCCTCTAGCCCTCTCCTCACCTCTAAGTGGGTATTATGTGATGGCAGTGCACATTTCATAAAGATGTATTGCTGATTATATTTCCATTAAAGACTATAGCCAAGTCTGACTTCTCCCAGCAACAGTTTTTTTGCCCTGATGAGATCATTGTGGAGGAAGGGTTTTCTCCCTCCCAGCAATTTGCATAGATGCAAGTCCAGACAGGGTGAAAATTAATTAAGTTTTCCCACAACAATTACAGTGTTGAGATAACCTCTTCAATTTAACCAAATCCTTGTTTATTTCAATTATGCTTTTGTTTCTTTGCAGGGGTAGGACCTCAATTTAGCAATGCACCTAAATATACTCACATGTTTTAACACTATCCCTTTAAATGAAACACTTAAGCATATGCTTAGATCTAAGCACGTGCCTTGCTGAATATGAATAGACTTAACCCCATGCTGAAGTACTGTGCTGAGCAGAGCCCAGGGCCGAGAGTAGGGCACTGGGCGTGGGCCCCAGGTACAGTGGCTGGGGAATGGGGCCAGTGGCCCGGACCCGAGCCCCAGGTACAGGGTTGGGGAGCAGAGTGTGGCACGTGGGGCCAGCGGCTGGGTAGCAGGGCTGGTGGCCAGGACCCGAGCCCCAGGTGCAGGGCCAGGGGGGCGGACGGCCAGGAGCAGGGCCCCAGGTGCGGAGCCAGCCCCCGGGACCTGAGCCAGGGAGTGGAGCCCCAGGCGTGGGGCCAGCAGCCCTGCATAAAACCTGGAGGTGCTGCAGCACCCCCCACACATCTACTTCCCGTGCCTATGAGTTTGGGGCTGAAGGATACAACAATGTTCTGGGTCCTGTTTATAGAAACTCAATTCCTTGTTCTCAAATCATAGGTATTTTCTTGGCTTGGCGGGATATTGCCAGAGGTTTATCCCCAGCTTTGCCTCAGTTGCGCTCCTCCTTATGGATGTCATAAAAGGAAACAATCCTAAGAAGATCCATTAGGCTGGGAAGTGCGAGGAATCATAGATGTGTAGGACTGCAAGGGATGCAACAGGTCATCTAATCCAGGCCCCTGCACTGAAGGCAGGAGTAGGTAATAACTGAACCATTCCTGACCGTTGTTTGTCTAACCTGTTCTTAAAAACCTCCAGTGATGGTGTGATGTTGTATTATTAAAATATGACTATCACATATATCATTGTTGCTACCACTGTTATGTAATTGCAACAAATCTTATATGAACTAGGTCAATGTAAAGTTATGATTTGTTTAATATGATTATCCTATTTGTATGCGTATATCATTTTTGTATCTGAAGTTATGACTATTGACTAGGTACTAGTATTTCAAATGTTGCTCCTGGGGAAATTCCCACCAGATAGTTTACATCCAGTCTAGCAAGCACATTGTGAATGGACCATTCAGGTTGATGGCTCATTAATGAACACAGTGGCCCATAGAAGAAGTATATCTCCTCCCAGCTTCCTGTGGACCTTTTAGCTAGAATATGGGTAATGACTGCTCCTATGAGTCAAAGCATGGAAGGGCCTGTGACTTGCTCCTGTGACCCTGGACTCCATCTTGTGCCTGTAATTTTCCACAAACTAAAACTGAGAGCATCCCCTCTACATGGGAGAAGGTATAAAAAACCCTGGAAGCATCTCCATTTTGCCTCGTTCCTGTTCTGATCTCTGGACTATGGACTTAAACTAAAAGGAGCATTCCAACCAATGGACAGAGGACCTTCCAATCTTTTGGAAGTTACCAGAGACTTTACAAGCCAGCAGATTATTCCATTGGTGCTATAGACCTGACCCAAGATCTTTGCAATGAGTGTATGTATTTGTTTTCCTTGACCATTATATAACTCTCTCCTCTTTCTTTTCTCTTATAAATAAATTTTTAGATATTAGATACTACAGGATTGGCAACAGCCTGATTATTGAGTAATATCTGAGTTTTATATTGACCTGGCTATGTGGCTGATTTCTTGGGATTAAACGAACCCTTTGTTTGATGAAATTGTTTTTAAAGTCATAAAGTTAAGGTCTGGGTGGTGAAATAAGGAGACTGCATTTCTGACTTCTTGTTAACCAGTGTGCTGAAGCAGAAGTTTAGTTTTGTTACTGGCTCGGTACATCTTATGGAAGAATAACACCAGTTTCGGGTTAGTCTACCCTGTTTCTCAGCAGTTTGTCCTGAACCTGGCATCCTCAGCTGTGACCCACTGAGGCAAAGTGACAGATGGAAATTCCACAACCATCTTAAGTAATTTGTTCCAGTGCTTAACTATCCTGCCAGTTAGGAAGTTTTTCCTAATGTCCAACCTGAACCTCCCTTGCTGCAATTTAAGCCCATTGCTGCCTGGTCCTATCCTCAGAGGCTAAGGAGAAGAATTTTTTCACAGTATTCCTTTATATCCATGTTTATGAAGAACTAATTTTGTGTTTCCTATGTTAGAGTTTTAGGGTGTGCTTGCTTCCTGATCTGGACAAGAACTGGCTGAAATATTTGGAAGTACATAAGGCTGAAGCATGCTTATGAGGGGAGACACATTTTAACAAGCCTTGGAGGGTCAAAAATCATACAAGTTAAGGGTGTTTCTTGCATGACTTACACTGGATACATACAATGTAACTTCTCCAGTTATTTCCTCACATTTGTTCTTGAATGTTAATATGCTTTCACTTATAAATCCATATAACGTGTCTCATAAAAACAGATTTCCTCTTAGAGCTGCTTTACATACTCTTTGCACTTGAAACATAAACGTTAAGATGAAATATGTGTTTGACCTGCTTTTATAGTTCCCCCCTCCCCCAAAAAGGGTTATAATCTCCTTCACAGTATATAGTATGCTGAGTCATGGAAAGAATAAAGTTGTATTTCATGAAACACAGAGTAAAAGGAGAGTATACAATCCATTAAACTAGAACATGGGGAATTCACTCAGATAGAGGGCTGCAGGGAAATAGTCTGCAGTCACTCCCTGGGAGATGTGTTGGGGCTACAGAGACAACTAGCCTATAGTTCCTCCTTGGAAGGAGGGAGTTTGGGCTAGCAAATCCAAAGCAGTGGAAGCCAGAAAGGTAGGAGAGGGTTCAGGGAAAGTCAATAAGGTCCAGGAATGATCAGAGTTTGGCTGCTTATTAAAGGGTCTCTGACCTTGAACCTGGAGTAGAAGGTGGGCCTGAGTTTCCCCTGACAATCACTGAGGGAATGACTACCTGAGACTGCCATTCAGGAAAGCCTTTGATACCCTGGAAAGGGGAAACACACATAGTGACCTGGCCAGAGAGTTACAAAGTTACAAAGAGGCAGCAGTGACACCTGGAGCGAGAGTGGGGCTGCAGAGAGAGAGAGAGAGAGACAGAGACAGGAGGAGGTGCCATCCAACTGTGAGTATGGGGGTAATGATACTGATCTTTGTAAAGTGCTTTGAGATCTATAGAAGAGGTAGGTACATTTTACACTCACATTTTTGCACATAAAGCCTTCAAAACACAGCGCTCTCTGCAAATCAAGTGAGTGAGACACTTCGAAGTGTGACTGTACATTTCACAAGAGGCAATGTAAAAATGTGTCCTCTTACTCTACAAATGTGCTTTCTATGTACTGAGTTATGCATCGGAGCTTAAGCGACAAAGTACGATTTTACTTTGTATTCCTCTTAGTCTTGCAATGCTAACTTAGTTCAAGGGAAATGGTTGATTGTTCTTTTCACGCGAACCCTCAAGAAAGGACAGGAAGTTTAAATACATAAAGAAAATGCATATCCATCACTGTTCCACACTTTCTAGCAACTGAAGATAACAAGAGTTCAAGTGCCAGCTAGGGCTGGCAGCAGATGTAAGAGGTCTGTAGAAGAGTGGGATCCCTGTTATTTGTAGAGGTTGGAAAGAAAGAAGCAGCTAAAAGCAGGGGAAATGGGCAGGAGCAAGGTTACATCAATCCCATTTAAAAACACTCCGCTTTGTAAATAATTAACAACTATGACTTTAGGGACTGCCTTGCATTTCAGTCTTCCTGGAACCTTCGCGTATACAATGAACTCCACAGTTATGTTGAGCAATGAAAGTCTCCTTCATAGCTAAATGAATCGTTTTTAATGAGGAAGACTAAGATACTGCATAGTGAAGGGGCTTCTCTGTACTTTTGGGACCAAAGAACTCCTCTGATGGAAAGGAAAAAAAAAACCTAGACTGTTTTTAACCAAAATACAGCATGTACCGTGCAGTACACAGTAAACAGGATTTGTATTCTAAAGTCATTTTTCAATACTTATTTTCATCATCCTGACCATTAAAAATATTTAAAATTCTACAAAACCAATAAAAGCTGAATAAACATTGCCTTGCATTTTCCCCCTCATCAAGTAATACACCATCCTAGCATCAAAACTTAGTGCTACTGACGTTCTTTGCCTAGACCAGGCATGAAATAAAATTTAGCATTCAGAGGATCAATTCACAGACCTAGAAAAGAAAAAGGAAGAATAAGTTAAAGACATATATTTGTAATTACTTTTGAATGAGGTAAACTAGTCAGCTATAACTTTTTTTTCATTCTAACCCTTTATCTTGCCTTCTGCTCTTCTCTTAAATCCTTCCTTAAGATCTGTTTAGTATTCTCAAGTACAGTAACTCCTCGCTTAATGTTGTAGTTATGTTCCTGAAAAATGCTACTTTAAGCGAATCAATGTTAAGTGACTCCAATTTTCCCATAAGCATTAATGTAAACGGGAGGGGGCGGGTTAGGTTCCAGGGAAATTTTTTTTGCTAGACAAAAGACTTTATATTATATACTATACAGTATAAATTTTAAATCATTTTAAACAAACTATTTAATACTGTACTCACCAATGATGATTGTGAAGCTTGGTTGAGGCGGGGCATAGTGGGGTCAGGGCACGGGGGCTTGCCCCACTCTGCCCATCCAGCGCTCCTGCCGGGGAGCAGGGTCGGGAGCTTGCTCACTCCCTGGCTGGAATGCCGGGTGGGTGGAGTGGGATAAGCCACTGCGAGCTGACCCCACTCCCCAGCTGGAATGCCGGGCGGGCGGAATGGGGCAAGTGCCAGGCAGGTGGAGCAGGGCGAGCCAAACAACCTTATAATGGAACGTTGCGTGACTTTAAACAGGTATGTCCTCTAATAGATCAGCAACCTAATAACGAAACAATGTTAACCAGGATGACTTTAAGTGAGGAGTTACTGCACTACTTCAATGTGTTAAGGCCAGGATTCAGCAAAGCACAGAACCAGGTGCTTAGGGCCAGATTTTTAAAGCACCTAACTCCCAGTGAAATCAAATATTTTGCTATGTAGATATGGACTTAAGTATGTGTTTAAGAGGTCTGCTGAAATGTGACTTAACTCATTCCTTGTGTTCAGATTGCAATAGCTAAAAAAAATGTTTGTTTAGACATTGAGCAGCTTCTAGTAAGGTTGGCCCATTTTCTAGAAACATATCTACTCAACTTAGATGTTCATATGAACCTCTATTCATTTGACTGTCTGACTTCAGCACGTCATTAGTCTAGTATCCCAACAACAGCACTAATCAATACCCAGTGTTTGCTAAAAATAGCACGAGTCAGCATAATGTACCTGGCCAATTGTGTAATGCTTTATTATTAAGGGGGTGAATTATCTTTCCAGTCCCCATACTGTTCAAATCTGATAACTAGATAGTTCTCAGACTCTCATATGTATCTTTACCAGTCTTAAAGATGTGTGTGTATTTAAAGTTGTACCATGAATTGTTAGGGAGTTGCTGCTCATAACTCCTTAGTTAAGTCATTTTCAATTTAACAAGAGCTTTAAATCTTTATTTTCTAAACATTTCATTGAAATGATGTGACAAAGGTCCATTGGTAGTTCACTACTCTGTCAGAAACTCTTCTCAGGCCTGACATACTCACCACATCTAACACACGGTTGTTATGACAGATACCCAGAAGGTAGCATATAGCATATCACTGGAAAACTAATAACTCACTGATCATTAATATTCTTGTATGATGTATGTACAGAGTATGTACAAAGGAATGTGTATTTGTCATCAGGCAGACAATGAAAGAACATTTATATAAAAGATAAAGCTGTCAACCTAGAGGGTGGGGGAAGGTATCATTTGAGGTTCAGGCCCCTATAAGAGGCGGTCATTGAATTGATTGATTTTATCCATTATTGTTGTATTAGAAGAGTATCAAGGAAGGTCTCTTCTCAAAGCTAATGCCACACTGGTGATTGATGTCATTGTGAAATGTACGTATCGATACTAAGGAAATAGGGATACTTAATGATACGATGCTTTAAAATCTGGGACCAAACATAGCGAGAAACAAGTTCTCTCCCAGAGAGGAGGGAAAGAAGCTCTCTACCTGTTCCCAGTGAAATTAAGCAAAGTGTGACCAAAACCAATGGGAGCCCCATTTACGTACAAATCAGCAGAGGGATAGGAAGTCCACAGGAAGCAAAGAATAGCATCCTGAGTCTGGGGGATAAAACAGTGAGTTTGGAAGCTAGGAAGAGAGAAAAAAGCCATCTTGGCATCCATCACTGGACAGAGACAAGAAGCCAGAACTCTTGCAAGCTAAGGAAGATGGGCCCTTCAACCAAGGGAGTTGAAGTGTCTGGGAACTGAATATAGATGAGAAACCTGCTTAGGTAGAGGTCTTTCACCTAAGAAGAAGAGGGAAACCAACACCTTATACTTACGAGGAAGGTCCTGACTGAAGGAAAGTCAGCCATGGCTGGAAGGAAGATTGGTGAGAAATCTACCTTGAACTAAGGCTGTAGCTTGTTAAGTCTTAGCCACTAGAAAACACTTTGCTTTTTATTTGCTTGTAACAATTTTGTCTTTACCCCTTGTGCTTGAACTGGTTTAAAACCTCTTTGTTAATCAGCTTGTTTTACTTTTAATCTAAACCCATCCACTGCTGTAACTGAAGTGATTAACTCCGGTTAAAGTAATAAGTTGTGGTTTTGTTTCTTTAAAGGAGCAACAACCTCACTAATTCTGAGTGTTCTAGGAGCGGGCCAGACACTTCAGGGCAGATGGTTTGGGGGAGGTTCAGGACTAAGGTTATATTGGGAGTCACCCTGCAAGTAATCCCCAAGACTGGAGGAGACCAGGGAATTGCATGCTTGTCTGCTGGCTGTTGGTGTCCAGACTGTGAGCCATAGCAGAAAAGCATTTAAAGCACCCATAGTTACAGGGCAGGTGGTGACAGTACCCCTCACTAGTCTGAACTGCACCCCCAAATGTTACAAACAGCAAAAACTGAAACAGATTAAAACAATTCAAATTGTGCTCCAAGTGTAAAGGGTGGTTTGATGGAGATGGAAATGACAGCCTTATGCAATGTGGTAAGGCATTACTATGAGTGTTATAGCCACAGACTTAATTGTCGCTAAACCAGTGTTTCTAAAACTGGAGGTCCCGACCCAGAAGGGGGTCACTAGGCTATTGTAGTGGGGTCATGGTATTGCCACCCTTATTTCTGTGCTCCCTTCAGAGCTGGGAGAGCAGCGGCTGCTGGCCAGGCGTCCAGCTCAGAAGGCAGTGCCGCCGCCAGGAACAGCACAGAAGTAAGGGTGGCATGGTATGGGGGAGGGGGTTCGTCACTTTTGGGGAGGGATCATCACAGCCTGAAATATTTCCAAAGGGGGGGCCCAGGAAAAAAAGTTTGAGAACCCCTGTGCTAAACATATAATTTTGTTTGCTAGTCTTTGTCATCATAGATAATATAGGTAGAAGGTGGCAGAGTTTGGCCTCCTCATATCTGAGCCTGAGTGCCTAGATGAATTATGTTAATGTTGCATTAACATATAGAAAAAATGGACTCAAAAAGAAATCAAATTTAAAAATTGCTTTATGCAAGTATTTAAGGAAACAGGGGTTTTGGATCACAAGGCAGTATTGTGGCTTTATTATTAAAACAATAAGTTCACAAATCTTTATTAGGAACAGAGATGATTTTTTTTCCCTGGCAGAACTCATAGTTCATTTCAGCCAGTATGCACAGCCCAAGGGAAAAAGTGAACCTCCTATCTTTCATTGTCTTTTCTGTGACAGGCATCTTTTCAACTCAATAGAATTCACACATGAAGAGAAAATAAAACCTTATAGTTATCATCAGAAATAAAGGTGAAATAATTTGTCATACTAAACCTCTTATAAATAGTGCATTGACAAAAACAGATGTGCTCAGATTTATGTCTATATATTAAATAACAGAATAAAAGCATGGTACATTATCCAAACATCACATAACTACTCTGGACAAAACATGCTAAATTCTCAGGATATTAACCTTTGGTGCCAAACATTATGGAATACTATTAATTAGAGTGGTCATGCATTAATTCAGGTTGAGCAATCTGGAAAATAGCATGAAATTTGGTTTTTACTATTCCAACATAAAAGGTCAGATACAATGTATCTGAATACTAGACCAAAATATTAATGAACATATTAAAATTTGCCAATAATGCATGTTATTGTCCATTACAAAAAGGCAAGTATACATGGCCAGGCCACCAATTGCTTTAGCAACCTATTACTCTGACCACATATGTCTAGACTTCTACTTTGACCAGTGAAAATGAAATAGATTAAGAAAAAAAAAGTTTCCGTCATTTTCCTCAGGTGGATTTGTTCCAAGCATTGTAGGGAGGATTAGCTTGAATGGTGTGTAGAATGTGATGAGCCTTTAGGATTTTATCTTTTATTACTCAAGTAAGGAACAATTCAGATGAATAAGAAAATGTGTTTTCTGTTTTGGATTCTTTCTATAAAAAGAATACCTATTATAGCAAGCGTTTGCTAATTTGCAACAACATTTTGGTAAAATACCTTCCCGTTAGATTCTGAAGATCTACAAATCAAGGTTAATCTTATTCCTCTCCCCCACTATAAAGATAACCTTGGGAATATAACCTGGCCAGTAGGTTTGAAAGTTTGTCAGTGACTTCTCATTCAATATTGCCTGTACACAGGTGCCCAAGACTCATGAATATATTTTACTAGTTGTATTCCAATTTGCTTGTCAGGATTCAAGCTTAAGTGTTGAAAATATAGACCTTTGGAAGTGTTACCTGATGTACACACTAAGTGTACGTGATCCAAACTAGAAACACACAAAAGTAACCTTGTAAATATAAGGCCATGAAGAAATGAGTCCATATTTTCAGTGTTTACTGCTGCCCTTCTGACATTCAACCAATCAGTGTCTTTACATGAAATAGCTGGAAACTTTAAGCTCAGACGTAGAAATATCAAAGCTTGTGCAGATCTGATTTGAAAAATTGTTAGTATTTACAGAGATTCTTCCCTTTCCTATAGCCAGGATTCTGTAATGCCTAACAAATGAGGGGTAACAGGAAGATATGTGAATTAAGCACTCTTCACCTTCACTGTTCATGTCATTCATAGCTAAAAGTGCATCTTCTAGCAAAATAGCATCCACTGGACAGTTTTCAGTCTTTGTAGTATTGTGAAAACTATACAAGTCCCTTGTATTTTTCTGAGTGCCTAACCATTTATGTCATTTATGGGAATATCAAGTCCTACAGTATTTCTGTGGAGATCAAGTATCACCAGAATTGTTAATGGTGCTAATAATGCAGAATAAACAAGGATTATCGCTATTCCCGCCATTCATCATTACACAATTTTGTCCCAAGTGGCACCTCAAAACAACATCAACGGCAGTGAGGCTGTTCTCAAGGTAAAAACTTGCATGAACAGTGGGGTAATACCAGAGACAGTTCATGGCGAGTCTTCCACTGACATGTATGTAAAGTTGGTGCTATCTAACTGCACTTCTGCTTAAAGGTGCCTGAATGTTTGTGCAGGGCTCATGCAGCATTTCCCCTCCCCCCCATTGCTAAACATCAGCCACTCCATTTCACAATATAGCTAAGTGAGGTGTGTGTGTCTGGAATGCTTGAAAGCTTTATGGAAACAGCTAAGAATTTGCTAATATGGAACAATTTGATCAATCGTTTCTTTTGATCTTCACGTGTACAACCATGAAACACCAAACTTCCTTCATCAGCAAAATTTCCACCTGGTAGTATAGATCAAGTTTCGCCAGTCATTTTAAGGCCAGCATAAATCAAGTTTCAACTGACTCTAATTAGTACTTCCAAAAGCTGTTACAAACCTGTCCCTGAAGCAAAGTGGGACTCAAATACGTGCCAAATATTCTTTACACCTGTTGAGATCACAGGAGATTAGCTTCCAATCTTCCTTTCCTCAGTGAAACTTTCCATTGTTCAGGAAAGATCAAATACAGCAGCCTCAATGGGAAATTACTTTTGGAAACTAAGATACCATCCCCACAAATGAATCATTGCTATCAGCTATTAATAAAGCCAAATTTCCTCAGATCAGCAAGAACTTAAGACAATTTAGAATGTGTGATCAAAGTAATGTTTCTTTCATAAATGCAAAAAAGCAATTTACTTTTCAGACATGTTATAGAATCAAATGTAGGGATGGAAGGGACCTTGAACTCAAGTCCAGTCCCCTGTGCTGAGGCAGGACTAAATATACCTAGACCATCCCTAGTTGGTGTTTGTTTAACCTGTTCTTAAAAACCTCCATTGACAAGGATTCCACAACCTCCCTTGGAAGCCTATCCCAGTGCTAATTATTCTGATAGGTAGAAAGTTTCCCCCATCCCCAATATCTAATCCAAATCTCCCCCACTACAGATTAAACCCCTTACTTCTTATCCTACCTTCAGTGGCCATAGACAACAAGTGATCACAGTTCTCTTTATAACAGCCCATAATGAATTTTGAAGACTTGTCCCAGGTCTCACCTGAGACTGAACATGCCCAGTTTCTTTCCTCGTAAGTCAGGTTTACTAAACCTTTTATAAATTTTTGTTGCTGTCCTGTGGACTCATCACCAATTTCTCCACGTCTTTCCTAAAGCATGGAACCCAGAACTGGATATACTACTCCAGCTGAGACCTCATCGGTGCCAAGTACAGCAGGACAATTACCTCCCATGTCTTATGTACAAGACTACTGTTAATACATTCCAGAATTAGCCTTTTTCACAATTGTATCACATTGTTGACTGACTCTTATTCAATGTGTGACCCATCATAGTATGGATCCTTTTCAGCAGTATGACCCCCTAGCTAGATATTCCCCAGTCCATAGTTGTGCATTTGATTTTTCCTTTGGAAGTGTACCACGTTGCACGTGTCTTTACTAATTTCATCTTATTGATTTCAGACCAATTACCTAATTTTCAGGGTCCTATTGAACTCTAATCCTGTCTTCACAAGTGCTTACAACCCCTCCCAGCTTGATGTCAAATGCAAATTTTATAAGCATGCTCTCCACTCCATTATCTAAGTCATTAATGAAAATATTGACTAGTACAAGACCCAAGACTGACCCCTGTAGGACTTCACTAGATACACCCTCCCAGTTTGACAGCAAATCACTGATAACTACTCTGAGTATGGTCAATTTCATCTAGACCTCATTTCCCTGGTTTGCTTATGAGAATGTCATGTGACGCTGTCAAAAGCTTTATTGAAAATCAAGATATCATGGCTACTGCCTCCCCACTAAGAGACCATAACCCTGTCAAAGATGGAAGTTAGGTTGGTTTATCATGCTTTGTCCTTGACAAATCCATGCTGGCTATTCCTTAGAACCCTATTAACCTCTAGGGTGCTTATAAATAGATTTTTTAAAATAATTTGTTCCAGTATCTTTCCTGGTGTGGAAGTTAGGCTGGCTGGTCTATAATTCAATGGGTCCTCTGTGTTCCCCCTTTTAAAGATAGGTACTATGTTTGCCCTTCTCCAGCCCTCTGGGACCAAACCCACCATCCATAAGTTCTAAGATAATTGCTAATTGTTCCAAGATTACTTCAGCTAGTTCCTTAAGTAGCCTGAGATAAATTAGATGTATTAATGTCAGTAGGGCCTGATGAAATATTCTTTAACCTGTTTTCCTCTTTTGGCTGGCATTCCTTCCCCCTTGTTGTTAATGTTTAATATTAATGTGTAGATATCTGGTCACTGTTTACTTTCTTTGAGAAGACAGAAACACGACAGGCATTAAATACTGCTGCCTTCTTGAGGTCATCACTTATTAGCTCTCCTTCCCCACTAAGTAGAGAACCTACATTTTTCCTTAGTCTTTCTTTTGATTCTAATAAATTTAAAGAACCTCTTCTTATTGCCTTTTAGGTTCCTTGCTCAGTGTAACTGATGTGCCATAGCCTGGTTTTTATCCACTACATGTTTGTGCTTCTTCTTAGCCGTTTGTCTGTTTCCATTTTTTGTAGCATTCCTTTTTGATTTTCAGGTCATTACAGAGCTCCTGCTGGAGTCATATTGGCCAGTTCCTATTCTTCCTATCTTTCCTTCACATGAAGATAGTTTGCAGTTGTGCATTTAATATTGTCTCCTTGAAAAACTGCTAGCTCTCCTGAACTCCTATTGCCCATGGGTTTGCTTCCCATGGAATCTTTTCTTCCAGTTATTTGAGTTTGTTAAACTCTGCTTTTTTAAAGTCAATTGAACTTACTCTGCTGCTGTCACTCTTTCCTTTCAATCATCATTTTTGATCATGTTCATCCAAATTGCCTTCCACTTTCAGATTCATAACCAATTTCCTGCCTGTTGGTGAGAATCAAGTCTAAAATGGTCGTCCCCTGATTACTACCTCCACATTCTGAAACAAAAAGTCGACCCCAGTAAATTCCAAGAACTTGTTGGAAATTCCACATGATTCAATTTATTTTGGGACATATCTGCATTGCCAATAGACTATGTATAGTCTCCATATTAGGAGGTTAAAACATTAACATTGGATTTGGGGTGGCCTCGAGTACCACTTTTAAAATCCCTACCAAGCATTTCCTTGTATGATTATGCTCCCACTGGTTTTTTTGCATTCATACCATTACTT